>NC_134690.1:98927284-99240097 GCF_050947455.1 Rhinoderma darwinii
TCCTTCCTAGGCAGGTCATCCACCAATCCTATGTATTTTACTCAGGTCCTTTCCGATTCCTCTCTACTCCCTTTAGCCTCCATCTACCCAACAGATACGCCCGCCACATGCCATATATTTGAATATTCCCAGTTAAAGCATTTTTATGGTGCTATCAATCGCCGCTCCGATCTTCATCGGCCGCTTACTGACTTCGAACGATTATGTGTTTCCATCGTGTCCCCTACCCATGCTATCTCCACATTATATTAACTACTCCTTTCCCAATGAACTTAGCATCTCCTTTCCTTCTGCAGGACTTGAAAGAAAGAATTGCACATGACATTCACTGATGCACAATGAAAACTGTGTTTCTCCCTCTCCCAAAAAGCCTCTATAGCCATCAGAGCTCAGGAAACTAGTTACAAAATTGTTTCTAGATGGTACCGGGTTCCTGCTGCTCTTCATAAATGGTATCCATCGGTGCCTGACAATTGTTGGCGCTGTGGAGCTATAGGAGGTTCCATGTCTCCTCTTTAGTGGAGTTGCTACTCGTTGAGGAGTTTTTGGGATGCGGTCCTTAAAATAATATTACAAGTTACTGGAGTATCGGTTCCCAATTCTCCTGAGGTGGCTCTCTTATTTATGTTCCCTAGGCCATTACACATTTATAAACGTTCCCTAACTAGGCATCTCCTTCAGGCTGCGAAGTTGGTAATCCCTCGTAGGTGAAAAATGGTGGTTCCCCCAATGTTAGATGAGTGGTTTCTGGAGGTTGCCTTGATACAGAGAATGGAACACCTGGTGGCCCATTCCCCAGCTGCTTCTATAAGATACACGTCTACATGGTCTCCATGGATTACGTTCCTTTCTTCTGCCACCTATTTTACTGCAGTAACTTGAGTAACACCCCCCCTTTTTTTCCTACGTGGTTTATTATGAGGTGGTGTTCCTTGTAGTTTCCTGGGATTTTGCTAGTCCGGCTATGTCCCTACTATGTGTACTGTGGCTCTTGCTCTTTTCTATTTTCACTCACAATAATCCGGAACTGAAGTCCAGGCTCCCCATGTCTTCTTCCTTCCCTTACCTTTCCCTTCCCCTACCCTGTACTTTTTCTATTCTTTCTTTTTCCCCTGTCTAGGGAAATGTGCCTCGCTTCCTCTGATTGCATTTCTAGGCCCTTGTTGTACCTTATTTTGTATCAGAGTCTGAGCTGTTCTTTTTCGGTACATTAATGCTGCTGATATTTAATGTTCTTTGTACTGGGATGTGATGCTCACTTTTTGTTTGGGATTTGCCCTTATTTGTTATTTTTCTTGAGTGTATGGAGGCCTTCCCTCCACTGTGTTCTATATTTGTATGTATTGAAAATCAATAAAAAAAAATTATATGGAAAAAAAGGAGGCCCCAAAATCCACTAGGTGCTCCTTTGCTTCTGAGGCGTGTGCTTCAGTCCATTAGCATACTTGTGGGATATTTCTAAAAACAGCGGACTCTGGGCAATAAATATTGAGTTGCATTTGTCTGGTAAAACCTTCTGTGTTACAAAAAAATGTGTACATTTCACCTCTACTTTGCTTCAATTCCTGTGAAATGTCTAAAGGTTTAAGAAACTTTCTAAATGCTGTTTTGAATACTTTGAGGGGTGAAGTTTTTAAAATGGGGTGACTTATTGGGGGTTTCTAATATATAAGGCCCCCAAAGCCACTTCACCACTGAACTGGCCACTGTAAAAATAGGTTTTCCAAATTTTCTTGAAAACGTGAGAAATTGCTGCTAAAGTTCTAAGCCTTGTAACGTCCTAGAAATATAAAACGATATTCAAAAAATGATGCCAATCTAAAGTAGACATATGGGAGATGTTAATTAGAAACTATTTTGTGGGGTATAACCGCCTGTCTTACAATCAGATCCATTTAAATTTAGAGAAACGCAAATTTTTCACTAAATTTTGGTGTTTTTCACAATTAAATACTGAATGTATCGAGCAAATTTTGGCAGTAACATAAAATCGAATGTGTCACGAGAAAATAATCTCAGAATCGCTTGGATAGGTAAAAGCATTCCGAAGTTATTACCACATTAAAGGGAATGTGTTGCCAGAAAAACATGTTTTTTTTTTTTAATTAAACATTTAGTGTGTAGGTGAGTAAACATTGTTCAAATTTTTTTTATTTTTTTCACGAGTCAGGAAATATTATAAATTAGATTCTAATTTATAATATTTCCCATTGCTGGTCACTAGATGGAGCTATTCCCAAAATTGCAGCATTGCAAAATTGGGTAAAAAGCCCTCGCTCTAGTGAGCTCTCAGCATCCCCCCCTCCTTTATCCTGGCTAGTGCCGGGATAAACGAGGGGTTTGAACGGTCTATCCTCCTACACTGTGTGTCGCCATTTTTTGAGCTAACACAAAGTGTAGTAGGTTTACATACAGTAGTAAACGTACACAAACACGAACATACATTGAAATCTCTTACCTGCTCCTGCCGCCGCGGCTCCCTCCGGCCCGTCCGCTCCGTCTGCTGCCGCTGGTCCAAGTGCACAAGTCCGGAAGCCGCGACCGGAAGTAGTAATCTTACTGTCCGGCCGCGACTTCCGGTCCACAGGAAAATGGCGCCGGACGGCGCCAATTTCAAATTGGACTGTGTGGGAGCGGCGCATGCGCAGTTCCCACACAGACGGCGTACACAGAAGTGGATGGGACGGGAACCGTTCGCAGTCCCTATGGGACTGTGGCTGCCGTATTCCATGTCTGTATGTGTCGTTAATCGACACATACAGAAATGGAACAAAAAATGGCAGCCCCCATAGGGAAGAAAAAGTGTAAAAATAACAAAAAGTAAAACACAAACACACAAATAAATATAAACGTTTTTAATAAAGCACTAACATCTTTAACATATGAAAAAAAAAATTGTGATGACACTGTTCCTTTAAGTGAAACATGTCAGATTTAAAAAATGAGGCTCTGTCAGGAAGGTCAACAGTGGCCAAAGCAGGAAGGGGTTAAAAGCTTACACACCAGTGGCGTAACTACCGCGGTAGCAGCCATAGAGGCTGCTATGGGGCCCACGGCTTGAGGGGGCCCGTGCCGCCAGCCGACACGCCCTTCCCCCCCATATGCCCGGTGACACTGCTAGCAGCCGTTATGGCTGCTACAGCGGTAGCGTGGCTACAACGGGGCCCGCGCCGCCGAGCCCTCTCATGCCCATAGGCGTTGCTAGCACCGGAGGGGGCCCCGTTGCTAGCGACAGCTAAATACATGCATTCAGCACCTTACAATGACGCTGATTGGCGGAGCAAAATGACTTGCCCGCCAATCAGCGCCTTTCAATGACGCTAGCGGCGTGATGACGTCATCACGCCGCATCCGTGCTTGAAAGGTGCTGCCAATCGGCGTCATTGAATGAAGCATCATTCAGCTCCAACAGACTTGCTCAGAAGAGAGCAGATCTGCATTGCCTTCGGACGGCGCGGGAACGGGATCATGTGAGTATGTATAGTTTTTTGTTTTTTTCCAATAAAACGGTCACTGGCATTATCTATAGTGGGGGCTCTATCTACAGGGGGGTCGTCTTTATGTGGGCCACTATAAACAGGGGCGGTCTATATGTGGGTTTGTGGAGCACTATCTACAGGGGGGGACTATATGTGGGCCACTATATACGGGGGGTCTATATGTGGGTCACTATATACAGGGTTGGTCTATATGTGGGCTACTATATACAGGGGGAGCTATATGTAGAGCACTATCTATAGGGGATATATATTTTTAAGGGCACTTTCTATAGGGTGGGCTATATGTGGGACTTTATATATAGGGGTGGGTTACCTGTGGGACACTAGCTACAGGGTGGCTATATGTAGGGCACTGTCTACAGGGGTGACACTATAGAGAGGTGGAGCTATATGTAAGACTATCTACAGAGGTGGGCTATTCGTGGAGCACTATCTATAGGGGAAGCTATATGTAGGGCAGCACGGTGGCTCAGTGGTTAGCACTATTGTCTTGCAGCTCTGGAGTCCATATGTAGGCACTATCTACAGAGGGCTGTATGTAGGGCACTATCTACAGAGGCTCTATGCGGTCACTATCTACAGGGGGGCTATGGGGGCATTATCTACAGGGAGCACGGTGTGTGTGTGTTGAACACAGTGTACGGTACTATTATAATCAGGGACACAGTGGATGGCACCATTATAGTTAGAGGTGCACAGTATGGTACTATTATAATCAGGGACACAGTGTATGGCGCTATTATAGTTAGAAGTGCAGTGTATGGCGCTTTATTATATTTAGAGGTATTGAGAATTTTAACTTGGTTTATAGGTGCAGAAATTTTTTAAAAGTGAGAAGCTGAAGACATCTGAGGGGAAAACTGCAGAAATGGGTCGTGGCCGGGAGAAATCCATCATAGAGGTCTGAAGAAAAGAACTACAACCTGAGACGTCACCGGTGAGTCACTTAATGTAAATGTTTATTCTGCCTCTAATCAGCACTGTTGTCACTGTATAATCTGCAGCGAGATGATTATGATATGATTATTTTTTGTGAAACAGCATCTCCCAGCATATCCTCACCATTGTTTGGGCCATGCTGGGAGCTGGAGTTTTACGCCGTACAAACGGCAGGGGTTGCACTAAAGTGAGCTGTATTTGTCCTGGTGTTGTATATATGTACTGATCTTGGTTCTGATGCTGTATGTAAGTACTAATATTGTTCTGGTGCTGTATATACGTATGAGATTGGTTTTGGTGCTGTATATATGTACTAAGCTTGTTTTTGGGGATGTATATATGTAATGAGCTTGGTTCTAGTGTTGTTTTTATGTACTAAGGTTGGTTCTGGTGCTGTATATATGTCAGAGCTTGCTTCTGGGGCTGTATATATGTACTGAGGTTGGTTCTGGTGCTGTATTTATGTACTGAGGTTTGTTCTGGTGCTGTATATATGCATGGGCTTGGTTCTAGTGCTGTATTTATGTACTGAGCTTGGTTGTGGTACTGTATATATGTCAGAGCTTGGTTCTGGATCTGTAATTATATAGGATATATTTATAATAACAAAATTGCATGGCAGATGGACTTGTTCTCAATTCATTGTATATTTAATGGGAATCTGTCAGGTAGTTTTAACCCCTTGAACCGCCACCATGCGGTAATACATGACCTGACAATATTTCCAAACATTTCCTTGAAAGTTCTTTTTTGATGCAGCAAAATCTTTAAAATCCACTTTTAAAACGTTGCACACTATATGCTAATTACTCATTAGAGGGTCATGGGGCGGTGCCGCTGTCCCGAAGAGTCACATAGTCCTGCCTCCAAACCCATCTTTCCATGTTTGAGTGACATCTCCCTGGCTGATACAACTTTCTCGGATGCACCATTGCCTTGTGGCACTATACACAAGGGGGCGGGCTGTGTGGCACTATACACAAGGGGGGCTGTGTGGTACTATACACAAGGGTGGCTGTGTGGAACTATACACAAAATGGGCTGTGTGGCACTATACACAAGGGGGAGCTATGTGGCACTATACACAAGTGGGTGCTGTGTGGCACTATACACAGTATGGCACTATTTACAAGGGGGAGGGCTGTGGCTCTATCTACAGGGGGCTGAGTGTGGCACAATCTACAGGAGTCTGTGTGTGGCACTATCTACTAAGGGGGGCTGTGCTGCACTATCTACTAAGGGGGGCTGTGTGGCACTATATACAAGGGAGGGGGGCTGTATAGCGCTATATACAGTGGCGGCTTTATGGCGATGTCTACAGGGGGCTAAATGGCACTATCTACAAGGGGGAGGTGGGGGCACTATCTACAAATGGGGTGACACTGTCTATAGGCGGGGCTTTATAGCACTCTCTACAGGGGGGAGGTATGGCACATTCTACAGGGGGCACTATTTATAAGGGGGCTGGTTGTGGGGCCCCGGTCAAGAGTTTGCTATGGGGCCCAGTCTTACCTAGTTACACCCCTGTTACACCCTAATATATAATGTATAGTTCGGGTACCACTGCAGTTAGATATAAACTGTGGCAGGATGCCACTCTGGCTAATGACAAGATCAGGTTCTTGGTGACATTACTCGATTTTGTATGGACTAAGAATTATTTTTGTTTTGGATCAGAGTTTTATTTGCAGCTGGAGGGGACTTCGATAGGGGCCTCTGCAGCTCCAAGTTATGCAAATATTTTTATGTCTTATTTCGAGGATCTATTTGTAAGAGATTCCAGTACGGGATTGTATCAAATTGTGGCTCCGTTATGTGGACGATGTCTTCTTATTGTGGGGGTGGTAAAAAAGAGGAGTTGAATAATTTTATGGACTATCTAAATGGCCGCAGGATAGGGGATACATGTGTGATCGCCGGAATTGATAAGGAGAACGGGGGTCTGAAAGTCCCCTGAAGTTCTCCATCACAAACCTCGGACTTCCGGGGTCTGTGTCGGCAGCTCCGGAGAAATGAATGGAGCGCCGGTCCCGCTTGTGCGCGTGCGTGACCAGCGCTCCTTTCATTTTTAGTGAGCTGCGCAGACGCCGGAAGTCAGAGGTTAGTCATGGAGAACTTCAGGGGGACTTTCATACTTACATGTCTTTCATTAGGACACACTGTAGGTCGCATTTTTTTGGGAGGGGGGACGCTGTATGGCGTTCCCTACAGGGGGGGCTGTATGGCGTTCCCTACAGGGGGGAGGCTGTGTGGCGTTCCCTACAGGGGGGGCTGTATGGCGTTCCCTACAGGGGGGCGCTGTATGGCGTTCCCTACAGGGGGGGGCGCTGTATGGAGTTCCCTACAGGGGGGGACGCTGTATGGTGTTCCCTACAGGGGGGGCTGTATGGCATTCCCTACAGGGGGGGCGCTGTATGGCGTTCCCTACAGGGGGGGACGCTGTATGGCGTTCCCTACAGGGGGGGACGCTGTATGGCGTTCCCTACAGGGGGGGACGCTGTATGGCGTTCCCTACAGGGGGGGACGCTGTATGGCGTTCCCTACAGGGGGGACGCTGTATGACGTTCCCTACAGGGGGACGACGACGCTGTATGGCGTTCCCTACAGGGGGGGATGCTGTATGGCATTCCCTACAGGGGGGGCTGTATGGCGTTCCCTACAGGGGGGCTGTATGGCGTTCCCTACAGGGGGGGCTGTATGGCGTTCCCTACAGACCCCCCCTGTAGGGAACGTCATACAGACTCCCTGTAGGTAACGCCATATAGTCCCCCCTGTTGATAACGCCAGACAGCACCCTCTGTAGGGAACGCCATACACCCCCCCCATAGATAACGCCATACAGTCCCCCCTCTAGATCACTCCATACAGCCCCCTCTGTAGATAGCGCCATACAGTCCCCCCTGTAGATAGTGCCATACAGTCCCCCTGTAGATAACGCCATACAGCCCCCCTGTAGATAACGCCATACAGCCCCCCTGTAGATAGCACCATACAGCCCCCCTGTAGATAGCGCCATACAGCCCCCCTGTAGATAGAGCCATACAGGCCCCCTGTAGATAGCGCCATACAGCCCCCCTGTAGATATCGCCATACAGCCCCCCTGTAGATAGTGCCATACAGCCCCCCTGTAGATAACGCCATACAGTCCCCCCTGTAGGGAACGCCATACAGTCCCCCCCTGTAGGGAACGCCATACACCCCCCCCCTGTAGGGAACGCCATACAGCCCCCCCGTAGATAACGCCATACAGCCCCCCCGTAGATAACGCCATACAGCCCCCTCTGTAGATAGCGCCATACAGCCCCCTCTGTAGATAGCGTCATACAGCCCCCTTTGTAGATATCTACAAAGGGGGCTGTATGGCGTTATCTACAGGGGGGCTGTATGGCGTTATGAAAAGGGGGGGTTTGTAAAAAAGGCACTATCTACAAGGGGGGGGGGGTTGTGGGGCCCCAGTTAAAAGTTTGCTATGGGGCGATATACAAGGGTAGGAGGGCTGTGCAGCGCTATATACACAAGGGGAGGAGGGGGATGTGTAGCACTATATACACAAGGGGAGAGGGGGGCTGTGTAGCACCATATACAAGGGGAGAGGGGGCTGTGTAGCACTATATACAGGGGGGAATTGCTGTGTAGCACTATGTACAAGGGGCTGTGTGGCTCTATATATACAAGGGGGCTGTGTGGCACTATATATACAATGGGGCTATGTGGGGCACTATCTACAGGGGGGTCTGTGTGGCACTATCTACAGGGGGTTCTGTGTGCCACTATATACAGGGGGTCTGTGTGGCACTATCTACAGGGGGGTCTGTGTGGCACTAGCTACAGGGGGGTCTGTGTGGCAGTATCTACAGGAGGTCTGTAAGGCAGTATTTACAGGGGGGTCTGTGTGCCAGTATCTACAGGTGAGTCAGTGTGGCGCTATTTACGGGGAGTCTGTGTGGTGCTATCTACAAGGGGTCTGTGTGGCGCTATCTACAGGGGGATGTGTGATGCTATCTACAGGGGGGCCATTGTGTGTGGTGCTATCTACAGGGGGTCTGTGTGGCACTATCTACAGGGGGTCTGTGTGGCACTATCGTTAGGGGTTCTGTGTGGCGCTATCTATAGGGGCAGTGGTGTCATGAAAGATTCTTTCATTGATGCCTATAATTGGTGTTTATAACTGTCTATTTTACTGCTGTTCTTGTAATATTATAGTATTTAAAAAAGTAATTAAACCTAATTTAAAATAAGTTTTCTTATTTAGTCGCTATATTAGCGTTTACTGGGGGTATTACTTTTGGTTATGAGATCACCCACCATTGATGGAGACTCGACCTGCTCCATAACTGCCCCGCTCAGGAGCTGCCAAGACTTAGAGGGAACATTGGCCACAAGGTATTTGACCTTAGATGGCTTATTTTAGAGGAGATAGAGGGAAGTGATGACGAACAGATAAACATATGATTGCTTCAGAGGGAAGTCTATTGGGTATATATGCTAGATTCTTTGAGCCTGACAAGGTTAAATGAATGTTGAAATTTCAGTGTGTTTCTGTGGGTTCCGGTCTCATTAAGGGCATGTAGTCACGTGTTTTTTTTTACTCTAGGTGTTCTTTAGAGAGGTTGAAATATTTAAAACAAGCTAACAATATGTTTTTTTGTAAAAATAGAAACAATCAGTATATACCAGAATTTATTACCTTTCTAAAAGATGGTGTTTTTAATGTGTATTACGAGGGTGTTTGTAATGAGCCTGATTACATTATGCTGTCGGGTATCTAACCCGGCACTAGTGAATACCGTGCATGCTTGAGAAAGGGCACGGTCCCCCGAAACACAGACAATGTGAATGAATGAATGCCTGTTCTCCTCCAGCAGCATCTCTTCTATTCTGGATATGGATTCTGTTTGAAATTGGGCAATTACTGCCATTGCAGGGACTTCCATATGTGGGGTGAATACTGTACCTATTGCATTATTCTGTACTGTGAAGTTTTTTTTTGTACTGAAATTATAAAAGAAAAATACGTTTTCTATACAAAGTTTGAGCTGTTTCATTTGTACTATGATTGTTAAGGGTGGAGAGACCTCATCTGCATGAATCAATCAATCACAGCAGTGTTGCCTAGAAAAAGCTACCTGTTTTTTGCCATTTGTTTATCTATTCAGTAGCATTGCATTGGCAATGTTCAGTTTCTGTGCGATATTCTTTAACAGGTGTGCACCATGTTGGATAATAAAATGCCCGCTGCACTAGAAATACACACTGGCATGCCCTGATAGTAAAATATTGGGCTGCAGGGAACCAGATATATTCTATGATCTTTGCCCTTTACACAGGTAGTTTTACATTAGCATACGTGTGCAGTCCAAAACCATATGCCATAAATTGCAATCTATATAAACTTATATTTTTACATCAGTGGTCTGTAAGCATGCCACGAAAGTAGCAGAATATCATGGCATGACAGGACTTTAGAACAGCAGGCGAGACATTTGTTCTACAGCCGTTGCCTTGCTCCTGTAAGCATTACTAGTATATTCGTCATTGGTCCTGAAACGGTTGCATTTGACGAAGGGCCTATGAATGCTCGACTCTTTTCATAGCTTTTATAGACATCCCCTTTAATGGTCTATCTGACCCAGGTTGTATCTTAACCCAACATAGCAGCATCCATAATGTGAATCCAACGGGTTTGCATCTTTTGATGTAATAGTAATGATGTTTTGTGAGTACATGTCCAATTTTCACACATTTTATTCCATGAAATTCAGGCTTGCAGGTATTTCAGTTTCCTGGAGCACCAAAATACACCATAGAACGTTCAATCCCAGGAACACAATCCTTAGTATCATGGCATAATTATTTTCTTTTCACAGTAAAGAAGTTGGTTTTACCTTTTTAGGGCCATCCCCACCCCTGTCCCGAAAAGGGATTGTCTGGAACATAGCAGAACATAATGAAGCCATTCTCAGACACAATGTATATAATCCTGCTAACCCTTCAATGATCACATCATCTCCTCTCCAACAACAAACAGAGTGTTCAAAGGGAAATACACACAGGCATTGTATGTAATCTCACACGTGAAAGCTAGCACAGATAACCATTGCCATTTTACTTGTAAAAAAATATATATTTCCTGTGCTTGGCAGTCTACACATTTTCCTGTTTATTTTAGTTGGTTTTCTTTTGTTAAGTTAAGGCCTTTTTTATTTCTTACATGATAGGTACAGCAGTTCTGACATTTGAAAGGAACAGCTCCCTGCTGGCCCCAAACCACTGATTGGATTAACGTTCTTCAGCTATAGACGACTCTCAAACATTGCTGCTTTGAGAAAAAAGAAGGGATTGATGTCATGACAATTAACACTTGGCACGAGTGCCGGAACCATAAGCCGTTTCAGGTTCCGACTTACTGTATTAATTCACAATAATGTCCAGTTTTGCTTGTGGAGGTTAATTCTTTGTAGGATGTAGCATGGGAACTTGATTCAGAATAATAGAAAGATCAACTAAGAAACAAATGAAAAACAGAATATGCTGCTTATGTTTCTGATGTGGGAAATTTACCCTACAAAACAAAGACCTTTATACCAGTGATAAGAAGAGTTCAGTGTATTTTGTAAAAAATATATTTAAATTAAAAGAAGTTTTCAATTTAGAGATATGCTCCATTAGTTTTTTTAAGGAGTTACATAGTTTACATACTTCATAGGATTCTTTACGTCAAAAAAGCATGGTGTTTGTGTTGTTTTAGGCGATTGTAGTAAAAACAATGGTAAATTAGTCTATCCAATCCGCTTTATATGCCCTGAACAGTATTTATTTAGAGATGAGTGAATAGATTTTACACAAATCAAATTTGTTGCAAATTTCCCTAAAGTTTTGGATTTTCACAAATACAAAACTTTTGGGATTCATTCCAGATGAATTTCTTAAAGTGGCAGCCCCCATTTTACACATCAGAAGAAGACAAGAAAACAGAGACGAGATCATATGACCTCAGGCAACGGCCCAGCGGGCTTCCCATAATCCCTTGCAGGCAGTCCCCTGACTAGCACAGCCAATCATGATGGGTATAGGTGTTAGTCACTGATGACATTCATATGAGTCATAGTCACTATAAACAGCCCAACCAGGAGATGCTGCTGCAGATGGATAGTGGATTAGTGTCAGTGAGTGTGTTTCATAGTGAGAAGAGTATAGATTTACAATAATTTGATAGATTTTAATTTGCCGTGAGTGAGTGCTGCTGCCACTATACAATACTTACATTAATTTGTGAATCACCAATATTTATTACATCATTCACAAATCTTCAATAATATTAATCCTGGTGCTGATAGCGTGCTGCTGCCTGCTGATACAGACGTCACAAATGTGACATCACTCATTGTTTTGCATACATCTAATAGTGCCATCAAAAATTGGCGTATTGATCTGTGTCAAGCATTTATACAGCGCCGTTATACTTTAGTCTATGCCCAACTTCCGTTTTTTCATTTTAAAAAGCATAAAAACTCCAACAGTGCAATGTGTTTTTAATCAGCCTGCTTTTTACCACTAGCTACCATCGGTTTAACCATAGCCATATATGTTGCTGTTACCTTGAAATTACTAATGCTGTCTTGGAATTAAAGGGGTTGGATACAGACCTCAGAGTGTCATACATGACTTTTCAGGGCAATCGGGGCACTTTTGATTTGCGACAAATTTATTCGAACCGAATTCAGTTTTACCGAATCGGACTCTGAATGAATTTTGGGACGTTCGCTCATCTTTTCATATAATGCACAGTTCTGTCACATAGCAAATACTCTGTTCTCCTTGTAATGCTAGATCTTCAATAAGCTGGATTTTGGATACAAATTGAAAATGTCAATGAATGTCAAATAAATATAAATACAAAACCTTTCTTAATACCTAAAGTAAGCAAACTGATACCAACTAATACTTCATGTTATTTCCCAGCTGTGTCCCCCACAGATGCCCAGTCTAAAAAATGGAAAAATAGTAAAACTCTTTTCTTATGAAACACTCATAAATATTATTATTATTGCAGCACATGTATTAAATAAACGGTATCAGCCATACTTTAACCCCTTAATGACCGGGCCTGAAAAGACCTTAATGACCAGATAAAATTTTTCTGTTTTTGCCTCTCTGCCTTTCAGTAGCCATAATTTTTTTGATTTTTTGATTGACATGGTTGTATGGGGCGTTGTTTTATGCGAGAGAAATAGTATTTTTTTCCCCCGCAGTTTGGGGGTAAAAAAATATTTTTTACGCCATGAATATGGGAAAAAACGATTCTTGGCATTGTTTTTCTTGTTTATATTTTATCCCATTCAAGTTTCACACTAAATAATCAATTCGATTAATTCTTCAGGTTATTACCTAATATGTGTAGGTTTTTTATTTTTTATTTAGTGTAGGGACAATAAAATATATTTTATGCTAAATAATGCCTTTTTTTTTGGGACTTTTTATTTAAATTCCATTAAGGGATAACTTTGTTTATAACTTTATTTTTTACTAGTAATGTATTAGCATACACCTGTATGCTAATACATTACACTGTGTCACTATGACACAGGCTGCTGATCGGGCAGCACATTGTGTGCCCGAACAGCAGGCAAACGGAACAGACAGCCCTGGGGTCCTTTGTAGGTCCCCAGGGCTGACTGCAGAGGGATTCCCCAGTGTTTGATCGCATCACCGGAATCCCAGTGATGCGATCAAAGAGGGCAATTCCCTTTGATCATGCCGCAGTCACGGACCGCGTCAATCAAAGGGTTAAACAGCTGGTGTCCGAATGTTTTCCGACCCCAGCTGTGTTCAGGAGGCTGCTCTAGGATCAGGAGCTGTAAGTTACAGCTCCTGCTTAGAGAATGAGCTCACACGAGCGCTCATCATCCTCTCCTACAACGACGCCAAAAGACGTCGTTGTAGGCTTGGGACCTGCACCGCTTGACGTCAAAAGACAGTGGGCTGTCATTAAGGAGTTTTAAACATCCCTGTATAGGCCCTGTACTTTTATAACATAGGAAGGAATCTGTTGAAATCAGTGTAAAATAAAACATCCACCTTGAAGAGAATGTGTACAAGAGCCTATGGGATGATATCTACAGTAACTACTGACAAGTACAACCATTTTGCCAATGAGGCGCCCCTACCTCCCCCTTTGCTGGATATGCAAAGCAGAGACTTGCACCTATTTCCACAAATGGTGGACGTGCTCAAATGGTTGCAATTATGGTCAGTAACAGCACTCCTTTTTAAAAAGAACTTTCCCATTGGGAATCTCACTCCTATTAAAACTTCCTACATACAGTATTTGGAGCCCCTGAGAGGTCTTCAGTGGTTTAAACTGATGGTCAATTCCAGATTCTTTTTCTGTTTGCCTCTCTTCTTGACTCTCTCATATAGGTTTTCTTATACATTTAGTGTGTCAACCTGATATGTCGGTCCTCACCGATCTGTTGTTTTCAAATACGGTATGTCTTGAAAATTCCTAAATAGCCTGGGCTATACATTAGTGGACAACCCCTCCCCCATACACACACCTCACGCTCTTCCTCTACTCACATTTACCAGTTCTATGTTCTTTATGTTTTTTCCTTATAAGAAGGCTACTTATCACAGCATTGTTTGTATTTACTGACTGATGCTTTATTTCACTTCTTGTCGATGTTGCCACTTTTGTTCTGAGAGCATTTACTGCCATCACAATTCTCATATGTACTCCAGTCTACAACCTAATAAAAATATATTTTCAAAAAGATATATTGTAGATATAAAGCATAAAAAGTACAACCAGTTGATGGCAGCAATACTAGTAGTGAGTCTCTTCTCTGCTAGTGATGCTTCCTATTGATTTGAAGGGAAGTTTAGCGGGGAGGCTAGGTGACACTATATTATTTGGCGGCACTGTGGCTGTCAGTGCCTCGTTTTCTTGACACCCCTAATTGGAGGAGAGATAGTAACTGGCATGGCCTCAAGAATGTTATGTTAACCACAGATGCCCTAATTTATGGCAGCCCTCTCTCACAAAAGAGGCGCTTTATTCACTACATCTCCCACAATCTCCCAACGTTCCACTTTCCGTTTACTGTAATGTTTTATGTGTGATTTTTAACATACACACTGGCTGCTTTTGGGATTTTTCTGAGATCGAAATAAGTGGTTTTGCAATGTACTCCTGGCATCTCTATATGGCATACTAGAGTTTGTTCTAGTAGAGACTAATGTACTTACTATCTCAGTGCTATTATGGCATCTTGCAGCAGAGAACATAGTTTGTAGTTTTATTGAAAAGCTCAGATTTGCAAGCTTTATGCATTGTATGTACTATTAATCATCTTAAATGTATGTGCTTGCTATATATACTGTATACTATATGGAAGACAGAAGATAGCTTCCAATACAACTTGTGAACTGGTTGCAGGGAAAAGTTATTTACAGTTATTTGCATGCTCTCTGTGTTTCTCTTCAAACACATGGCTTAGTGATTTTTATGGAAATTACTATAATGTGTTCCTCGGTGCTTGAGAAAAGGATTGTGGGGACAGTGAGGAAATGTATTCATTGTGCTGTCAAAATGATAATAATATTAAAAATGATAATAATAATAATAATAATAAAATAATAATAAAATAGAGCATATCTAGAACAAATACCTACTAGTATTGAAAACTCAGTTACACGGGTTTGCTAGCAAAGGGAATGATAAGTAATTGTAAAAAATATTATTAAAAAAAATAAGTATATTTTAAAACCTAATTACCAAAATTTGAAACGTAAGAAAAATGCAGAATAATAGATTATTCACCCAGGGTAAAGATATAATGTAGTAGATGTTACCTGCAATCCTATGTAACACCACAGATAACACAGTGATAACTCTCTGTGTAAAGATAATGTAGATGTTACCTGCAGTCCTATGTAACACCACAGATAACACACAGAGATAACTCTCCGAGTACAGATTGTAAAGGATCTGCCAGACACAGCTTCTGTGTCGACGCCCGTGGTTAATCAGTCTGCACCTGCTCCTAAGTCTGATAGAGTGACTCGATCATCTACCACTCGGGCTGGGAGGCTGAGAAGTGGGAGAGCCTATCACAGCCTGGCCAGACGGAGCTAGCTCCCACCCACTGTCTATTTATACCTTCATTTCCTGCTCCTCCTTTGCCTGTGACTCTGCCTGTTTCCTGGCTCTGCTGCTGCTGCTTGTACTATTGTCCTCTGCTTCATATTGAACCTGCTTTACTGACTACTCTCCTGCTCTGCGTTTGGTACCTCGTAAACTCCTGGTTTGACTCGGCTTGTTCACTACTCTTGTTGCTCATGGTGTTGCCGTGGGCAACTGCCCCATTTCTCTTAGCTTCTGTGTACCCTTGTCTGTTTATCTGTCGTGCACATATTGAGCGTAGGGACTGTCGCCCAGTTGTACGCCATCGCCTAGGACGGGCCGTGCAAGTAGGCAGGGACTGAGTGGTGGGTAGATTAGGGCTCACCTGTCTGTCTCCCTACCCCGTCATTACATAATCACAGGCCCATATACCTTTTCTACCCTGGTCCCTGACACATCTATGGACCCCCTTGAGACCCTGGCTCAGCAAATGCAGGGCCTCTCCCTACAGGTCCAAGCCCTGGCTCAGAGGGACAACCAGCATGTTGCTACCCTGGTAGTGCCCCCCACCTCACCTCTTGAACCCCACCTCAAGTTGCCGGACCGGTTCTCAGGGGACCGGAATACTTTTCTCTCCTTTCGGGAGAGTTGTAGGCTCTATTTCCTGCTAAGGCCCCACTCCTCAGGTTCTGAGAGCCAGCGAGTGGGTATAATTATGTCCCGGCTCCAGGACGGGCCCCAACAATGGGCCTTCTCCTTGGCTCCTGATGCCCCTGAACTTTCCTCTGTTGATCTTTTTTTTTCTGCTCTCGGGCTCATATATGACGAGACTGACAAGACTGCCTTTGCCGAGAGTCAGCTGGTGACCTTACGTCAGGGTAAGAGACCCGTTGAGGAGTACTGTTCTGACTTTAGGAAGTGGTGCGTAGCTTCTCGGTGGAATGACCCTGCCTTGAGGTGCCAGTTTAGATTGGGTCTGTCGAATGCCCTGAAAGACCTGTTAGTTAGCTATCCCTCTTCTGACTCTCTAGATCAGGTTATGGCTTTAGCGGTACGTCTTGACCGACGTCTCAGGGAACGATGACTTGAACGTTTTTGTGCTTTCTCCTCTGGCTTCCCCATGATGGCTCCCGAGGTTCCGTTGCTTCGTTTTTTCACGGAAAACTCGGATGAACCAATGCAAGTCGGTGCCTCCGTGTCTCCCCAACAATGTAGAGAGCTCCGCAGGAAGAATGGTCTCTGCTTCTACTGTGGGGACGACAAGCATCAAGTGAACAACTGTCCTAGGCGTAAGAATAAGCAGCCGGAAGAACTTCCGCGCCTAAGTGAGCATCGGGGAGGTCACTTGGGCGCACAGGTATTTCCCGTAAATATGAAACCTAATAACATCTTGCTTCCCTTTCAGGTCTCTTTTGAGGGTAGGTCTGCTACCGGCAGTGCCTTCGTGGATTCAGGGTCTTCTGCTAATATTATGTCTGTGGAATTTGCTATGTCTCTAGCTATGCCATTGATTGATTTGCCTAAACCTGTCCCGGTAGTGGTTTATCGACTCCACTCCACTTGCTAATGGTTATTTTACACAGCATACCCCTGTTTTTGAACTCCTTGTTGGCTCCATGCATTTGGAGCAGTGCTCTGTACTGGTGATGCAGGGATTATCGTCCGATTTGATTTTAGGCCTTCCCTGGTTGCAGATGCATAATACCACGTTTAACTGGAATACTGGGGATCTTACCAAATGGGGTAATTAATGCATGACAACATGTTTTTCTGTTAATTCTATTTCTCTCCCTGAGGAGGTGAACACTCTACCTGAGTTTATTCAGGACTTCGCTGATGTTTTTTCTAAAAAGGCCTCCGAAGTGTTACCTCCTCATAGAGAATACGATTGCGCTATCGATTTGGTACCAGGAGCTAAGCTCCCTAAGGGTAGGATATTTAATCTCTCTTGTCCCGAACGTGAAGCCATGAGAGAGTATATCCAGGAATGCCTGGCCAAGGGTTACATTCGCCCCTCTACTTCTCCGGTAGGTGCTGGCTTCTTCTTCGTAGGGAAGAAGGATGATGGTCTTAGGCCGTGCATCGATTGCCGAAACTTGAATAAGGTCACTGTAAGGAACCAGTATCCCCTTCCTTTGATTCCTGATCTCTTCAATCAAGTTCAGGGGGCCCAATGTTTCTCTAAGTTTGATTTATGGGGGGCTTATAACCTTATCCGCATCAGAGAGGGGGATGAGTGGAAGACTGCGTTTAACACGCCCGAAGGTCATTTAGAATACCTCGTCATGCCCTTTGGGTTGTGTAATGCTCCCGCGGTCTGCCAGAATTTCATAAATGAGATTTTAAGAGACTACCTGGGGGTATTTCTTGCAGTGTACCTTGATGACATACTTGTGTTTTCTAAGGACTGGTCCTCCCACATTGAGCATGTCAGGAAGGTGCTCCAGGTCCTTTGGGAAAACAAACTGTTTGCTAAAACCGAAAAATGTGTGTTTGGGGTGCAGGAGATACCATTTTTGGGTCAAATCCTCACTCCTCATGAATTTCGCATGGACCCTGCCAAGGTTGAGGCTGTGGCTGAATGGGTCCAACCTGCCTCCCTGAAGGCGTTACAGTGCTTCCTGGGGTTTGCTAATTATTACAGGAGATTTATTGCTAACTTCTCGGTCATTGCTAAGCCTCTTACGGAACTTACTCGCAAAGGTGCTGATCTCCTCCACTGGCCTCCAGAGGCGGTCCAGGCTTTTGAGATCCTTAAGAAGTGCTTTATCTCGGCCCCAGTGCTGATTCAGCCTAATCAAATGGAGCCATTCATCGTGGAGGTTGACGCCTCCGACGTGGGAGTGGGTGCTGTCTTGTCCCAGGGTACCAGGTCCCTCACCCATCTCCGTCCCTGTGCCTACTTCACCAGGAAGTTCTCGCCCACTGAGAGTAACTATGACATTGGCAACCGCGTACTCTTAGCCATTAAATGGGCATTTGAAGAGTGGCGCCACTTCCTGGAGGGGGCTAGGCACCAGGTAACGGTCCTTACCGACCACAAGAATCTGGTTTTCCTAGAATCTGCCTGGAGGCTAAACCCGAGACAAGCTCGATGGGCGTTGTTTTTTACCAGATTCAACTTTTTGGTCACCTATAGGGCTGGGTCTAAAAATATTAAAGCTGTTGCACTGTCGCGTAGTTTCATGGCCAGCCCTCCTTCGGAGGAAGATCCTGCTTGTGTTTTGCCCCCAGGTATAATCATTTCCTCTGTTGATTCTGACTTAGTCTCCGAAATTGCGGATGATCAAGGTTCAGCTCCCGGGAACCTTCCTGAGAACAAGCTTTTTGTTCCCCTGCAATTCCGGCTAAGGGTACTCAGGGAAAATCATGACTCTGCACTATCTGGTCATCCAGGCATCCTGGGTACCAAGCACCTCATTGCCAGAAACTATTGGTGGCCTGGGTTGCCTAAAGACGTTAAGGCCTACGTCGTCGCTTGTGAAATTTGTGCTAGGTCCAAGAATACCAGGTCCCGACCGGCAGGCTTACTATGTTCTTTGCCCATTCCCCAGAGACCTTGGACCCATATCTCCATGGATTTTATCACCGATCTGCCTCCATCTCAAGGCAAGTCGGTGATGTGGGTTGTAGTAGACCGCTTCAGTAAGATGTGCCACTTTGTGCCCCTCAAGAAACTACCCAATGCTAAGACGTTAGCTACCTTGTTTGTCAAACACATCCTGCGTCTCCATGGGGTTCCTGTCAATAAAGTTTCTGACAGAGGGGTACAATTTGTTTCATTGTTTGGAAGAGCTTTCTGTAAAAAGTTGGAGATTGATCTGTCCTTCTCCTCGGCCTTCCATCCTGAAACTATTGGCCAAACGGAGAGGACTAATCAGTCTCTAGAACAATATTTAAGGTGTTTTATCTCTGACTGTCAATATGATTGGGTCTCCTTCATTTCCCTAGCCGAATTTTCCCTTAATAACCGGGTCAGTAACTCGTCAAGGGTCTCCCCCTTTTTCTGTAATTTTGGGTTTAATCCACGGTTCTCCTCCGTTTCACCTGGTGGTTCCAATAATTCCGAGGTAGATGTCGTTCATCGGGAACTGTGCACAGTCTGGGCCCAGGTTCAGAAGAACCTAGAGGCGTCCCAGAGCATACAAATGACTCAGGCAGATAGAAGATGTTCTGCTAACCCCTTGTTTGTGGTCGGGGATCTGGTGTGGCTGTCTTCAAAAAATTTGCGCCTTAAAGTCCCATCCAAAAAATTTGCTTCCCGGTATATAGGGCCGTACAAGGTCATTGAAGTCCTTAACCCTGTCTCCTTCCGACTGGAGTTACCCCCGTCTTTTCGAATACACGACGTGTTTCATGCCTCCCTCCTGAAACGCTGCTCCCGATCCTTGGCTACCTCGAGGAAACCTCCGGTCCCTGTTCTCACCCCTGAAGGGGTAGAATTCGAGGTGGCCAAGATTGTGGACAGCAGGATGGTCCAAGGCTCCCTCCAGTACCTGGTCCATTGGAGAGGATACGGGCCTGAGGAGAGGACTTGGGTACCCGCCCGGGATGTTCACGCTGGGGTATTGCTCAGGAGGTTCCATCTTCGGTTCCCCAATAAGCCAGGTCCACCTAGAAAGGGTCCAGTGGCCCCTCATAAAAGGGGGGGTACTGTAAAGAATCTGCCAGACACAGCTTCTGTGTCGACGCCCGTGGTTAATCAGTCTGCACCTGCTCCTAAGTCTGATAGAGTGACTCCATCATCTACCACTCAGGCTGGGAGGCTGAGAAGTGGGAGAGCCTATCACAGCCTGGCCAGACGGAGCTAGCTCCCGCCTTCTGTCTATTTATACCTTCATTTCCTGCTCCTCCTTTGCCTGTGACTCTGCCTGTTTCCTGGCTCTGCTGTTGCTGCTTGTACTATTGTCCTCTGCTTCATATTGACCCTGCTTTACTGACTACTCTCCTGCTCTGTGTTTGGTACCTCGTACACTCCTGGTTTGACTCGGCTTGTTCACTACTCTTGTTGCTCATGGTGTTGCCGTGGGCAACTGCCCCATTTCCCTTAGCTTCTGTGTACCCTTGTCTGTTTGTCTGTCGTGCACATATTGAGCGTAGGGACTGTCGCCCAGTTGTACGCTGTCGCCTAGGACGGGCCGTAAAAGTAGGCAGGGACTGAGTGGCGGGTAGATTAGGGCTCACCTGTCTGTCTCCCTACCCCGTCATTACACTGATAATGTAGATGTTACCTGCAGTCCTTTGTAAGGCTCTATTCACACGACAGGGTCCAAGTGTCGGCCGATAAAAACGGGCGTATTTGTCCACATTGCTCAGCCATTTTGCATCCATTCCGTTTCCGTTCCAGGCCGTGTTTCCGGTTTTAACGTCCGATTTTGACCCGTTTTGCATCAGTTTTTTCCCTGTCCGTTTTAAAAATGGATGAATTTCATTTGTACATTTTCTGCCACACAATTCCCTCTGTAGATAATGCCACACCCTTCCCTCTGTAGATAATGCCACACACTGCCCCCTGTAGATACTGCCACACACTGCCCTCTGCAGATACCTCCACAGCCCCCCTGTAGGTAATGCCACACAGCCCCCCTTGTAGGTAGTGCCACACAGACCCACTTGCATGTAGTGCCACGCAGAACCCCTTTTAGGTAGTGCCACACAGCCCCCCCTGTAGGTAGTGCCACACAGCCCTCCTGCAGGTAATGCCACACAGCCCCCCAGTAGGTGGTGCAACATAGCACCCTTGTACATAGCCACCCCCCATAGATGGCACCCCCTGATAAATGTACATATATGCACAGTGAAGTCAGGGACTTTTCCTAGAGCGGAATCACCGGCCACAACACCGGGGACTCTGCTGCAGAAGTCCCTGACGTCACTATTCATATATGGATAGTGAAGTCAGGGACTACTCCTAGAGCGCAATCACCGGCCACAGTGCCGGGGATTCCACTTCAGGAGTAGGGGACTGCTCCAGGAGAAGTCACTGTCCATATATGGACAGTGAAATCAGGGACTTCGCCTGGAGCGGAATCCCCAGCCACAGCTTTGGCCAAAGCTGTGGCCGGGGATTAGGTATTCAGCTGCTACAGGGAGCAACAAAATACCCTCCTCCTCCTCACACGCACTTCACACTGTGAGAAAGAGAAGAGAGCGAGCGGCAGAATGCACGGATGTTACTGGGATCACATCAGAGTGATAGCTGTGCTTTACACGGCCCCATAGATTCTGTGGGAGTCGTCCTGCCGGGAGAACGGCCCAAATTAGGGCATGTTCCATTTTTTGATGGCCCAGCTTACCAGGCCATCATAAAACCAGCCGCGTGAATAGCCCCATTTGGGGTCTATTGTTCCGGCTGCGGCTGTGTAACGGCCGTCACACGGCCGAGAATCAATGTTATATGAATAGGGCCTAACACCACAGATAACACACAGTGATAACTCTGAGTACAGATAATGTGGTAGATGCACACACAGAAATATATACACATACAGATACATATATAGGCATTTAGGCACACAAATACACACACACAAAGACACACATACACACATACTGGAACTTATACACACACACAAACACAGAGACACACAGACAAATAGAGGCACAAAAAAAAGACAGACTGAGCACTCACATCTCCTTCCTCACAGGCTTCTTGCAGGTCGGGCTGTGGGCGGAGCTAACTGTGCCTCGGACGCCACGTCCTTGCCAAATATATATGATACTATTCCCTTTCTCCAATAGCCTAAGTGATCTGGCTTGGAAATGGTGTGGCAAAACCTTGCACCATAATAGGGTCCCAGTTTGATTTTTGCTGTGGAGAAGCCCCCTCTGTTCTATGTATACCATTGATGCCAATACAGACACAATGTACAGTTATATATATATATATATATATATATATATATATATATATATATATATATATATATACACTACCGTTCAAAAGTTTGGGGTCACCCAGACAATTTTGTGTTTTCCATGAAAACTCACACTTATATTTATCAAATGAGTTGCAAAATGACTAGAAAATATAGTCAAGACATTGACAAGGTTAGAAATAATGATTTTTATTTGAAATAATAATTTTCTCCTTCGAACTTTGCTTTCGTCAAAGAATGCTCCATTTGCAGCAATTCCAGCATTGCAGACCTTTGGCATTCTAGCAGTTAATTTGATGAGGTAATCGGGAGAAATTTCACACCATGCTTCCAGAAGCCCCTCCCACAAGTTGGATTGGTTTGATGGGCACTTCTTGCGTACCATACGGTCAAGCTGCTCCCACAACAGCTCTATGGGGTTGAGATCTGGTGACTGCGCTGGCCACTCCATTACAGATAGAATACCAGCTGCCGGCTTCTTCCCTAAATAGTTCATGCATCATTTGGAGGTGTGCTTTGGGTCATTGTCCTGTTGTAGGATGAAATTGGCTCCAATCAAGCGCTGTCCACAGGGTATGGCATGGCGTTGCAAAATGGAGTGATAACCTTCCTTATTCAAAATCCCTTTTACCTTGTACAAATCTCCCACTTTACCAGCACCAAAGCAACCCCAGACCATCACATTACCTCCACCATGCTTGACAGATGGCGTCAGGCACTCTTCCAGCTCTTTTCAGTTGTTCTGCGTCTCACAAATGTTCTTCTGTGTGATCCAAACGCCTCAAACTTTCATTCGTCTGTCCATAACACTTTTTTCCAATCTTCTTCTGTCCAATGTCTGTGTGCTTTTCCCCATATTAATCTTTTCCTTTTATTAGCCAGTCTCAGATATGGCTTTTTCTTTGCCACTCTGCCCTTAAGGCCAGCATCCCGGAGTTGCCTCTTCACTGTAGACGTTGACACTGGCGTTTTGCGTGTACTATTTAATGAAGCTGCCAGTTGAGGACCTGTGAGGCGTCTATTTCTCAAACTAGAGACTCTAATGTTCTTGTCTTGTTGCTCAGTTGTGCAGCGGGGGCTCCCACTTCTCTTTCTACTCTCGTTAGAGCCTGTTTGTGCTGTCCTCTGAAGGGAGTAGTACACACCGTTGTAGGAAATCTTTAGTTTCTTGGCAATTTCTCGCATGGAATAGCCTACATTTCTAAGAACAAGAATAGACTGTCGAGTTTCACATGAAAGCTCTCTTTTTCTAGCCATTTTGAGAGTTTAATCGAACCCACAAATGTAATGCTCCAGATTCTCAACTAGCTCAAAGGAAGGTCAGTTTTATAGCTCCTCTAAACAGCAAAACTGTTTATAGCGGTGCTAACATAATTGCACAAGGGTTTTCAAGTGTTTTCTAATCATCCATTAGCCTTCTAACACAGTTAGCAAACACAATATACCATTAGAACACTGGAGTGATGGTTGCTGGAAATGGGCCTCTATACACCTATGTAGATATTGCAATGTATGGAGTGTATTTCTGATTAATTTAATGTTATCTTCATTGAAAAAAACTGTGCTTTTCTTTCAAAAATAAAGAAATTTCTAAGTGACCCTAAACTTTTGAACGGTAGTGTATATGTATATATATATATATATATATATATATATATATATATATATATATATATACATATATATGTGTGTGTATATGTATACACATATATATATATTTATATATATATATATATATGTATATACATATATATATATATATATATATATATATATATATATATATATATATATATATATATACACAGAAGTATACAGATCCTAGCAGCACCGGCAGTGTGTGGGTGCAAGCTCTGAGGGACAGACCGAGTCCCAGATACACAGGAATCAAAAAATGAGCAACAACTCCAATAGTTAAGGTGCAAAAAGTGGGTACTTTTGCACTCCAAAATATATATATAAAAATAGTTGGGAATTGCTGTGACTTAGTATATATATAGATATATACTAAGTCACAGCAATTCCCAACTATTTTTAGAGTTATTTCTTTCTCAATCGGGGATAGCAAAGCAACCTATTGGAATACCAAAGCTATCCAGTCAGCCACTTAGCATGCAGAATGTTTATGTCAAACAGATACCAATATAGTCTATAGGTGAAGGATGCCAATATTAGGTATCTGTCACAGGCATCTGTCAGACTTATATGGTATCCATTTAATGTATACTACATGAAACACTATTAAAAAGTCCATGACTTATACATTAGGTATATGCCTATGACATATGCCACACAGTGTCATACGTCATAGGTATATACAGTGGCATTTGTCACCCACAGGCTCCCATGTTAAGTAAACATATAGCGAGTGGTATACGTTTTTTTGTGGGATCCAAAGGTATAGAATAGCCTATTCTACGACATTATTCCAGCCTTCAAAAGAAAAAAAAAAAAGGTATACTGACATATACAAATCTGAGGGTACAGTTGTAGCCTTTGTAAAATATAAAGAGCTTAATAAAATCTGTAAAAATGTAATAAAATCAGCAAAAATACAAAATGAAAGGCAGGTGGCCAAGGATAGTAAAACAAATCCTAAAAAATTCTTCAAGCATATAAATGCAAAAAAGCCAAGGTCTGAACATGTAGGACCCCTAGATAATGGTAATGGGAAGTTGGTCACAGGGGATCAAGAGAAGGCAGAGTTACTAAATGGGTTCTTCCGCTCTGTATATACAACAGAAGAAGGAGCAGCTGATGTAGCCAGTGCCAGTGCTATTAATATATCAGTTGATATACTGAATTGGATGAATGTAGATATGGTCCAAGCTAAATTAAATAAAATAAATGTACACAAGGCCCCGGGACCAGATGGGTTACACCCTAGAGTTCTTAAAGAGCTTAGTTCAGTTATTTCTGTCCCCCTCTTCATAATATTTAGAGAGTCTCTCATGAGTGGTATAGTGCCAAGGGACTGGCGCAGGGCAAATGTGGTGCCTATTTTCAAAAAGGGCACTAGGTCTTCGCCGGGTAATTATAGACCAGTAAGCTTAACATCAATTGTGGGGAAAATGTTTGAGGGGCTATTGAGGGACTATATACAGAATTATGTGACAATAAATAGTATTATAAGTGACAGCCAGCATGGTTTTACAAAGGACAGAAGCTGTCAAACCAACCTGATTTGTTTTTATGAAGAGGTAAGCAGAAGTCTAGACAGAGGGGCTGCTGTGGATATAGTGTTTTTGGACTTTGCAAAGGCATTTGACACTGTCCCTCATAGACATCTAATGGGTAAATTAAGGACTATAAGTTTAGAAAGTATAGTTTGTAATTGGATTGATAATTGGCTCAAGGACCGTATCCAGAGAGTTGTGGTCAATGATTCCTACTCTGAATGGTCCCCAGTTATAAGTGGTGTACCCCAGGGGTCAGTGCTGGGACCACTATTATTCAACTTATTTATTAATGATATAGAGGATGGGATTAATAGCACTATTTCTATTTTTGCAGATGACACCAAGCTATGTAATATAGTTCAGACTATGGAAGATGTTTGTGAATTGCAGGCAGATTTAAACAAACTAAGTGTTTGGGCGTCCACTTGGCAAATGAAGTTTAATGTAGATAAATGTAAAGTTATGCATCTGGGTACCAACAACCTGCATGCATCATACGTCCTAGGGGGAGCTACACTGGGGGAGTCAATTGTTGAGAAGGATCTGGGTGTACTTGTAAATCATAAACTAAATTTCAGCATGCAGTGTCAATCAGCTGCTTCAAAGGCCAGCAAAATATTGTCGTGTATCAAAAGAGGCATGGACTCGCGGGACAGGGAGGTAATATTACCACTTTACAAAGCATTAGTGAGGCCTCATCTAGAATATGCAGTGAAGTTCTGGGCTCCAGTTCATAGAAAGGATGCCCTGGAGTTGGAAAAAATACAAAGAAGAGCAACGAAGCTAATAAGGGGCATGGAGAATCTAAGTTATGAGGAAAGATTAAAAGAACTAAACCTATTTAGCCTTGAGAAAAGACGACTAAGGGGGGACATGATTAACTTATATAAATATATGAATGGCGCATACAAAAAATATGGTGAAATCCTGTTCCATGTAAAACCCCCTCAAAAAACAAGGGGGCACTCCCTCCGTCTGGAGAAAAAAAGGTTCAACCTGCAGAGGCGACAAGCCTTCTTTACTGTGAGAACTGTGAATCTACGGAATAGCCTACCGCAGGAGCTGGTCACAGCAGGGACAGTAGATGGCTTTAAAAAAGGCTTAGATAATTTCCTAGAACAAAAAAATATTAACTGCTATGTGTAGAAATTTTTTACTTCCCCTTTCCCATCCCTTGGTTGAACTTGATAGACATGTGTCTTTTTTCAACCGTACAAACTATGTAACTATGTAACTATGTAACTATATACCAGCCCAAAAGAGGGCAAAAGGAAACTCTTTGGCCTCACTTGGGCTAATGAAGCCCTATGAACACCTTGAGTGTGTATGCTGGGAGCTTTCCCGACATACATGCCAAATGTTGGGTCAAAACGAGATGTGAACTAGGTCTAACAAGGAGGATGCTGGTGAGGCATGTGCCCTGGGTGCCGGGAGTGGTCGGGCACCAACTAGCCATTATGACTTTACTAGAGTACTTTAGATACAGGACTAATGCAGCAAACTGTGAAGAAAAGCTCAGCTACAACCCTGCTGTGTCTGATGTGTGTTAGGCAACTGTTAGGCGTCCTGTTGATGGATTCACAGGGCAGTTGTGCAAAATGTGAAAAGCCCTACACAGTTATTATCATATAGCTCCTACACGTGAATGGAGCAATTACAAAAATATAAACATATAAGGGGAATGCTGTTTATGTTTCCCAATATATGAGCATTTGATGGGATTATTGCTTTCAACTTTGTTGCTGTTCAATTTAAAATCATTAGTAAAAACAAAGACGTAAATCTCCTCAATTAAAGTCATACTCCTGTTATTTTCATTACCCACCACAATATTCAACCATAAAGTTATGACCTGTTTTCTAGTGAATGATACCTGCAGGAACCCAGAGGGACAAGTATCATGTGTACCAAGCTGTGCTGAACATAAACAATAGAACACTAAACATCTTAAGGGTAACTCGTTCCTTTGATGAAATATGGAACGGTTCTTCACTATATAAACAGTTTCATCTTTCCCTTTTCTCTGCAGGCTCCTGTTTATTCCACCTCACTCACTCATGTAGTGAACTGTTTATACAACTTCTCACCGTGATGCTCAATAATACATATGATATATGTCCGTGTATTTAGCTCCAATTAGTGTGGTTTCAAACTTTCAGCAGGTATTATAAATGCAGAAGCCACATGTTTTACAGTGTACATTGAGCATTAAACATGTTACTTGTTACTGCGGTTTGCTATATTATTCAAAATAAATTATTTTCTGCAATTACATTTAAAAAATACATACCGTAGGTCCCGTTCATGAAATGAGATACCTTTTTTAATATAGGAAGTGAAAACCTTATTTTATGATCCTAACCTTTCAATGTGAAAGGATATTTGTAATTTTAGTATATGAAAAATATTAAGATTGTATGAAAATGTATTGTGATGGAGAGAATTTTTTCTATTTCTGTAGAACAGGGATGGGACAAGCTCTTTTGTTCTCTTGGTTTCTCAGGGCACTTTTTTTGCCTCTGTCAGGTGAGTGGAGCCAACATCGATAGCTTTCTCGACGTGTAAAATAAGTGCAGTTCATAAACGCGACGTGACAGGGCCTTAGTTGTCAGCTTTGCTGTATATGATGGGACTGAATGATCAGAGTCATGTCATTATCATTAGAGGATAGACAAGTTAAGTCGGATCTGTCAGCTTAATATGTTGGCTTTTCTAAGGGCAGCATATTGCAGCTACAGACCCAGGCTCCTAGGAGCATGAACCTGTAGTTGTAATATGCTGCCCTTACACAGTGCAGCATATAAAGCTGACAGATACACTTCTTCTGACATTTCTATTGTACTTCTACATACATAGATAAGGCAAAATAGCAACAATATACTATATATACACACACAGATAAAGCTCTAAATGCATCTCCCCTGTTACTGCCTGTCTCTTGTGTTACACACAATACTGGAAGGAAGTGTATATATCCAATATGGCCAGCCAAGGTAAGATTTTTTTTAAAAAGAACAAACATATCAATTGTGTTCTACATATTTAGATCTGATTAATAAAACTAATATCAAATACATGAGACAATCCTTTCAATAGGTCTTGGATGGACAATCATTCATTTAATTGCACTACAGAGAAGCACTCATCAGATTCCAGAAATTCTAGCAACATCGGCCAGTGTCCAACTGGTTGTACAAATAAATGTAAAGATTTTATTTTTATGTTGGTGTCCTTAGCGGCTAACTAGTCTAAGAAATCCTTGGCCTTGCCTTCCCATAGAATGCTAAGTAGAAAGTAATAATATGGTGACCAAATTAAAAATAACTTCCCCTTGTTGTGTTCCTATAAGTACCGAATCCCTCCAAGAGCTTCTGCTGTTAACCCTTTATTCCCCACTGCAACATATTCCTAATTTTGCTATAATAGGGGGAGATTGGTATGGCTAAAGAACTACAGACCTTCCGGGCTCTATAGCATGAATTGCCTCTATAGCGATAGTTAATGTTTGTTGCAGAAAAGCTGAATTCTAGGGAGGTTACTGACATTCAACATATTTTTAAGCTTTTTAATTTTCATAATAAAATCTGACATTGTTTGGCTTAAAGAGGCTCTGTCACCAGTTTATAAGTGTCCTATCTCCTACCTAATCTGATTGTCGCTGTAATGTAGATAATAACAGTGGTTTTAATTTAGAAAAACGATCATTTTTGAGCAAGATATGAATAATTATAGATTTATGCTAATTAGTTCTTAATGACCAACTGGGCGGTTTTTTAAATTTTTACCAAGTGGGCGTTGTAAAGAGAAGTGTATGATGCTGACCAATCAGCATCATACACATCTCTTCATTCATGCCCAGCTTGTTTCACTGCACATACAGCGTGATCTCGCGAGATCAAGCGGTTACGGGACTTCCTCCCACAGGCTCTTCATTGGAGCCATGGAAGACTGAACAGGCATCGCCTCCAGCCGCTGCAGATTTGGATAAACGTCCTGGCACGGCTGGCGGCGATGTCTGTTGACTTTTCCATCGCTCCGGTGAATGACCTGTGGGAGGAAGTCCCATCTCGCGAGATCACGCTGTGCAGTGAAACAATCCGGGCTGGAATGAAGAAAAGTGTATGATGCTGATTGGCCAGCGTCATACACTTCTCTTTACAACACCCACTCGGGTCATTAAGAACGAATTAGCATAAATCTAAAATTGTTCATAACTTGCTCAAAAATTATCGTTTTTCAAAATAAAAACCACTGCTGTTATCTACATTACAGCGCCAATCAGATTAGGCAGGAGATAGGGCACTTATAATCTGGTGACAGAGCCTCTTTAATATATATATATTTTATGCATTTATGTTAACATTTCCGTGTACTGAATGTCAAAAGAATAGAAGTCACCGTAGATAAAATGAAAGAATTGTATTAAATATTCCTTTTACCCGATAAAGAATAGATCATGATATCAGAAAAGTCAAAAGTCAAAATGATGAAAAGTAGAGCAAAAATATAAAACACATAATTTTGGGCATGAAAGCAACAGACTGTAGAACTGTAGAGTTCTAGAATTCCGAGTGATCATTTTCAGGTAGAATCTGATGCAGGATTTGAATGAAGTCTTCAGTGAGGCTCATCATTGCTTCAGGTTATCCCATAATGTTGTATAGGCCAGTGTGTCTAAATTATTTATCTTTTAACTCCCCATTCATGCAAAACAAACTTTTACAGATCGCATTATTAGGCATAGCCAACAAATAAAAATACATTTTTATATATTTGCTCCACCCTCTATGGCTATGTGCACACATAGCAGATTCATACAGAAAATTTTCAACAAAAGTGCAGTATCATGCATGTTAATGGGATTTAAAAAAAAACTCACACGCTGGAGAAAAAATATTTGCATGGATTTAAAGGCATGCTGCAGATTTTTAATATCATTGCAAGGCGTACTTGTCACAGATTGTTTAAAGGGGTTTTCCCAGGAGGGACATTTATGACATATCCTAAACCCCGTTCTACCTCTGTGTGTGTGTCGGCTGATTTCAGACCATGAAGGTGAAAACGGCATAGCTCGCTGAGCTACGCTGTTTTTGTAAGCAACATAGAACTGAATAGTAGTTACGGAAACAGCGTAGCTCACATGGTACGCTGCTTCCATAACTGCTATTCACTACTATTGGAGTTATGGAAACAGCGTAGCTCAGCAAAGCTGACATGCTACGCTGCTTCTGTAACTGCTATTCACTAGTATGGGAGTTACGGAAACAGCGTACCTGAGCGAGCTACGCTGTTTTCTTAACTCCCGACCATAAAGTCAGGAAGTGGCCAGGAGTCAGCGATAGCAGACAAAGCTAGAACGGGGTTTAGTGGGCCTCGTTCTAGAGATAGGTGGGACCCGCATCTATCTGACATTTATTACATCTCCTGTGGATATGTCATAAACGTCCCTCGTGGGAAAACCCCTATAAGGATCTGCAGTTGATGTCCCTCATTGCTATGCAAAGTGCGAAATTCGGGGGTAACCCGCTATGAATTGCTGCAAATTTTAAGACATGTAATTAATATATAAATTAATCACCCTGCCTACTACCCCATACCTAATTATAAATGACACTATATTAGGAGATTAGAGAACACTTTGTTACAGCTACATAGAATTCCATAGAGTCCCTATAAATTCTTATTAGTAACTGCACTAGTGGGTTTTACAATCTAAATTGATAATTGGAGTCACAGATAGAATATACTAATTCAATGAATATTATACTCTGGGGAATACAACAGTAGTATAGTACTCATCAATGTTCCAATGTGATACTCATAAATCCCATGATCTGTTTCATAATCTTGTCATACAAAGAAGCTGAGCCAGCACTATGTCATTCAGATGAGGATGCAAAGCCATTAGATGGATGTCTTGAATTCTGCCAAAGTCAAAGAATACCTACCATTACAAAACTCACACTCACGCTTTAGGTAGCTGTAGATATATGGTAGATGTATAGCAGCTAGAAATGGTGTGTCTAAACTGCCTGTTTTGGGTAATTTCCCTTCCCTGCTGGTTTCTGAAAAAGCACATTAAAGAGGCTCTGTCACCAGATTTTGCAACCCTTATCTCCTATTGCAGCAGATCGGCGCTGCAATGTAGATAAGAGTAACGTTTTTTGTTTTTTTTAAACGAGCATTTTTGGTCAAGTTCTAACCATTTTTATATTTATGCAAATGAGGCTTTCTAAAGTACAACTGGGCGTGTTTAAAGTTAAAGTACAACTGGGCGTGTATTGTGTATGTACATCGGGGCGTGTTTACTTCTTTTACTAGCTGGGCGTTGTGAATAGAAGTGTATGATGCTGACGAATCAGCATCATCCACTTCTCTTCGTTACCACCCAGCTTCTGGCAGTGCACAGACACACAGCGTGTTCTCGAGAGATAAGTCGATGTAGCTACTTACCTGCAAACGCTGATGCTGCTGCAGAATCAACTGTAGCCTCTGGTGCCGATGTGTCCTCGCTCGTCCGACACGATGCAGGACCTGGTGCAGGAAGTGAGTAACGTCACAGCGTGATCTCTCGAGGACACGCTGTGGGTCTGTGCACTGCCAGAAGCTGGGTGGTAACGAAGAGAAGTGGATGATGCTAATTCATCAGCATCATACACTTCTATTCACAACGCCCAGCTAGTAAAAGAAGTAAAAACGCCCAGATGTAACTAACACAATACACGCCCACTTGTACTTTAACTTTAAACACGCCCAGTTGTACTTTAGAAAGCCTCATTTGCATAAATATAAAAATGGTCATAACATGGCTAAAAATGCGCGTTTTAAAAAAAACAAAAAAAAACGTTACTCTTATCTACATTGCAGCGCCGATCTGCTGCAATAGGAGATAGGGGTTGCAAAATCTGGTGACAGAGCCTCTTTAAGGGCACAGTCAGACGTGGCGGAACTGCTGTTAAATTCCGCTGCTGTGGACAGTCCGCTGTGGAATTCTGCAGCAGCCGTTTAGTACATTTTTTTCTCTACATTTTTAGGAAACTTAGTTCAGACGTTGCGGAAAATAACTGTGTGAAAATCAGGCTGCGGTGCAGAATTTTCCCTCCGCAGCATGCTCATTACATTTCGGAGAAGCGGAATTTCACTGCGGATTTCAGCCTTTGCAGTGCAAAAACTGAAATCTGTGGCGAGTCCGCTGTGCTACCCGCAACGTCTGAATTAGCTGTCAAATATGCAAATGTTGATGCAGATTCGTTGCATAATTGCCCCGAATCTGCACCAACATTTGCAGTGGAAAAATTCCGCCACGTCTAAATATGGCCTTAGAGTATGTTCACACGGCTTATTTTGAGCCATTTTTCGGGCCGTAAACACCCCAAAAAATGGATAAAAAAAAGGAAGCAGAACACCTCTAAACATTTGCCCATTGATTTAAATGGGAAAAACTGCGTTTCCAATTGTAAAAGCGGCGCGTAAAAAATAAAATAAAAAACGCCCCGTATAAAAGAAGTGCATGTCACTTCTTCAGCTATTTTTGGAGCCGTTTTTCATTGGGTCAGGGGAAAAACAGCTCCAAAACAAAAAACGCATCAAAGAACGCTTGATGCTTTAAAAAACTACTGAAAATCAGAGGCTGTTTTTTCCCTGCGTTTGGAAAAAAACCCCACCAGTGACCACAATATTGCCCAAAAAAAAAACGCCACAAACAGAAACAGTGTATATAGTGCTTTTTATAACATCTGGCTGCACCAAAAATAGCACGACAAAAACGCTGATAAAAGCGTAATTAAAAACGCCACCAAAAACACGTATAAATACAGCAAATTGGTGTGTATGAATTCAGCCATACAGGGATCCTGTAGGCTGGGAAGTACAGGCTGTTTGAAAGTGTGGAAAATGCCATTCTCTCAGAGACCTAAAGGGGATGTCCCACCACCTGTGGACAGGTGAAAAGTTGTTATTGTGGGACAACTCTTTTAACTAATATTTCCTAAACCCCATGAAAGATCTTTAAACAGGCCCTTAACTTTACATGCAATTTATGATATTGGCATCCTCTAACATTACAAAAGAATCAACCAAAGGCACAAGTTCCCAGGAGTGACTGCCACCTCTGCCCCACCTTATGTTACAGAACCTGGATAAAGCACAGAATGATATCCGACCACAAGAATTAAAAACATAGAAGTCAGAATATAGAAATAATAAATCAGAATATAGAAATAATAAATACAGTGATTTTAAAGTACAGGTAGAATAAATTCAGTGATGTCACACTACAGCAATAGTAAACAGTCGTATATCTGCAAAGAGATAATAGTCACAGTGATATCACAGCATAGGAATAATAGTCAAAGTGATGTCACAGTTTAGGGATTGCACACACACACAGTTATGTCACAGTACATAGGTAATAGAAGTTTAATATTTTGAGCAGAAAGCTTTTATCAGGGTGGAAAATGATATAAATAGCATATTATAATACGGTATATAATGCATATTTATAACACTGTTAAATGCCGAACAAAAAATGTATAGCATAATGTAAAGAGCAGCAAGGGGGTTAAATAACTGCAATCATGACAGGAGGCAAAATAAATGCAAATTGTGGTGAACACAGATCAGCCCAAAAAATGTAAATTAACAATTACAGAAATAGACATACACCCCATTAAGTAAGTAACTTACCTATATTCATGTCGTGGTAATATGGACTCTACATACTTAGTAGAGCCCTACATGTCTAGTAGTGGCGACCCCTTGGTTCTTTGAATAAATTAGGCGCATCTCCTCTGGCTGTTCGTGCGCCAGAAAGTCTATGAAGTCTATAAAGCTATGAGTTGGTGTAGATTTGCGCCATAATTTACACCAGTTTCTATCATAAGTTATAGAAAATTTGTTGGTTAGCCCTTTTGGTAAGCCACACCACTTTTTTCAAAACACTGTGTCTGGTGCAAAAGTGAAAAAAGTAGCAAAGTTTCGCACAAAACAATTGTGCAACAAAATTTGTGACTTTTTGTACGCGTACACCCGATAATAAATTCCCCCCATAGTGTTTAGTTATGTTTTACTATAACATACTGAGGACTTATTTTAACCTTATGGAATGATATTATCTTTGAATACAGTATTACAATACCAAAGAAAAAACAGACATAAAACAGATCCTATTGTTAAATCCATGATGCTAAGCATTTTTAGAAATGTGAATAGCAATGTAGCACTATATTACATATCATAGTATCTAATTTAAGCAATATTTTGGCTTTGATATTCATATATGAAGCAAAAAGTCTCTTTCATGAAATATTTTGTCAGGATATGAAACACTACAGCACACATTGGTTATCATCGTCTGCACTCTGCAGTCTAAATGATCAGCATATATTGCAGTAGTATGTTGCTTGTAAACCTGTCTGAGCTATTATATAATTCTTGTATCACTTCACAATGCAAAAATAATTTCTGAACCTTTGCTTTAAAAGTTAAGAATAATATAGTAGAGCAGAATGCAATGCCTGTCGAGCTAATGCAAAGAAGACGTTATAGACCCTGATAATCTAAGGTCAGGCTTACTACCGAAATGTTTATTAACAGTATTTTCTCTTGAGATACCATCATTTTGGGGCTTCAGAACCAATTACTAATTTTAATAAAGTCATGTTCTCAAATGGCAATATTTTCAAGTTGCAATGGTTGTTGCCAATCCAATATGAAGGACTACTGTACTTCCCGAGGCAGGGCAGTAGGCAATGGCAAAACTACAGCCTTACCAGCCATATCAGCTATTATGGGGTCCAAAGGTTGAGGAGAGCCACCCTGGTCCAGAAATCTTGTTGCTTTATTTTATTTCCTCCTGATTCCTTGCATTTCTTTCTGGCAAACAGTTTAGGGCTTATCTAGAGGGTGATACTTAGTATGCTTCACCGCCTATAGCACACTCAGCAGCAATGAAGTGCTCCTGCTAAGTTTTTAGCTAATACTGTTACTTACAAAACAGCAGTTCGTAGTCTATTGCACATGAGCTGTGCCTGCACCATCTGCAACGGGTGCTGGCTGTAAGATTCAGCCGACATCTTGCTGCAATAGATGGGATCGGAGGTAACTCTGATCCCGGCCATTTAACCCCTTACATGCTGTGGTCAATATCGTTTGCAAATCGCTCTGTCACCCCAACAGTGGCCCAGGTCACGATTGCGGGAAGTCACTGGATTTCCTTGGCAGCCGGGGGCCCATCACTGACATATTCATATACTGAGTATACCAAAGCATCATAATAGTGATCAAACTATTGCATTGTCAAGTCCCCTAGTGGGAGTAAAAAGAAGAATGAAATAATGTTAAAGAAAGTTTATTACAAAAAAAAAGGGTCTAGAGAAAAAAATACATTTTTGTTTCCTAAAAGGTATTTTTATTGTGCAAAAGTGTTAAAAAAACATATTTGGTATTGTTACAATCGTAATGACATACATAATAAAGTAAATGTTAAAAGGGCAATACATGACAAAAAAAGGGCATTTAAAAAATACAAATCTGAGGGTACAGCTGTAGCCTTTTTAAATTATAAAGAGCGTAATAAAATCTGTAAAAATTTAATACAATTTGCAAAAATACAAAATGAAAGGTAGGTGGCCAAGGATAGTAAAACAAATCCCCAAAAATGATTCAAGTATATAAATGCAAAAAAGCCAAGGTATGAACATGTAGGACCCTTAGATACTGGTAATGGGGAGTTGGCCACAGGGGATCAAGAGAAGGCAGAGTTACTAAATGGGTTCCTTAGCTCTGTATATACAACAGAAGAAAGAGCAGCTGATGTAGCTGGTGCCAGTGATGTTAATATATCAGATGATATACTGAATTGGATGAATGTAGATATGGTCCAAGCTAAACTAAATAAAAATAAATGTGCACAAGGTCCCGGGACCAGATGTTATACACCCTAGAATTCTTAAAGAGCTTAGTTCAGTTATTTCTGTACCCCTTTTCATAATATTCAGAGATTCTTTAGTGACTGGTATAGTGCCAAGGGACTGGGGCAGGGCAAATAAGGTGCCTATTTTCAAAAAGGGATCTAGGTCTTCCCCGGGTAATTATAGACCAGTAAGCTTAACATCCATCGTGGGGAAAATGTTTGAGGGACTATATACAGGATTATGTGACAAAAAATAGTATTATAAGTGACAGCCAGCACGGTTTTACTAAGGACAGAAGTTGTCAAACTAACCTGATCTGTTTTTATGAAGAGGTGAGCAGAAGCCTAGACAGAGGGGCCGCTGTGGATCTAGTGTTTTTGGACTTTGCAAAGGCATTTGCACTGTCCCTCATAGATGTCTAATGGTAAATTAAGGACTATAGGTATAGAAAATATAGTTTGTAATTGATTTGAGAATTGGCTCAAGGACCGAATCCAGAGAGTTGTGGTCAATGATTCCTGCTCTGAATGGTCCCCGGTTATAAGTGGTGTACCCCAGGGTTCAGTGCTGGGACAACTATTATTCAACTTATTTATTAATGATATAGAGGATGGGATTAATAGCACTATTTCTATTTTTGCAGATGACACCAAGCTATGTAATATAGTTCAGTGTATGGAAGATGTTCGTGAATTGCAAGCGGATTTAAACAAACTAAGTGTTTGGGCATCCAGTTGAAAATGAAGCTTAATGTAGATAAATGTAAAGTTATGCATCTGGGTACCAACAACCTGCATGCATCATATGTCCTAGGGGGAGCTACACTGGGGGAGTCACTTGTTAAGAAGGATCTGGGTGTACTTGTAAATCAACTAAATAACAGCATGCAATGTCAATCAGCTGCTTCAAAGGCCAGCAGGATATTGTCGTGTATTAAAAGAGGCATGGACACGCGGGACAGGGATGTAATATTGCCACTTTACTAAGCATTAGTAAGGCCTCATCTAGAATATGCAATTCAGTTCTGGGCTCCAGTTCATAGAAAGAATGCCCTGGAGTTGGAAAAAATACAAAGAAGAGCAACTAAGCTAATTAGGGGCATGGAGAATCTAAGTTATGAGGAAAGATTAAAAGAATTAAACATATTTAGCCTTGGAAAAAGACAACTAATGGGGGACATGATTAATTTATATAAATATATTAATGGCACATACAAAAAATATGGTGAAATCCTGTTCCATGTAAAACCCCCTCAAAAAACAAGGGGGCACTCCCTCCGTCTGGAGAAAAAAAAGGTTCAACCTGCAGAGGCGACAAGGCTTCTTTACTGTGAGAACTGTGAATCTATGGAATAGTCTACCGCAGGAGCTGGTCACAGCATGGACAGTAGATGGCTTTAAAAAAGGCTTAGATAATTTCCTAGAACAAAAAAAAATTAGCTCCTATGTGTAGAAATTTTTACCTTCCCTTTTCCCATCCCTTGGTTGAACTTGATGGACATGTGTCTTTTTTCAGCCGTACTAACTATGTAACTATGATATTTACACTGTGAATTACGTAAAAAAACAAAACATAAAGGAATGACGGAATTGTCTTTTTTTTTCCATTCCTCCCCCCAAAAAATAAAAGTTAATCAATAAGTACTTTAAACCCCAAAATGGTGCCATTAAAAAATATGACTCATCCCTCTATAAAACAAGCCCTCTCACGGCTACATCAAAGGGAAAAATAAAAAAGTTAGGGCTTTTGGAATGCAGTGACGTAAAAACAATTTATTTTATTGTGCAAATGTTGTAAAACATAAAACAATTTTATATATAGGGGGAGATGTATTAAGACTATGCTAGTCTTCATCTCTAACTTACTATCCAGAATACGATGAACATGCCTCTTAATAAATTTGTTGCATTTTAGGCTGTTTGTTCGACACTGATGAAATCTACAGTAGCAGTAGCAATTTCAGTAAATGCATCAGAGCGCTGTGGCCACACAGCCTCCCGCTAAGATCTCCCTGCTGTTTTAAAAAGTGGTTAGAGTCTTTTGGATGTATTTACTTTCTGTAATGTGTTTGAAAAATCTTAATAAAAACTCTAATGATTTAAAAAAAAAAAAAAATGTGGTGAGAGCAAGGAAAACGACCCAATAGACACATTTTTTTTTAACCTTCCCTCATAGTGTATCACTGTAATCGTATCAACCTATAGAGTGAAGTTAACATGTTATTTATGCCGCACAGTGAACGGTATAAATAATTTCAAAAGAAACTACGACAGAATTGCCAAATTAATACATTGATAAAAGTTAATCCATAAGTTTTATGTACCCCAAAATGGTGCCACTGAAAAATATAACTTCTCAAAAAAACAAGCTCTCATAACAGCTACATTGATGAAAAAATTATGGCTCTCGAAATGCGTAAATTAAAAAAAAATAAAAAATTCCTACAGTACTTAAGCTTGGTCCGCCCCTGTTCCATTCTGCCAGATCCCACAAATATATATATTTTTTAACATGGGAGACTATGAAGGATGTGTACCAATGTATGGCAAACATCAGAGGTATAATTTTAACAAATACGTCATGGACGTTTCAATAGTCTTTCATGACGTAAATGTTAAACGGATACCATTATAGTCTATTGGCGAGGGATACGTTAAACAGATGCCTAATAGTGGCATCCGTCGCTTATAGACTAATGATATTCGTTTGACAGATACGTCATGAACTCTCATGACCCCAATTCACCACGTATCTGTTTAACGCATAGCATTATCTATGGTGACGGATGCCACTGCTAGGCATATGTTACAAGCTACATGTAACGTATACGTCGATGTGATCAATAACAGGTGGATCCTGCGTAACCCGCTGTCACCGAAGCCGTCAGTCCAGCTGACCTGATGGATTTGGGTTTGAGCATAAGATACAGCTTCTATGTATCCAGGATACATAGAAGCTGTATCTCAAATAGTAAAAAATAAAATAAACTTTTAAAAAATTGTCTAAAATCTTCTAATACATTGTTTTAAAACAAAAAACAAACAAACAACAAATGTACTCAAAGGTTTACATAGCTAAGGGTGTGTTTCATATTCTTGGATTGAAGTTGGGCTTGTATGCTCCTTTCATACCCTGGGCCCCTCACTTCATCTCCTTCCTTGGGAAACCTTTATTAAAAAAATACTAAGCATAGGTAAATATCAGAGGCAATTTGTTTTAGGATGGTTTAACTTTACCTTTAAAAGCTGACTTTAGAAGCCACAACTAGAAACATATTTCCTAACTAGAATTATTATACTCAGTGGCGTATCGTTTGCTTTAACTGTGGAATGAGGTCCACCTATTGCTTAATTGTTTCCACATTGCGGCCGCTTTTTCTCCACGTGTTGCAAGGATAATAGATGGTCCAGAGGTTATGGCAGCTGGCTTTCATTGAAATCCATCAGTTTACGCTTCTACAATAATGTACTCTGAGGTTAAAAAGGGTATCGTTGTCGACCAAAATACTTCCATTTGATTGTTATATAAGCCCAGGGGTATTGATTTATTATTGGCAGGTCCAGAAAGCAACACATTAGATCAAATATGTTGTCTTGATTTACCTTGGCATAGACACTGCATTTTATTTTGAAACATGTTCAGTAAAATCACTTGTGCTAGAAAAACAAATCCACAACTTGAAGGATTTTAACAGAGCTGAATTCTACCTGTTACATTAAAAGCCGGTATTTGTGTGGTTAAGACCCTGGGAAAAGAACAACACAGATGGGAAACTGAAAAGAAAGATTGCAAATTGTAGTAAATCAATGCACCACACCTTTTACTTGTGGTGAAATATACACAGTAGGAGCTTATTCACATTATTGCTCCGAGATTTTCAATTCCAAAGGACAAACATTGCACAGAGCAATTATACTGGACAATAATCATTATGAGTCACTCATTTCCAATATAAATGAAAATTAACGCTATAACTGCTTTTCATTAGTGCCGTAAAAATTAGCGTTATCAGTGGTACAATTGGTAAATGTAAATGCAGTGTCATAGTGACACTAGCATTTACAGTAATCATTGCTGCCTCGCCAACGACTCTTGTGAAAGTTGTGGCTAGGCAACAATTATGTTTCTAGCCCAATCAGAGAGAGTTTCCTCCCTGCCGGCCTTATAAAATTGTCCATCAATTCCTCATTGCACAATGTTTCAAACTGCTAAACCAATTCAAATAGTTTCCTTGGAGGCGTTGTCCCACCACAGCAACTTGTCACCTATCCCCAGGATAGGTGAAAAGTATTTGATCGAGGGGACCCCCACCACTGGGATCCCCACGATCAACAGAACGAAGGTCCCAAGTCCCCTGTATGAACGGAGCGAATGCTGCACTCCATTGTCTATGGGACTGCCGGAGGTAGCTGTGTACAGCACTTGTCAATCTCCGCCAGTCCCATAGACCCTTGTTCTCTTCATCGGTGTGGGTCCTAGCAGTGGGACCCCCAGCAATCAAACACTTATCACCTATTCTGTGGATAGGTGATAATTTGTTGTGGTGGGACAACCCCTTTAAATTATATCTAACTGAAATAATTCTTATTAAACATTGTTCATTTGGCTCCTAAGTGTAATGATTTTTTCTGAGATATTTGCAACCTTTAAAATGGTAGATCATCTACTATGGTTTTATACAGATTATCTTCCTTATGCTTAATATTGTATGTGGATTGTGGTACCAATACTAGTAGTTGTGACTTCTTCCAATGCATTTGAGTCTAGACATAAAGGATCTTTGCCAGGGTCTCCCAAAAAGATGAAAAACTTGCAGGTTTAAATTTTTGCCCTTCTAGTGGCAGTTTAACTAAAAGAGGGAAAGTGTCATTCTGGATTGGTACTATAAAAACTAAAACCTTGGACCTCAGGCGCAAACATGAGAAAAGTTTGTCCCGGCTGGATGTTTCAGATGAGTTACAATCAGCAACAGAACTTGAGATAAATCAAAACAAAAAACAAACAGTGGGGATCAAGATGAGGTACTAAGTCACAACCAAGAGCCAAAGTAAAAACAGAAATAGAAACATACCAAAACTAGGTTACAAAGCTACCCAAGAACAGTGATGTAGACATGAAACAGGAACAGACAGCAACAGAACCAGGGAATGAAGAATAAAGTTAAATGATAATAAAGCAGAGCCAATAGATCAGAATGTAGTTGGTATACAATATGTTGGACATGTTATGTGTCATAGCCATCGGCAACATATTTATAACACATTTTAATACCTCTGTGTTCCAATGCAGCATTGCCTGTGCATGTACTATGCAAGGGCAGCTGTTAGGGCATATGTCACGTATACCCTAGCAAGGGCTATCACAGGATAGCCCTGTTTACCTCTTCACTGCAAGTCCTCTAAGTTGGGTTCCTGATCATTTCTTAGGCATGTATTTCTACCACCTTCCTCTTTAACACCATCAAATATATCTCAGCCGTGTACTCCTTGTGTTTTCTATTCTTAAATTTATTTTTTTCCAAAACTAACTTTCTTGACCTCTTCACTAACCAAAATTCCCATACCTGAAGTTTCAATTTCCGTTTCTTTCCAATACTATAAGCTCTATATCTTAATCTCACTCTTATTAATCAATGTTAACATCCAGAAGCATATATAATAATGTATTTTTTAAAATATCTCTCACTTTAGTCCTTTCCTCACCAATGACCAAACTAAATTTTGTGCTTTTATTTTGCCTATCCTTTGGCCTCTTTCGCACATTTACGTTTGGTCCATTTTGGTCACTGCGCTTTTAGCAACCAGAACACGCTATAAAAAACTGCTTTAAACAAAGGTCACACAGGCAGTTACAGTTTTGGTGCATTTTTTGGTAATAAGTAGACAATGCATTTAAAAACATCACGCTAGACTATGCTGGATTTCAGAAAATACGCCACGTAGGACAACCCCCCCCCCCCCCAAAAAAAATAAGTAACTTCTAAAAAAAGAACTGTAAATTCTTCCATTGACTATCATCAAACATTTCTTCATTGCTTTTTTTGTGGCCAAAAAAACTGCTGAAAAAAGGCAATAAAAACACTATGAAAACTTGACCTAAACGCTGTGCGTGAACTCAGTCTTGCAGTAGTTGTTCCAGGACAACCCCTAATCTTACCACCTACTAGCGTATACAGTATATATATATATATATATATATATATATATATATATGAATGTCTTAGAGGGGAGGTCCACTGGTCAGAGACCACCTCTATTAGCCAGAATACAGAGCTGCTACAGAGTGCCTTTTGCTCTGGAAGACTCGGCACAACCATGCGTTAAATAGTCGCCCGTTTACTTATATTCATCATTAATGCAGCAGCCAGTTTATATTTTGCTTGATTTGACTTATGCAGTTATCTGTCAGTTCTAAATTTAGCTTCCTGAGATGTAAAAAAAATAAAAATATTAATAATAATAATAAATATTTGGTTGTATTGTAGACCAGCAGGATTCTAGGGCAATTGGATGGCAGACTATACAATAAAGGGGCTTTCCCATAATAGCAAGTAATGGCATATTGTTAGGACTGCTGGGAACAAAATGAAAGAGCAGCAGCACCATTTACTCGATTGGTGCTGTACTGCAGTTACTTTTTGACAGCAGGTGGCTGGGAGCGCCGATTTGTAGGAATAAGCTGAAGGTCCCTTCGTTCCCATGATCGGCGGAGGTCCCAAAGGACAGAGCCCCATCAATAATAATGTAACGTGATTTGCCATAACATTAATAGATGGGTATACCCCTTTAAAGGGAATGTGTCGCTAGAAAATATTTTAAATTTTTTTTAGTTAAACAGTTAGTAAATACATGATTAGACATTGTTCTAATTTCAGGATTCTAATTTATAACATTTCCCTGTTCTGGTCACTAGGGGGAGCAATTCCCAAAATTGCAGCATTGGCATGTGGTAAAGCAACCACATTGCTTTATGCTGCAAAATTGGAGAAGACACACTCGCTCTAGCGTCCTCAAACAATCCTCCCTCATTTATCCTGGCTAGTGGCAGGAGAAAGGAGGGGATTGCATGTTCAAACCTCCTACACTGTGTGCCGCCATTTTTTGAGCGAATACACAGTGTAGTAGGTTTATATACAGTAGTAATCACACACTAAAACACGAACATACACAGACATAACTTACTTGCTCCTGCCGCTGCCGCTCCCTCCGGTCCGTCCGCTCGCTTCTGAACACATGTCCGGAAGCCGCGACTGGAAGTAGTCATCTTACTGCCCGGCCGCGGCTTCCGGTCCACAAGAAAATGGCGCCGGATGTCGCTCGTCCGAAGACCTTCCATTTGGACTGTGTGGGAGCGGCGCATGCGCAGTTCCCACACAGACGGCGTACACTATAGTGAATGGAACGGCTCCCGTTCGCATTCTCTGTGGGGATGTATGTGCCGTATTCCATCTCTGTATGTGTCGTTAATCGACACATACAGAGATGAAAAAAAAATGACAGCCCCCATAGTGAAGTAAAAGTTAGAAAAAAAAACAAACACACAAATAAATAAAATTTATTTTAATAACACACTAAAAGCAAATTGATATAAAATCATTTTTTTTCGCAACACCCGTCCTTTAACTGCAGCAAGTGCATTACTTGACATGACCGATAGCACCGAGTAGAAAGATACAAGATAGTTATGTTTCTTTCTGTGTTGTTTCCAACTTCTTTCTTCTAACATTTCCTGAAGATTTTTATACGGAACATATATTTTTCTATGTATAAGCAGAAAATGGGAGCGATTAAGAGCAGGGGGCACACAAAAATGAGATCTTACATATAAGTACACAAGCAAGTGAAAGAATAAACACAACGTAGAAAGAGGCACTAATTATAATACTGCACAAAAGTCCCTTTGTTTGACGTTAACATTCAGAGGAATATCACTGTATTGCTCTAAAATTCAATCTTCAGCCGTCTATTCTGAGTCATAATCAAAATGTCAGCTGTGTAGCCTACATTTTTAGCAGAACCTTCACTAGTATCTTCTCAGCCTGAAATTTCAGATGGAATTATTCTTCACCCAGCCCATACCTGCACATTAGCCGGTATTGTTCCCCCCACTAGAGCAGATGGCATCTATCAACCTCAACCACTAAGAATAAAACACGGAATTGGAACCGCTATAATTCAACCAATCAGCGGGTTCTGAATTCTGTTTTATGTGCCAATTAATTATAGAAGCACATGCAACTTTTTTGTTTTAAAACTCCCTTTGTGATTCCAATAAGCGGATGAATAGGTCTTATGGCCTGGATCATTACAAGGCAATGTTCATTGCGGCAAACAGTAAAATTCATGGGGATAATAAAGTTCCACTGTCTTTGGACTTGTCTACTCCCTTTACGCAGTCATGAAATGTAAGACTTCTGCAGTTACTAGGATTTACATTCCCCAGGTGATCTACCAGATCTGTAGGCTGATTTAACTCCTTCACAAACAAAGGTTTTTGCACGAAACAAAGGTGAGGAAGTATGATAGTCCAATTTCTTAAGTACATTTAAAGGAATATTTATTAATCTTGTCTTAAAGTTAACAGGAAAAAAAATAGAACAGACAGGTATAAACTGTGCAAAATTTATCACAGTGGCGCATGCTGTATGATACATTTTCTACACATGTTAGGCGCTTTCTCTTCCTTACACCACCTTATGGCTGGTGTACTTTACATCAATATGTTGTGCAAAAACAATGGCGCACTCCATTACTAAATCTGGGGCATTTTAGCACTCCTCTTAGGCCATACCCAATTTTCTGTAAAAAAAAAAAATGGTTTAAAACACATAATCAATTTTGTTCACAGAATATGCGCCAGTTTTTTAGCAGAATTTTAAACAGAACTGTGGCCCATTGTGCTTTTTAAATCTCCCCCATAGAATTGTAACATTATGTTTATGAAATTGAAAAGAAAATCAGCTATATGTCTGAATCACCTGACATCAGTGTAGAGCCTCATGCATACAATGCTGCCAGAGTAGTAAGCATACAGATGTAGCGATATCTACCTTGACTAAACCTTAAAGAGGCTCGGTCACCAGATTTTGCAACCCCTATCTGCTATTGCAGCAGATAGGCGCTGCAATGTAGATTACAGTAACGTTTTTATTTTTTAAAAATGAGCATTTTTGGCCAAGTTATGACCATTTTTGTATTTATGCAAATGAGGCTTGCAAAAGTACAACTGGGCGTGTTGAAAAGTAAAAGTACAATTGGGCGTGTATTATGTGCGTACATCGGGCGTGTTTACTACTTTTACTAGCTGGGCGTTCTCACGAGAAGTATCATCCACTAGCAGTCTAAGATGGAGTCTAAGATTTATTTTCTTTTATTATGATCCCTAATAATGCATAACACTAATACATTAAAAATAGATTTTACATCATATCTATATGGTCTTTTAGGGCCTATGGACTACATAGAGCAGGTTTCTTGATCACTCCTTATATAAGCCAGTGGAGAGCTGCTGTAAAGAGTATTTCAGGAGATGAGCGTGCGGATCTTGTGCGTGGTGGTGACTTGCCAATCATGTGAACGTGTTATAGAGGACAGGAGTGGAGGAGATGTAACAGACTGAGCTACGTAATGGTAAGAACAGAGTTCACAGCAGCACAGAGTATTTCAGGAGAGGAGCGTGCAGATTCAGTGCTGCTGTGAACTCTGCTCTTACCATTACGTAGCTCAGTCTGTTACCTCTCCTCCACTCCTGTCCTCAATAACACCTTCACATGATTGGCAAGTCACCACCCCGCACAAGATCCGCACGCTCATCTCCTGAAATACTCTGTGCTGCTGTGAACTCTGCTCTTACCATTACGTGGTGACTTGCAATCATGTGAAGGTGTTCTGGAGGACAGGAGTGGAGGAGAGGTAACAGACTGAGAGCTACGTAATGGTAAGAGCAGAGTTCGCAGCAGCACTGAATCTGCACGCTTATCTCCTGAAATACTCTGTGCTGCCTTAAACTCTATGGACAGGTCAGGATCCTGTTTCTTTTAAATGCTGCACTATAGCGCAGCCTTATATAGTGGATCGAGCGGGTTCCCCAGCAGCATTTAAAAGAAACCGTGTTTGTGTATGTGTGTGTTTGTGTATATATGTGTGTTTGGGTATGTGACTTTGTCTGTTTTTGTTTTTATATGTGTGTTTGTGTATATGTGTGTGTATATATGGGTGTGTTTGTGTATATGTGTTTTGTGTATATATGGGTGTATTTGTGTATATGTTTGTGTGTAGATGTTTGTGTGTGTTTTTGTATATGTGTATATGTGTGTATATGGGTGTGTGTTTGTGTGTATATATGGGTGTGTTTGTGTATATGTGTGTTTGGGTATGTGTGTTTTTGTTTGTATATGTGTTTGTGTATATGTGTTCGTGTATGTGTGTATAACTGTGTGTGTGTGTGTGTTTGGATATGTGTTTTTGTTTGTATATGTGTGAGTTCGTGTATATGTGTGTGTTTGTCTGTTTATGTGTGTGTGTGTATATCTTGTTGTGTTTGTGTATATGTGTGTGTCTGTGTATGGTTGTTTGTTTGTGTGTGCGTGTATATATGTGTGTAGGTGAGTAGAAGTATTGGTATTGTTCACATTGATAACTGTTTTTTTATGTTGTTGCAGATTTTGATGTACCGATTGGACTACATCTTCGATTCGTTGGACTACTGCGTAGATCTGCGTTTTTTCAAATTTTAATAAAATGGTTAACGAGGGTTTTGTTGGGGATTTCTTATTTCAATAAAAAAGAATTGTCTTTATGTTTTTTTTTCAAACTTTATTAGTGCCTAGATAATGGCAGTTGGCTGATTGACAGCATCCATTATTAAGGCGGTACTTAGTGTTAGCCGGTGCAGAGGCTAGCACTAACCACCCATTATTACCCCGGTACCCACCACCACCAGGGGTGCCGGGAAGAGCTTGGTACGATCCAGTACCCGACCATCTGTTGTGATGGTCGGGTACTGGGGCGGCCGTAGGCTGGTATTATGAGGCTGGGAAGGGCCAAAATCAGTGGACCTTCCCACCCTTGTAATGCTAGGCTGCTGCTGCTGTGTTGTATCGGGCTGGTTATAAAAATGGGGGGGACCCCCATGTCGTTTTTTTTTTTGAATTTAACAAATTTAGCAATAGACGGGTCCCCCACATTTTTAATAACCAGCCATATACAAGGCCGCAGCAGTCTGGCATTACATTGGTGGGAAGGGCCACTGGTTTTGTCCATTCCCAGGCTAATAACACTGTGTTGTATGTGGCTGGTTATGATAAATTGGGTGGAACCCCATGTCTTTTTAAAAAAAAAAATGTAAATAAATAAATAATTTAAATAAATGACGTGGGGTCCCCCCCACTTTTATAACCAGCCAGATACAACACAGCAGCAGCAGCCTAGCATTACAAGGGTGGGAAGGTCCACTGTTTTTGGCCCTTCCCAGCCTCGTAATACCAGCCTGCGGCCGCCCCAGAGCCTCACCATCACAACAGATGGTCGGGTACTGGATCGTACCTGGCTCTTCCCGGCACCCCTGGTGGTGGTGGGTACCGGGGTAATAATGGTGGTTAGTGTTAGCCTCTGCACCGGCTAACACTAAGCCTCGCCTCAGTAATGGATGTTGTCACTCAGACAGCGGCCATTACTAAAGTGGTAATAATAAAATTTGAAAAGAAAAAGACAAAGATATAGATAAAATATTTTATTGAAATAAAGCACCCCCAACACAACCCTCATTAACCATTTTATTGTAGAAAAAAAAAACGTCATCGAAGTAGTCCTCGAAACCGACGTAGTCCAAACACCAAACCTGTAAAAAAAAAAAATGAAATAAAACATGTCGTAGGCTTAGATTCAGTTTAATGTGTGATACTGACTGTTATACCATGTATAGAAGCCTGCCGTGAAGTTGACTTAGATACAGGGCGCCAGCAGACAGTATCATACATGGCCATACATACATATATACAAATATACATACATACATATATACAAACATACATACATATATACAAGCATGCACATATATACATGCAAATATACATACATGCAAACATACACACATATATACATGCAAACTATCATACATACATGCATACACACATGAAAACATACATACATACAAACAAACATGCAAAGATACATACATACATATATACAAGCATGCACAAATATACATGCAAACATAAATACATGCAAACATAATTACATACATGCACATATATATAAACATACATGCAAACATACATGCAAAAATAAAAACATGCAAACATGCACATATATACATACATACATACATGACAACATACATACAAACATACATGACAACATACATACATGCAAACATACATACATGCAAACATACATACACACATGCAAACATATATACATGCAAATATACATACAAACATGCACATGTATACATACATGCCAACATACATGCACATATATACATACATACATGACAACATACATACATGCAAATATACATACATACACACATGCACATATATACATACATGACAACATACATACATGACAACATACATACATATATATATATATACACACATGCAAATATACATACAAACATGCATACATACATGCAAACATACATTCATGCAAACACACATACATGCAAACATACATACATACATACAAATATACATACACACATGCACATATATACATACATGACAACATACATACATGACAACATAAATGCAAAAATACATACATGCAAACATACATGCAAATATATACATGCAAATATACATACAAACATGCACATATATACATACATGCCAACATACATGCACAGATATACATACATACATACATACATACATGCCAACATACATACATGGCAAAAAATAATAATATTACGTTCATACTTACTTTCCTCCTGTCCGGCCTCCAGCGATGACGTTTCATCCATGTCGCCGATGCAGCCTGTGATTGGCTGCAGAGGCGGTCACGTGGGATGAAGCATCATCCTGACGTGCGTCACCGCCACTACAGCCTGTGATTGGCTGCAGCGGCGAAAGGGATGAAACGTCATCGCTGGAGGCCGGACAGGAGGAAAGTAAGTACGAACGTATAATTTTTATTTTTTTATTACATTTAAATAGTATTTTCCGCGCGCCGAGCATGTACTGTGAAGGTTGCTGAAAGAGTTAGTGCAGCCCATTAACTCTATCAGCACCCGAGACAGTAGCATTCTCGGCGCACGTAAGTGACAGGTTCGGTCCGAACTAGTTCGGTCCGAACCGAACTTTTTTGTGAAATTCGGCGAACTAGCCGAACCGAACTTTTGATAAGTTCGCTCATCTCTAGCAACAATCTACAAAACACCAATGAGCATCTGTCAGGTGTCTCTGCTGCCATGTCCTCTTACAAATGGATTGAGAAGCATTTAGTCAGGATATGCACAGTTCCGTCAAAGGTGAAGAGAATAACATTGATTATCTTTTTACAATGGCACCTGTCAAGGAGTGGCATATATTAGGCAGCAAGAGAACAGACCGTTCTTAAAGTCAATATGTTGAAAGCAGGAAAAATGGGCAAGTGTAAAGATCCAAACAACTTTTACAAGGGTCAAAATTGTGATGGCTAGACGAGTCAGAGCATCTGCAAAATGACGGGTCTTGTGAGATGTTCCCGGTATGTTGTAGTTAGTACCTACCAAAAGTGGGTCAAGGAAGGACGACTGTTGAACCAGCAAAAGGGTCGTGGGCGCTAAATCCTCATTGATGAGTTTGGGGAATGGGGGGTAGCTCATCTTGTCCGATCCCACAGAAGAACTACTGTAGCATAAATTGCTGAAAAAAAGTTAATGCTGGCTAGGCTAGAAAGGTGTCAGCACACACAGTGCATCTCAGCTACGTTCCTGCATATGGAGCTGCATAGCCACAGACAGGTCAGAGTGCCCAGCTAAACCCTGTCCACCACATAAAGTGCCTACAATGGGCATGTGAACATCAGAACTGGACCATGGAGTAATGTAGAAGGTGGCCAGGTTATGAATCATGTTTTATTTTACATCTTGAGGACAGAGGGATGTGTGTGTCACTTACCTGGGGAAGAGATGACTCCAGGGTGCATCATGGGAATTAAACTAGCCGGCGGAGGCCGTGTTATGCTCTGGGCAATGTTCTACTGGGAAACCTTGGGTCCTGGAATTCATGTGGATATTAATTTGACACATGCCACCTTCTTAAAAACGGTGGCAGACCAAGTACAACCCTTTATAGCAACAATATTTCCTAACGGCAGTGTCCTCTTCAGCAGGCTAATGCGCCCTGTCACACTGCAAAAATTGTTCAGGAACGTTTTGAGGAACATGACAAATAGTTCAAGGAGTTGACTTGGCCTCCAAATTCGCCCAGATATCAATCCAATCTGTAGGATGTGATAGAAAAACAAGTCTGATTCATGGAGGCCCCACCTGACATCTTCCAGGACTTAAAGGATCTGCTGAAAACTTCTTGGTGCCAGATACCACAGGACACCTTCAGAGATCTTTTGGAGTCCATGCCTTGACGGGTCAAAGCTTTTTGGCGCCACAAGGGGGACCTACATAATATTAGGCAGGAGGTTTTAATTTTATGACTGAACAGTGTATATGGCTATGATATAGCTGTCTATATCAGAAAGGCACCACCAACCTTGTTAATGTTAAAGTTCTTCTATTGCGTTGTTTTCCTTGGATTACAGTTTACCAGTAAGGTTTCTTTGTCCATCTAGGTTTCATTATTTGAACATTTCCTCTAAAACTTCACTAATCCTGAGGGATTTATGTGCAAACTCTAAATTTATAAACCTGTTTTCTATTGCAGACTGTTTTGTATCTCAGTTTTGACAAACTAACCAAACTGTAACAAACGAACCCCGATTGTGAAATAATATGCTTTAACAACCACAAATATTCTCAAAAGAACTGCACTTGGAATCCCTACATAATTCCTCTTCTGGAAAATCCACTAAAATCCACTATGTAAGGTCTTTACATATATGAGCTAGACCATATTGATGTCTCTATAAGATTAGGAATAGAGCAGTCCTGTCAAATGCTACACTGATCAGGCTGGTTATGATATCATATTTACTCACAGCCTAATAGTAGAATATAAATCTTGTGACATTATGTTCTAGTTTTTTTTTTTATAAAGTCAAAGCACCAATAAAAATGTTAAATGTTATACCAGTTTTCTGAATACTTGTGCTTGCCATAACACATAAAGTAAGCCTAGAGCTCTTAATGCATAATAGTAGGCAATGATCTGAATCTGAACCTCTATTTAAAACACTGATATAGTTCTAGTGCTGCCAAGTTCGGAGATATTTTACTCCAGGTAAGAAGACACCGACCCAAATTTTAATATAAAAAATAACACCCATGAGGTGATTCCTAATTTTGTACACACACACGGATTGGCACACCCGTGAAAGATTTTTCTGGAGGCCCATTAATGAAATGGTCTATGACTTGCACCCACATTGGTAGGTGGCCAACAACATTTCTGTCTCTGATTAGCTCCGGTGAGCTTTTTTGCTCTTTTATGTACGGATTGATTTCTTTTAGGACTCTTTCGTATTGTGATTGACTAATACAAATTTCTATTTTTTAACTTCTAAGGCCTTGATTTGTTTATAGGTTGTTTAAAAAGACTTTATGCATTTTGACTAGCATAAAATATGCCAATATTAGTAAATGAGGGCTATTGACTTCAGGTAACCTTCTTATTGTTAGTACCTGCCAACAAGATGGTGGCCTGTAGCCCAGTACACATTTTTACATCATAAAATGACATCAATATTATTTTGCTTGTGTCATCCGGTGGTGTAATGTACCCAAATAATCATTGTGACATCACAGGATTCCAGAACACTAATGCTGCTCTGTGTAACCGGAGCTCTCAGCTCAGATCAGGAGATGAAGACGAGGAGAAAGGACAGAATACAAGTAACTCCATTACTTTCCATACAACATCTACAAGATGAAGCATTAGATATCAATAGAATGTGTAATTTTTATTCAAATATTTTTTTATAGTATAAAATATATATATTTATAGTACAGTAGAGAGCAAGGCTGCTCTATAGCCCCCCTTCCCTCTTCCCTCTGTATGATCAGCACATAAAGTATATAATATATTATACAGTGTGTATGAAAACTAGTGCAAACAGTGGTGTTGCCCACAGCAACCGATCAGAATCCAGCAATATCATTGGTTCCTATGGGCAGCACACTTTTTTTTTTACCTTACTCTTTTTTAGAAAGATTTACTAGAATTAGTGCAATGGAAGTGTGGACATATTACCTACAGAAGCCAATAAGGTTGCTGCTTCCATATTCCAAAAGGCCACTGAAAAATAACAGCTGACTGGCTGCTATAACAACCACAACACTTTTCTCTTTATATCTTCACAGCAGCGAATATGTATATTTCATCATCATTGTTAATAATATGATTTTTATTATTATTATTATTATTATTATATTTATTATTCCTGCTACATACTCTGCATAGTGCATAGTGCAGAATAAAAGGGGTGGAGCTACTACAGTAACCAATCAGAGTTGAGCTTTCATGTCCTACATTGCACTTGAAAATGTGGAATCTGATTGGTTGCTATGGGTAACAGCCATTATGTGACAGATAATTCTGTATGTGAGAAGTGATATGAAGGCGAGTGTGAAAGAGACAATAGTGGGTGAAGACTGTGAGGAGGTTGAAACCTTGTGGGTGGAACTAGAAAGGGAGGTAAACACTGAAAAAATTACTTTTGGTGTAATCTATAGACCCCCCAATATAACTGAGGAGATGGAAGGTCAGATATATAAACAGATGGAGCGGGCTGCACAGGCGGGTACTGTAGTGATAATGGGAGATTTTAATTTCCGGGATATTAATTGGTGTCATGGTTCGGCTTCAACTGCAAAGGGGAGACATTTCCTCAACCTGTTGCAGGAAAATTTTATGGGCCAGTTTGTGGAAGACCCGACTAGAGGTGAAGCTCTGTTGGATCTGGTCATTTCTAATAATGCAGATCTTGTTGGGAATGTCAATGTTCGTGAAAACCTCGGAAACAGTGATCATAATATAGTTACATTTTACCTATACTGTAAAAAACAAACGCAGGCTGGGAGGGCAAAAACATTTAATTTTAAGAAAGCCAATTTCCCCAGGATGAGGGCTGCAATTCAGGATATAGACTGGGAAGAACTAATGTCAAATAATGGAATAAATGATAAATGGGAGATTTTCAAATCTACTTTGAGTTATTATAGTGCAAAATTTATTCCTACAGGTAATAAGTATAAACGACTCAAATTAAACCCCACATGGCTTACACCTTCTGTGAAAGGGGCAATACATGACAAAAAAAGGGCATTTAAAAAATACAAATCTGAGGGTACAGCGGTAGCCTTTGTAAAATATAAAGAGCTTAATAAAATATGTAAAAATGTAATAAAATTAGCAAAAATACAAAATGAAAGGCAGGTGGCCAAGGATAGTAAAACAAATCCTAAAAAATTCTTCAAGCATATAAATGCAAAAAAGCCAAGGTCTGAACATGTAGGACCCCTAGATAATGGTAATGGGGAGTTGATCACAGGGGATCAAGAGAAGGCAGAGTTACTAAATGGGTTCTTTAGCTCTGTATATACAACAGAAGAAAGAGCAGCTGATGTAGCCGGTGCCAGTGCTGTTAATATATCAGTTGATATACTGAATTGGATGAATGTAGAGATGGTCCAAGCTAAATTAAATAAAATAAATGTGCACAAGGCTCCGGGACCAGATGGGTTACACCCTAGAATTCTTAAAGAGCTTAGTTCAGTTATTTCTGTCCCCCTTTTCATAATATTCAGAGAATCTCTAGTGACTGGTATAGTGCCAAGGGACTGGCGCAGGGCAAATGTGGTGCCTATTTTCAAAAAGGGCTCTAGGTCTTCCCCGGGTAATTATAGACCAGTAAGCTTAACATCCATCGTGGGGAAAATGTTTGAGGGGCTATTGAGGGACTATATACAGGATTATGTGACAATAAATAGCATTATAAGTGACAGCCAGCACGGTTTTACTAAGGACAGAAGTTGTCAAACTAACCTAATCTGTTTTTATGAAGAGGTGAGCAGAAGTTTAGACAGAGGGGTCGCTGTGGATTTAGTGTTTTTGGACTTTGCAAAGGCATTTGACACTGTCCCCCATAGACGCCTAATGGGTAAATTAAGGACTATAGGTTTAGAAAATATAGTTTGTAATTGGATTGAGAATTGGCTCAAGGACCGTATCCAGAGAGTTGTGGTCAATGATTCCTACTCTGAATGGTCCCCGGTTATAAGTGGTGTACCCCAGGGTTCAGTGCTGGGACCACTATTATTCAACTTATTTATTAATGATATAGAGGAAGGGATTAATAGCACTATTTCTATTTTTGCAGATGACACCAAGCTATGTAATATAGTTCAGACTATGGAAGATGTTCATGAATTACAGGCAGATTTAAACAAACTAAGTGTTTGGGCGTCCACTTGGCAAATGAAGTTTAATGTAGATAAATGTAAAGTTATGCATCTTGGTACCAACAACCTGCATGCATCATATGTCCTAGGGGGAGCTACACTGGCGGATTCACTTGTTGAGAAGGATCTGGGTGTTCTTGTAAATCATAAACTCAATAACAGCATGCAGTGTCAATCAGCTGCTTCAAAGGCCAGCAGGATATTGTCGTGTATTAAAAGAGGCATGGACTCGCGGGACAGGGATGTAATATTACCACTTTACAAAGCATTAGTGAGGCCCCATCTAGAATATGCAGTTCAGTTCTGGGCTCCAGTTCATAGAAAGGATGCCCTGGAGTTGGAAAAAATACAAAGAAGAGCAACGAAGCTAATAAGGGGCATGGAGAATTTAAGTTATGAGGAAAGATTGAAAGAATTAAACCTATTTAGCCTTGAAAAAAGAAGACTAAGGGGGGACATGATTAACTTATATAAATATATTAATGGCACATACAAAAAATATGGTGAAATCCTGTTCCTTGTAAAACCCCCTCAAAAAACAAGGGGGCACTCCCTCCGTCTGGAGAAAAAAAGGTTCAAGCTGCAGAGGCGACAAGGCTTCTTTACAGTGAGAACTGTGAATTTATGGAATAGCCTACCGCAGGAGCTGGTCACAGCAGGGACAGTAGATGGCTTTAAAAAAGGGTTAGATAATTTCCTAGAACAAAAAAATATTAGCTCCTATGTGTAGAAATTTTTCCTTCCCTTTTCCCTTCCCTTGGTTGAACTTGATGGACATGTGTCTTTTTTCAGCCGTACTAACTATGTAACTATGTAACTATGTAACTATGTAATTTGGCCTGGTGTGGCATCACAATATGTCTTGTCATGCAGTGTAAAGCTGGGGTGTGTTGTTTATACAGAAGTGTTCCTCAGGAGATGACAGGAAAGCCTTGAATTATCACATTTTGATACTTGGAGAAGGAGACAAACCAGAATATATAATTCGCAACTACTCTAGCCGCCCATGTAGAATGAACAGGAGTTTGCACTTTGATTATCAACATTAGGTAGAATCAACCCCTTAACCCCTTCCCCCTTTGGCCACTTTTGACCTTCCTGACAGAGCCTCATTTTCCAACTCTGACATGTGTTACTTTATGTGGTAATAACTTCGGAATACATTTACCTATCCAAGCGATTCTGAGATTGTTTTCTCGTGACACATTGGACTTTATGTTACTGGCAAAACTTGCTCGATACATTCAGTATTTAATTGTGAAAAATACCAAAATGTAGCGAAAAATTGCAAAAATGTGCATTTTTCTAAATTTAAATGTATCTGCTTGTAATAAACCTACAATAAACCTCAAAACAAGGTAGAACAGAAGGGAAGTCCCCAACAAACCTCAGAAACAACCTAAAAAGCACAAAAGCGCAGGGGACATAACACCCCAATAGAGTATAAGGATAAATCACTGCCATATATTGTAAAAAATATACATCTTTATTAATACATAACAATACATGGTATCACAGTAATAAATATAGTAGAGTAAAGCGGATCATACATGGAGAGAAATAGCGATCAGGTATTGATGACAACATACCATAAGGGAAACAAAAGACAACCAATCTCGAGGACGTCCCATACCTAACATGCCATGAATAAAGAAGTGTAACAAGATGCCAAAAAAGCAATAGATGCAGGATGACTGTATGTGTCTAATAGATGCTACCTAATTCAGTGCATGCATAGCAGACCACCGCTGAAAAAATGACAGCGCATATACAAAAAAAGCTAATGCATGTCGCATATAATATATAAAAGGAACAAATATACCTGTAGACATGATAAAGGCAGGGGACATAGAGAGATGGCACAAAAATGCCTCGACGCGCGTTTCGCCCACGACCGGCAGTTGTAAGACAGGCAGTTATACCACACAAAATTTTTTCTAATTAACATCCCCCATATGTCTACTTTAGATTGGCATCGTTTTTTGAACATCCTTTTATTTTTCTAGGACATTACAAGGCTTAGAACTTTAGCAGCAATTTCTAACATTTTCAAGAAAATTTCAAAAGGCTATTTTTTCAAGGACCAGTGCAGTTGTGAAGCGGCTTTTAGGGCCTTATATATTAGAAACTCCCGATAAGTCACCGCATTTTAAAAACGTCACTCCTCAAAGTATTCAAAACAGCATTTAGAAAGCTTCTTAACCCTTTAGACGTTTCACAGGAATTAAAGCAAAGTAGAGGTGAAATTTCATTTTTTTTCTTGCAGAAATTCATTTTAAATCTTCTTTCTTTGTAATACAAAGTTTTACCAGAGAAATGCAACTCAATATTTATTTCCCAGATTCTGCAGTTTTTAGGAATATCTCACATGTGGTCCTAGTGTGCTTATTTATGGACTGAAGCACAGGCCTCAGAATCAAAAGGAGCAAAAAAGTACCTAGTGGATTTTTGGGCCTTCTTTTTATTAGAATATGTTTTAGGCACCATGTCAGGTTTGAAGGGCTCTTGCAGTGCCAAAACTGTGGAAATACCCCAAAAGTGACCCCATTTGGGAAACTACACTCCTCAAGGAAATTATCTAGGGGTATAGTGAGCATTTTGACACCACAGGATAATTGCAGAAATTATTGGAAGTAGGATGTGAAAATGAAAATCTACATTTTTTCTAATAAAATGTAGGTTTAGCAAATTTTTTCTCAATTCTACAAGGACTAAAGGAGAAAAAGCACCGCAACATTTGTAAAGCAATTTCTCCTGAGTGAAACAGAAATGAAAGAGCGCCATTTCGCTTTCGGAGCTCAAATTTAGAAGGAATGGTTTGCGGAGGCCATATCGCATTTGCAAAGCCCCCGAGGGGACAAAACAGTGGAATACCCCAAAAGTGACCCCATTTTGGAAACTACACCCCTTGAGGAAATTATCTAGGGGTATAGTGAGCATTTTGACAGGTTTTGTGCAGATATTATTGGAAGTAGGCTGTGAAAATGCAAATCTACATTCGTTCAAAGAAAATGTAGGTTTAGTTAATTTTTTCTCATTTCTACGAGGACTAAAGGAGAAAAAGCATCACAGCATTTGTAAAGCAATTTCTCCCGAGTAAAAAAATATCCCACATGTGGTCATAAACGGCTGTTTGGATACACGGCAGGGTTTAGAAAGGAAAGAGCGCTATTTGGCTTTTGGAGAACATGTCGCATTTGCAAATCACCTGAGGGGACAAAACAGAGGAAACGCCCAAAAAGTGACTCCATTTAGGAAACTACACACCTTGAGGAATTCATCTAGGGGTGTAATGAGCATTTTGAACCTACAGGTGTTTTATAGATTTTATTGGAATTGGGCGGTGAAAATAAAAACTATCCTTTTTCTTCAATGAGACGTAGCATTAGCTCAAAATTTTTCATTTTCTCAACAAATAAAGGAAAAAAAGAACACCATCATTTGTAAAGCAACTTCTCTGGAGTAGGAAATACCCCATTTGTGGTCATAAACTGCTGTTTGGGCACATGGCAGAGCTAAGAAGAGAAGGAACAACGTTTGGTTTTTGGAGGACAGATTTTCTGGATTGGTTTCTTGACACCATGTCGCTTTTGCAAAGCCCCTAAGGTACCAGTACAGTGGAAACTCCCCAAAAGGGACTCCATTCACAAAACTTTTATTATATTTTTGTTAAATGTTACAAAATTTTTGATGGCATTTTTAAATTAGTGTCATTTTGTGCATGCTTTTTTTGTGGCGTTTTGGAAGTCTTACAGATAAGCTTATAGGAATAACATCAGAAAGAAACGCCACACCGAGAGAATGCTGCATTTTGAAAAAAAACACCACAGACCATAAAAAAGCAACAAAAATGCCACAATCCACAATGACATTGTATGTAGTGCATTATATGTTTCAATATATACTTTAACCCCTTCCCGCCCAATCACGTACAGTTACGTGATGGGAACTGTGTTTTAACGCATTTCCATGTCACTGTAAGTGAAGGAGATGGAGCTGGCTCAGGAGCTGTATGTTATAGCTGGCACCTTGAGGTATCGGCCAGGACCGGAACTAGCCTCAGATCCGGCCGATTAACCCCTTAGATGCTACGTTCAATAGAGATCGCAGCATGTGAGGAGTTTTTAGCCACCGGCACCCCAGCAACGTGATCGCTGGGTTGCCGGTGGCTTCAAAGGAGATTGGAGGCCCAATACTCCTCCTGGTCTGCCAGCAACGGAAGCCTCCTATGCCCCGCTCGGTGGCGGGGCCTAAAAAGCTTCCGGTACCATTGGCAAGATGGCACCGGCTCAGCTTCCGGCTCAGAAGCTGAGCCGGAGTCATCAGCAGTGGGTGTCCATTGTATGTTACATATACAACCAATTTGTACACATGAAGCGCTAATGGGCTATCTCAATGAAGAATAATATAATGTATATAACAGTAAATAATATGTAATAAACAGAGTTATGTTTAGGATTGTATACCATTGAAGATAGCCAAATATGTAAACCAAGTATAACTTGGTGTTTTGACTGAAAACATACAGAGGAACCTATAGACAAAATTGGTCAAAAACTAACACAGACGTAATGAGTAATAGAAATTAATTTTATTAACAGACAGATACAAATAAAATTTAAAAGATGAGTCATACAATGTATTAAGGCATCAACCTATGCGGGATATATTTGTGGTACCATCAAGGTATGAACAAATGTAATGGAGGCATGAGAGGTAAAAGCATATCAGAAATGTGCTAACTTATGCCTGACATGCAGTAAATAGGCAATGCAGGAAAAAGTGCTATGTGCAATATAAAGTGCTATTCTGTATATAGAACGATATTTAAGGTTAAGGTGTATGTAAATATAACACACATGCAGGACATAAGCAGCAAGTCATCCGGGCCTTAAAGCAAAGATTGCAAACAGCCCTAGAAGAATTTAACTAAATGCCTAGATGGATAAGGTACATACCCAGGTTTATAATCCTGCATGGAGGAGACGCCAATACCCGACACGTGTTTTGGCAAATGCCTTAGTCCGGGGCCTCATACCACTACGTATATGAAAAAATAAAATCAGATAAGGCTCCAATAAGTCAGGAAAGAAAAATATCCAGTTGTGCAGCCCGAGGGGCACATTTCTTCTGTTTCAAGAGGCGAATGAATTATCAGGGCACTAAAATTAGGGAATCAGGAAGGGGAGGGCCTAAACATATCTGCTGGAGGCGAGGGTGCCCGTATTATACCAGGACAACACTTCCCAGCAAAATTCCCCAAACTACAAAGGTGCGGAGTGTGGAGCAAAAGGGGGGAAGGACATTTATCAGTGCACACCGGCCTGTGCAGAAAGGATTCTTCACAGCGTAACATACATCTATGGATTATTTTATAATTTTTTTTACCTTATTTTTATACCACCTGACTATGCCCCTGATGTACTCTGCCCAGCTGACATATGCCCCACATTATAAATGGAAACACCAGTAAAACTCCAAACAAAACTACTACCAAGCAAAACCACGCTCCAAAAGCCAAATGGTGTTATCGTCGTTCTGAACCCTACAGCGTGCCCAAACAGCAGTTTACTTCCACATTTATGGCACCGCCAAACCTGGGAGAACCCTTTTAAATTTTGGTGTGTGTGTCCCCAGTGGCACAAGCTGGGCACGACATATTTGCCACTGAATTGGCATATCTAGGGAAAAATTTACATTTTTACTTGTCACCATCCGTAGCGTAGTAATTTATGGAAAAGACCTGCAGAGTTAACATGCTCACTGCACTCCCTAATAAATGCCTTGAGGGGTGCAGTTTCCAAAATAGGGTCACTTGTCAGGGGTTTATTTTATTATTTCACATCAGAGCCTCTGCAATTGTGAACCAATACTGTGTAAGTCGCCAAATTAGGCCTCAATTTTACATGGTACTCTTTCACTCCTGAGCCTGGTCGAATGTCCAAGCAAAAGATTAGGGCCACATGTAGGGTGTTTCTAAAACCGGGAGACACGGCATAATAATGTCTTGTTATGGTGGCACAAGCTGGGCACCACATATTGGCATATCTATGAAAAAAAAATCTAATTTTAACTCTGCAACATCGAGTTCACACTAATTTCTGCCAAACACCTGAGGGGTTAACATGCTCACTACACCCCTAGGTGAATACCTTGAGGGGTGTTGTTTCCAAAATGGGGTCACTTCTGGGGGGTTTCCACTGTTTTGGTCCCACAGGGACTTTGCAAATGCGACATAGCGCCCAGAAACCAATCCAGCAAAATCTGTACTCCAAAAGCCAAATGGTGCTCCTTCCCTTCTGAGCCCTACTCTGTGCCCAAACAGCAGTTTATGACCACGTGTGGGGTATTTCCGTACTCGGGAGAAATTGCTTTACAAGTGTTGGGGGGTTATTTTTTTCCTTTATGTGTTAAGAAAATGAAAAATTTTGAGCTAAAACTATGTCTTATTGAAGAAAAAGTATTATTTTTTTTTTCACTGCCCAATTCTAATAAAATCTATGAAACACCAGTGGGGTCAAAATGCTCACTACACCCCTAGATGGATTCTTCAAGGGGTGTCGTTTCCTAAATGGAGTCACTTTTTTGGCGTTTTCACTGTTTTGGTCCCTCAGGGGTTTTGGAAATGTGACATGGCCTCTGCAACCATTCCTGCTAAATTTGAGCTCCAAAAGCCAAATGGCGCTCTTTCCCTTCTAAGCCCTGCCGTGTGACCAAACAGCCCTTTATGATCACATGTGGGGTACTGTTTTACTCGGGAGAAATTGATTTACAAATGTTGCATGCTTTTTTTCCTTTAGTCCTTGTGGAAATTAGAAAAAATTAGCTAAACCTACATTTTCTTTGAAAGAATGTAGATTTTAATTTTCGTGGCCTAACTTCAACAATTTCTGCAAAAAACCTGCGGGGTCAAAATGCTCACTATACCCCTAGATAATTTCCTCAAGGGTAGTTTCCAAAATGGGGTCACTTTTGGGGGATTTCCACTGTTTTGGCACCACAAGAGCCCTTCAAACCTGATATGGTGCCTAAAATATTTTCTAATAAAAAGGAGGCCCCAAAATCCTCTATGTGCTCCTTTGATTCTGAGGCCTGTGCTTCAGTCCATTAGCACACTAGGACTACATGTGGGAAATTTCTAAAAACTGCAGAATCTGGGCAATAGATACTGAGTTGCGTTTCTCTGGTAAAACTTTCTGTGTTACAAAAAAAATAGATAAAAAATGAATATCTGCAAAAAAAAAAATGAAATTTGAAAATTTCACCACTACATTGCTTTAATTCCTGTGAAACGTCTAAAGTGTTAAGAAACTTTCTAAATGCTGTTTTGAATACTTTGAGGGGTGGCGTTTTTAAAATGGGGTGACTTATTGGTGGTTACTAATATATAAGGCCCTAAAAGCCGCTTCACAACTGAACTGGCCCCTGTAAAAATAGCCTTTTGAAATTTTCTTGAAAATGTGAGAAATTGCTGCTAAAGTTCTAAGCCTTGTAATATCCTAGAAAAATAAAAGGATGTTAAAAAAAACTATGCCAATCTAAAGTAGACATATGGGGGATGTTAATTAGCAAAAATTTTGTGTGGTATTACTATCTGTCTTACAAGCAGATACATTTAAATTTAGAAATTTTTGCAATTTTTCACAACATTTTGGTGTTTTTCACTAATAAATATTGAATTTATCGACCACATTTTTCCACTATCATAAAGTACAATAAGTCACGAGAAAGCAATCTCACAATAGCTTTTATAGGTAAAAGCATTCCCAAGTTATTGCCACATAAAGTGACACATGTCAGATTTGAAAAAATGGGTCTGGTCCTGAAGGCCAAAATGAGCTTGGTCCTCAAGGGGTTAATGTAACATCTGACTGGCTAAAAACATCTGACAACGCCACGAAAAACACACAAAACACAGTAAAATGGTGTGTGTGTGAATCCAGCCTAATAGTATTGGGTGTAGAACATTAATTGTACTTCGGGTAGATGATGGCATTAATTGTACGGGGGTGGGTGATGGCATTAATTGTACTAGGGGTGGGTGATGGCATTAATTGTACAGGGCGTGGGTGGTAACTTTAATTATACTGTGTGTGGCTGCATTATTTGTATGATTGCACTAATGGCAACATCACAGTGTAAAATGCTGAGTATATTTGTTTAATATCGCAACAGAATGTAGCTTTGGGGGTAACTTTGATCAAATTTATTTGACTAGGGGGTACTATTGGTTAAGAAACCCTGGTCTTAGAGGATTGAGACAAATGTTTTGGAGAAGGTCCTGTTCTGTTTCATCATAATAGTGTCCCAAGTTTGAAAGCAAGTTCTACCAAAAATGGTTTTCCACCCATGACATGGACGTCCCTAACTATTCTGACATTACAAATGTTCATCTATCTGAACGGACAAGAATACACGCTGCCATGTTCCAAAATCTAAAAATCTGAACTTTATAAGGTAACAAATTAAAAATGATATACCACAGAACTTGATTATTTAGAAAAACTAGAGAAGGAAATAAATTCTTTAAAGCACATCTTTTATAATATAGCTAAAATAAACTCCATAAATAAAGAGGTTATTTCTCATTGCAATAAATAGGCAGCAATCTTTTAAATAGAAGAGGGTAATGGCTTATTAGCAGAACCAGGGCAGAATGGAAATAGTAGGAACATGCTGTATGGGACACCCAGGGAGAAGTAGTCTCCAAGTGACAGAAGAACAAACAAACCGACATGCTTTACAGATCATAAAATCTATTGAAACTCCTCAACTGCTTTCAGTAAAGGATGGAAAGTTTGGCCACTTGGTACTGGGTGCTTTTCAGCAAACATTCGCTGTCCAGGCCAACAAGCAATGACCTATGTGATTGGGGTTTGCTATCTGACAATGCCCAAGAAGTGGCTGAATTAGAGTGGATGAAAAAAGCACAGGGTTATATCACTTTTCACACGATTTTTGTGAAGGTTTTACTCTATAAATCAGTCCTTGGACCAGATCTGCAGGAATAGTGGGATTAGAAAGCATTTCCTCCCTCACACTGAGAGTTATGACTGCCTCTGGCACATACTTAGGTCCAAGCACTGATGTTTTTAATTATCCTAACTCATGTCTGCAATCAGACACCAACACAGTGCCAACCAAGTAAAATTAGTGCTAATACGTACCACACTCTCATGTAAATTTACTCTTGTAAATTTATATTTTTTCCTGTACATCAATTCACACCTATTTACTAGTTAGTAGAGTATGAGAAAAATATATAAATAACAATTAACAAAAAAAAAAAAAGTATAATAATAGTATTTGGAAAAAGTTTCAATAGAGAATATATCTTAGGCTAGGTTCACATCTGCGTTGTGCAATTTCGTTGTTCTGCCCTGTCAGAGGAGCAGAACAATGGAACAACGGACATCACTGGTTGCCGTTCCGTTGGCTTTCCGTCGGGGTGTCTGTGATTTTAGTGGACACGATAGCGAATCAGCTATTGTCTACGATAAATCCCGGTAAACCCTGCCAGATCTTTGACAGAGGCCCCTAATGGAGCCTCCGACGCAGATGTGAACAGAGCCCAAGTTATACAATATTCATACATCTTTATAAAGTAGTCAATGAGCAATGTATTTCATCCCAGTCGGTGAATTAATACACCGAACCTATTTCTCACTAGTGTATTTTATCTGTATTTTGCATCCTTTTTTTTAAAAGCCAACATCAGAAGTGAATGATAAACAAAGAAGTAAAAATGTTGTCACAATATTTTTTCTGAGCTTAGGATACATTCCTGGTTTTGGCTTAAAAAAATAAAATACTGATCAAATCAGCAAGTGTGAACAAGTTCTTAGCATAAATCAGAAAAACAAACAATTAGAGAAATAAGATCATGAGCCTTATTGACGATGGGGACTGATGTGGGTGATGATCGGAATGTGTTGGCGCTATATAAGCAATAGGAAATAAATAAATACCTTTGAATATGATAGTAGCAGCTCCTTCTATCAGTTTCACTAACATTAGCTGCTGACTTTACATATAATGTTCTTGTATTAAAGGTAGCTTTATGTGCCGCTATTGTCAAGAGTATAAAAGAGTATCAGGCACACCAATTTTGAAACAAAGGTATTTTATTTTGTTTTTGTTTTTAATGCCAGCGGCAGAGTGCGACATTTCCATCTAAGTGACCTTCATCAGGCACTGAGCCGTGCTGGAAAACTGCAAAGACGAGCGTTAGTGGTGCTGATAGCGGCTGGCCACTGTGTCATGGCGCTGATAGTAGCAGCTCCATCTATCAGTTTCACTAACATTAGCTGCTGATTTTACCTATAATGTAGTGTAATATAATATAGTGTTAAAGATAGCTTTATGTGCCGCTATTGTCAAGAGACTGGATGCTTCTTAACATCTGGAGACAAATCAAACATTATATAAATCGTTCATATACTGTGGCTGGGAAATGTAATCTCAATGAAAAAAAAGTATCACTGCATTTATGCCAGCACTGGGGGAGAGACTGACACACCGTTATTATGGTGCTCCCAATCAGTGGCTTAACTACCGCCGTAGCTACGGGGCCCGCGGCATGGCCGCAGGCTCCGCTAGCAGCCGCTATGGCTGCTACAGCGGGACGCCACTGAACACTACGGCAGAGCAGGGAGGTATCTCCCCGCTCTGCCATTAAACAAAAGACATGTATCCCACAGGACAGGGGATACATGTGTGATCGCTGGCAGCGATAGGGAGAATGGGGGACTGAAAGTCCCCTGAAGTTCTCCATCACAAACCTCGGACTTCCGGGGTCTGTGTCGGCAGCTCCGTAGAAATGAATGGAGCGCCGGTCGCGCTTGTGCGCATGCGTGACCAGCGCTCCTTTCATTTTTATTGAGCTGCCGACACAGACGCCGGAAGTCAGAGGTTAGTCATGGAGAGCTTCAGGGGACTTTCAGTCCCCCGTTCTCCCTATCAATGCCAGCGATCACACATGTATCCCCTATCCAGTGGATAGGGGATGCATGTTATTTGTAGGACACATAATAGGTCGCATTTTTTATCGGGTGGGGGCTGTATGGCGTTCCCTACGGGGGGTGGGCGCTGCATGGCGTTCCCTGCAGGGGGGGCGCTGTATGGCGTTTCCTGCAGGGGGGGCGCTGTATGGCTTTCCCTGTAGGGGGGGCGCTGTATGGCGTTCCCTGCAGGGGGGGGGCGCTGTATGGCATTCCCTGCAGGGGGGGCGCTGTATGGCGTTCCCTGCAGGGGGGGGGGCGCTGTATGGCGTTCCCTGCAGGGGGGGCGCTGTATGGCATTCAATACAGGGGGGGCTGTATGGCGTTCCCTACAGGGGGGCTGTATGGCGTTCCCTACAGGGGGGCTGTATGGCGTTCCCTACAGGGGGGGATGTATGGCGTTCCCTACAGGGGGGGCTGTATGGCGTTCTCTACAGTGGGGGCTGTATGACGTTAGCGCCATACAGCCCCCTCTGTAGATAATGCCATACAGTCCCCCTGTAGATAATGCCATACAGTCCCCCTGTAGATAACGCCATACAGTCCCCCCTGTAGATAACGCCATACAGTCCCCCCTGTAGATAGCGCCATACAGTCCCCCCTGTAGATAACGCCACACAGTCCCCCCTGTAGGTAACGCCACACAGTCCCCCTGTAGATAACGCCACACAGTCCCCCCTGTAGATAACGCCACACAGTCCCCCCTGTAGATAACGCCACACAGTCCCCCCTGTAGACGCCGGAAGTCAGAGGTTAGTCATGGAGAGCTTCAGGGGACTTTCAGTCCCCCGTTCTCCCTATCAATGCCAGCGATCACACATGTATCCCCTATCCTGTGGATAGGGGATGCATGTTATTTGTAGGACACACTATAGGTCGCATTTTTTATCGGGTGGGGGCTGTATGGCGTTCCCTACGGGGGGTGGGCGCTGTATGGCGTTCCCTGCAGGGGGGGCGCTGTATGGCGTTTCCTGCAGGGGGGGCACTGTATGGCTTTCCCTGTAGGGGGGGGCGCTGTATGGCGTTCCCTGCAAGGGGGGCGCTGTATGGCGTTCCCTGCAGGGGGGGGGGCGCTGTATGGCGTTCCCTGCAGGGGGGGCGCTGTATGGCGTTCAATACAGGGGGGGCTGTATGGCGTTCCCTACAGGGGGGCTGTATGGCGTTCCCTACAGGGGGGCTGTATGGCGTTCCCTACAGGGGGGGGCTGTATGGCGTTCCCTACAGGGGGGGCTGTATGGCGTTCTCTACAGTGGGGGCTGTATGGCGTTAGCGCCATACAGCCCCCTCTGTAGATAATGCCATACAGTCCCCCTGTAGATAATGCCATACAGTCCCCCTGTAGATAACGCCATACAGTCCCCCCTGTAGATAGCGCCATACAGTCCCCCCTGTAGATAACGCCACACAGTCCCCCCTGTAGGTAACGCCACACAGTCCCCCTGTAGATAACGCCACACAGTCCCCCCTGTAGATAACGCCACACAGTCCCCCCTGTAGATAACGCCACACAGTCCCCCCTGTAGATAACGCCACACAGTCCCCCTGTAGATAACGCCACACAGTTCCCCCTGTAGATAACGCCACACAGTCCCCCTGTAGATAACGCCACACAGTCCCCCCTGTAGATAACGCCACACAGCCCCCCTGTAGATAACGCCACACAGTCCCCCCTGTAGATAACGCCACACAGTCCACCTCTGTAGATAACGCCACACAGTCCCCCTCTGTAGATAACGCCACACAGTCCCCCTCTGTAGATAACGCCACACAGTCCCCCTCTGTAGATAATGCCACACAGTCCCCCTCTGTAGATAACGCCATACAGTCCCCCTCTGTAGATAACGCCATACAGTCCCCCTCTGTAGATAACGCCATACAGTCCCCCTCTGTAGATAACGCCATACAGTCCCCCTCTGTAGATAACGCCATACAGTCCCCCTCTGTAGATAACGCCATACAGTCGCCCCTGTAGATAACGCCACACAGTCCCCCCTGTAGATAACGCCATACAGTCTACAGGGGGGGCTGTATGGCGTTATCTAAAGGGGGGGCTGTATGGCGTTACCTACACGGGTGACTGTAAAAAAGGCACTATCTACAAGGGGGGGGGGGGTTGTGTGACACCAAGGGGAGGGGGGGCCCAGTCAAAAGTTTGCTATGGGGCCCAGTCTTTCCTAGTTACGCCCCTGCTCCCAATAGAGGATCCCCATGGGTCCCCGTTTAGCGCGGCCATCTGGGCCTGAGGCCACCCAAAGAATAAAGCCATTTTGCATTTTGTTGTCATGCAGGCGGTGTGATGACATCATCGCTACACCTGCATCGCACTGCTGGATGTGGCCTGGTCAGAAAAGATCAGGCTTGCATCGCTGGAGGAGGGGATGGTGCAGGAACAGGGACAGGTAAGTATCTACAGGGGGCTGTGTGGCACTATCTACAGGGGGCTGTGTTGCTCTATTTACAGGGGGTGTAGCACTATCTACAGGGCGTGTGTGGGGCTATCTAAGGAGGGGTGGCGCTATCTACTGGGGGCTGTGTGGCTCTATCTACAGGAGGGTGTGGGACTATCTACAGAGAGGGTTTGTCACTATCTACAAGGGTTGTATGGCTCTATCTACAGGGGTTGTGTAGCACTATCTACAGGAGATTTGGGACACTAGCTACAGTAGGTGTGTGTGGCACTATCTACAGGGGGCTGTGTAGCACTTTCTACAGGGGGCTGTGGCACTTTCTACAGGGGGCTGTGGGACTTTCTACAGGGTGTGTGTGGCACTATCTACAGGGTGGTGTGTATCACTATCTACAGGGTGGTGTGTATCACTATCTACAGGGATGTGTGGCACTATCTACAGGGGTGTGGCAAAATCTACAGGGGCTGTGTGGCAAAATCAACAAGGGATTTGTGGCACTAGCTACATGGTGTGTGTGGTACTGTATAAGAGGAATGTGTGGTGCTATCTCCAGGGTGTTCTGTGGCACTATCTACAGGGGTTGTGGCGTTATCTACAGGGGCAATGTGGCACTATCTACAGGGACACTGTGATGCTATCTACAGGGGCACTATGACATCTACAGGGGGTTGTGTGGCACTAACTACAGGGGGTTGTGTGGCACTATTTACAGGGTTAGTGTAGCACTATCTACAGAGGGCTGTGTGTGGCACTTTCTACAAGGGGTTTGTGTGGCACTATCCACAGGCGGTGTGTGGAACTATCTACAGGGGGCAGTGTGGCGACATCTACAGGGGCGTTGTGGCACTACCTACATAGCAGTATGTGGCACTATCCACATAGGCAGTGTGTGGAACTATCCACATAGGCAGTGTGTGGCACTATCCACATAGGCAGTGTGTTGCACTATCCACATAGGCAGTGTGTGGCACTATCCACCAGTAGTGGATTATCATATAGGCGGTTCGGGCGGCCGCCCAGGGCCCAAGTCTCCCAGGGGGCCCATGGTCGCCCGAACTGCACATCATTTTAAAAATCACTTAAGAGACTCAGTGCTTTTTGGCGCTAATGGCCGCTGCTGAGAGGGAGGGGCGGACTGGAACAGAATAGAGCCGCCAGCGCAGTGCTGATGGGTAGGAGGGGGAGGGATAGTAATAGCAGGGGCTGGATAGGACTAGCACACGTGCATCTGCTAGGTGGTAGAACACGCCCCTCTTTGACGCTGCACATACCGCTAGTGAGGAACAGAAGAGAAGGGCGGTGGTTCAGTGGTGAGGAAGAAGGTTAGTCTGCTGTTCGCCTCCTGCCCCAAGCAACAATCGGCAGACGCTAAGGGGGAATTCATTATACAGCAAGGGGGGGGGATATCCATTTAACTCACTGCAGAGGACTCTATGAGGGGATAATAATTTCCCCCATAGACACTCAGCGGTCAGTTACACGCTCAACCCCCCCCCCCTGCTGTATAATTGTATAATAAATACTGAAATACTGAGGACTCTATGTGGGATGCAGGGATTTTTACCCCCTTCATAGAGTCCTCTGGAGTCACTTAGATGTAGATGGTTAGAACCCCCATTCAGTATAATCCCCCCCCCTTCCCATAGAGCTCTCACTAGTTACGAATATATTGCCAGGGGAAGTCAAATTGTCTGACTGCTGGGGCCTCTATAGGGGGGTCTGAGCGACTAACTTCTGAGGGCTCTATAGGGAGGTCTGAGCGGTGGGCTCTATGTGGGGGCTACTTCCCACCCCCACAGAGGTGTCAGAATCAGACACTCAGACCTCCCTATAGAGCCCCCATAAGTCAATGAGACAACCTCACCTCCCCTTGCAATATAATCCCCCCATACAGCCCTCAGTTTTCCCATAAGGGAATTGTATGACATATCCACCTGTTTTTGCTCTCACTGCCTCCTGGCCACATCCTGATTACATGGTCGGGAGTTACGAAAACAGGGTAGCTTGCTGAGCTACGCTGTTTCCGTAAGTCCCATAAAACTGAATGAAAGTTACGGAAGCAGCGTCCTCGTAGACTCCCACCGATCACGAAAATTAAGCGGCAGAAGCACTCGTGTGAGCGCTGAGCCGCTTGATTTCTGTTTCCGGAAAGCCAAGCAGTTTGTGTACGGGCTCTTAGAAAGTCAATGCGCCCGTACATCGCTACTTTAGCTTTCCGGAAAAAGCCGAACAGAAACGAAGTGGCTCAGCGCTCGCGAGCGCTTCTGCCTCTTAGTTTTAGCAATCGGTGGGGGTCTAAGCACCCGGACCCCGCCCATCAAAAGTTCTAACATGTCACTATGACATGTCAGAAGTTTGTTGAAAATTTACTTACCCTTTAAAAAGAGGTGTTACGCTTTGTTTTTATTTGATGTGTTAAAGGCTATGCAATCCTTTCAAAAAGTTTTTTTTTTAAAATAAAATAGTGTATGGTGTTTGGTGCAATTTTTCTAAATACTTATTAAAAATTATTTTTACTTTGAGATACAGCTGCTTTATATGATGAATACAGAGCAGATGTATCTAGTGCTAAAACCTGTATCCGTCAAGTTAGTGGCACTGACGGGTACAGTGTCAGTGGGTTGGGGGGGTTGAATTGCGTGTGAGGGGGAAGGAGGGGGCCCAAGTGTTGTCAACAGCCCAGGGCCCATGGTACACTTAATCCTCCACTGCTATCCACATAGGCAGTGTGTGGCACTATTGACTGGGGCTGTGTGGCACTATCTACAGGGGGCTGTGTGTGGCAATATCTACAGGGGGCTGTGTGTGGCAGTATCTACAAGGGGTTGTGTATGAAACTATCTTCATGGGGCCCTGTGGCATTATCTTCACCGGGTCTGTGACACTATCTACAGGGGTCACATTGGCACTATTTACAGGGGGCACTGTCACTTTCTACAGAGGGCAGTGTGTGACACTATTCCTCAAAAAGTCTGTGTGTAGTCCAGGACTAATAGACAAATGGCTGTCACCATTCCCATTGTCAGGATGATGTGTCCCTACACAATGTGATACTGTCAGCGATGGTAGAGACCGTCAGTATGTAGGGACACAGCCCTTTGACAAGGAGAATCGTAACACACTTTTGTCAATGCAGAAAGGTGGGGTTGACTATACACATGGCGCGGCAGGGTGGCGGTGGAGAAGGAGGGCCCAAGTTTGGGGAACACTCCAGGGCCTATGGTCTACTTAATCCGCCACTGGGTGCATAAGTATTAATAATTATCCCACAATGAATGTAACCTCTGCAGCTGCATTACATGACAAACAAGTACAGACAGCAACTGCAGATGTCTTGAATAAACAATATTTGTCAGGTGGGTAATATAAAAGATTCACATTTTACATATATTGCACTTCATATACCATTTGAGGGTTTATGTCAGTGAGCAGCGTTATACGGAGATGTTCACAATGACATATTCATACACTTTTAAACCCTTTATGATCTATAGATGAAATATCAGACATGCACTTAGAAAATAACAATAGTAAAGCTATACAAATGTAGAGTCTACAGGTATTCTTACATTTCTGAAGCCAAGTGTTTTAACGCTTAATAAGTAAAAATGTCTAGTGCACTTTGCATTCAGTTTATTTTTTTATGCATATATGAATTATGGCCTATTATGCCTTCCCTGATCAGTGACAGGTTAAATGATGCAGGCAAAAATGCAATTGATACATTTTCTCTAAACAGTTGCCAAACCCACAAATCTTTGATCTGATACCTTAGCAGACGTAATGGGCTAATTCATAATTGCAGGCATATACGAAACAAAGTTCACCTCATGTTATATAGCTCTCTAATAGCAATGCAAAGATTTATATTTGGCTTGAAATTCGGATATCTAATGCTTACACTGTGTGGGTGGCTATGAAGAATTCTTATTAAAGCATGTGCATGTTTTGCAGTTGGGTGCCACACAAAGCCATCCCACTACGATACAGCAAAAGAAGCATCAAAATTACCATTAAAAACACATAGTAGAAAGAATGGAACAAAAGTACTCCTATTAGGCTAGGATCACACACACAGTTTCAATGCCGTTTTTGGCTCAGATCCTTGAGCCAAAACACAGGAATAGACACAAAAGAAAGGAGATGCATCCGTCTTTTCTTTATAACTTTCCTTCTCTTTGGATCCACTTCTGGCTTTGGCTAAAAAAAACGAAGCCAAACTCTGCACCAGAAACGACGTCCAAACTGCATGTGTGATCCTGGCATTATCCAACAGCACCTTTGGGTAATAAGAGCATTTTTGTCCTAATCTTACTCTACGGATCCACCTCCCAGTCTCTGCAAGCATCAGCGAGTGTCACGATCTGTGGGTATGTGGACCCACTGGGCCGTACCGCCGTAGCGGGATAGCAGCTGGCCAAACAGTGTACCAAGTCAATGTCTATATAGTTCAAGCACAAGGGTACCTGTAGCAATTCAGACAGTAGTAAAGGATAGGCTCAGATGGGACCTTGGCAGCAGACACCAGGCGTGGTGTAACACACTAGGCGTGACCAATGGTACAACAGGACTCCAACTTTCTAAGGCACAGGAACAACAGTAGCATGGGATACAGGATACAGCTAGCAGGTACGGGAACACTGGGAACAGGATAACAGTAAGGGACCATTTGCAAGACTAATACGGGTAAACACAACAACGCTCAGGCAAGGAGGAAAAGGGCAAAGCCCTTTTTATAGTCCAGGGCGATCATGTGTTAATTGATTAATATTTTCATGCATGCGCGCTTGCCGGGCACGAGTGTGCGCGCGCACCCTACGGGACACAGCAGGACGGAGCGGAAGTGAGTGCTGGCGTCTCCTAGGGAGGAGATGCGGGGCGGCACTCACAGATCCATGGTTGCGGCCTTCGGGGGTGAGTAATCCTGACGGTCCACGGCCGTGGACGCTACAGTATCCCCCCTCTTACTCCCTCTTGGGACCAGAGCTAGAGGGGAACTTTTTAATGAGGGCAGGAGCATTGAGGTTCTCTTCTGGCTCGCAGGACCTCTCCTCTGGAGCAACCCCCTTCCAATCTACAAAATAAAACGTTCTTCCTCCTACTTTTTTGAAGTCCAGGATCTCCTTAACCTCGAATACATCGAAAGAACTGCTGGGAACAACAGCAGGGCTAGGCGTTTTTGTGTAGCAGTTCAGGACCACAGGCTTCAGGAGGGACACATGATAGGAGTTGGGGATCCTGAGGGTAGGAGGCAGCCGAAGCTTGTAAGAGACAGGCTTGATTTGCTGTAGGATCTCAAAGGGTCCGAGGAACCTGGGAGCGAACAAGATACAGTTGTGGCTTTCTTCTCTTTGCATCTGCTTTTCGCTTCATGCGATCAACTGCCTGCAGAATAGAGGACCGGGTTTGCTGCCAGACCTGTACAAAATCTCCAAATGCAGAGTCAGCTGCGGGTACTAAGGATGTAGTCAGAACAGGAAGATGAATTTGTGGATGTTGGCTGTAGAAAATGAAGAATGGTGTGGAGGTGATGGACTCACTTGTGTGGTTTGTTGTACGAGAACTCGGCCCATAAAAGGAGCTGTACCCAATCATTATACTACACGGAGATGAAGTGGCAAATATTATTCTCCATGATTTGGTTAATCCTCTCCACTTGTCCATTAGACTGGGGATGATAGGCTGAAGAAAATTCCAACTTCATGTCTAGGAGTTTACAGAGGGCTCTCCAGAATTTCGAGGTGAACTGAACCCCCCCCCCCGATCAGGCACGATATGAAGAGGCAAACCATGCAAACGGAAGATGTGCTGGATGAAGAAATATGCCAGCCGAGGAGCCTTCCAGAAGGTATGCCGGTCAGGGGGATAAAATGAGCCATCTTCGAGTACCGGTCCACCACCACTCAGACCGTATTGCATCCTGCAGAGGAAGGAAGGTCAGTGACGAAGTCCATTGCTATATGTTGCCAGGGAGCATTGGGCACAGGCAGAGGTTGGAGCAGACCGGCAGGCTTGGAGTGAGAAATTTTGTTGGAAGCACACACAGTGCAGGACGAGACAAAGTCCGCAATATCTTTGGGCAGCATGGGCCACCAGAAATGAAGGACAATCAGATCTCGGCTCTTATGACCACCCGCGTGAACTGCCAGTTTGGAGCTGTGCCCCCAGCGAAGGATTCTCCAACCGAGCAAAAGTCCTCCCCGGAGGGTTGTCTCTACAACCAATCCTAGCATTGGAGTTTATTTTTCTTTTGAGGGCAAAAATGCACAACATGGCGTCCGAGGCCGCAATACAGATGAAGTCCTGAAGTGCGTCTGCGGTATTTCTCCTGGGCAGATAGTTTGTGCCGGTCCACCTGCATAGGCTCCTCTGGTGTGACAACTGGTGAGGGCAACAGGGATTGCTGGAATATAGGAGCCAGCTTATGGAATCTTTTCTCCCGACGAACCTCTTGGGATCACTCCCGGATCATCATATTAATCCGGGTGTCTAGAAGTATGAGGTCATCCAGGGTAGGTGGCAGATCACGAGCGGCAAGCTCTTCTTTAATTTTAGGAGACAGTCTGTTAATGCAATCATGGGCCAAAATATATTAGACTGAAATTTGTAATGGATATGTCAACCGATACCCGCCCTCCAGTGATTTATCCAGTTTCCAAATCACAGGTAATAAATATATATATCTGTGAGAAAAGATGACACAAGTGACCATGCTTGTATGCTCAAAATCCTTCTCTGATCTTTATTGATCCAAACAAGTATATAAGTATAATGACAGGAAAGGTGTAGGCTTTGGTTTCAGCCAATCATCTACAATATGATAATGACTCTGATTCAGCCAATGAGAATATTTCAATGCATTATAATAATTCTTCACCCTCCAAGCCCCAGGTGGCCTGAACCTTGTCCCATGGAGAAGACACACATTTCAGATACACAAGTTAATGTGTCTACTTCTTATCTCACTAGAGAATGGAGACTGCAGATAAGTTTAAATCATTTAAACAGAGTACTGAATACCCTTCCCTCATGGTAAACAATGTAATTGTTCATTCGACCAAGGCTATTTGATCTGCTCCTTACAAGAGTAATAAAACATTAAATTCAAGAACACATAACATAGAATTGCTTCAGGACATCTGCTGACATATTACTTTTTACTTATTAATCTCAAGATGGCTCCTTCAGGCCAAAAGATGGATTCCAACGATCCAAAATGGACGCCTACCATACAAAATGAAGTCCATGCAAAATGTTATCTTTTAAACATATTCTAATCACTTTCACACAGTCCCTGCCAGAATATAGCTACCAAGGCCTCGTTGTTCTAAGACAGCTCTGCCGCCAGGGTGCGGAACTGAATGGAGTGCTCGCCGACGGAGGTGTCCCACTGGCGAATTGTCAGAAGAGATGCAGCTTCTGAGGAGACTTGTACAGGTTCCTCAAATACCGTGCGAAAAGTCTGTAGGAAACACTGGAAGTCACGGGTCTCTGGTCCCTGACTTTCTCTGATAGGGTTTGCCCATGCTAGGGCCTTGCCAGCAAGGAGTGAGACTATAAATGCGATCCTTGCGCCATCAGTAGGAAATGCTCTGGCATGTAGACTGAAGTGAATCTAGCACTGGTTCAGAAATCCCCTGTAGATCCTTGCGTCTCCGTCGTAGCGAGGAGGTAGTGGCAGTGAGAATTGGGAATCAGCACTGGTACTGACAGGAGGTGTAGCAGTAGGAACAGCCGGAGCAACAGGAATGGAAGCTGAGATGACTGCAGCTTGTGCATCCAGCCGATGTGTAATGCCGTTCACCGCCTGGAGGAGTTGGTCCTGTCGTAAGTGGCAGACTAGCATATCTACCTGCATGGCTTGTGATGTCGTCACGGTCTTGGGTTGACCAGTTTGGGCCAGCGCTCACAGATCCGTGGCTGCGATCTTCATTGGTGAGTAATCCCAACGGTCCGCAGCCATGGACGCTACAGCGAGGAGATACTACCAACGGCAGCAGATAACCACATAGACAGAAAATTCCATCTCCAATCTACCATAGATTTCTTAGCACAATTCTCTTAGGTTGGTAGTCTGTTTTGTATTTTGACATTTGTGTGACACTGAACCAAACAATATACCCAAGGGAGTGCCCATATTTTCCTTTGTGTTTTCTATATTAAAAAAAAACACATGAAACATTGCCACCATTTTGACACAAAATATTGGTCTAAAGTAAGCCAACCAAGACAATTTTGACAGTTTTGGCACAATTTAGTTCATTTTAAGCCACATTCCCTTTTCACTAAGCCTCTTTTCCTTTTCAAAGATATCTACTGAGGTGCAAAAGTGTCTAAAACTCATAATAAATCTGGTGCAAGGCATGTATACCAGTTTTTTGTGTGTAAATTGAGCCAGAATTCTAGCACATATGTATGGTATCTACCCCATAGTGTAAACATGGTCTTACTGATCAGGATAGCCATAAAAAGCGATTTCAATAAACTGGATTCAATTACCTTATTCTTTTTGCTAAAAATCAAAGAAGAAAAACATTAAAGTGAGTATCTAGTTTTGCTAACACCTATCCACACTACATATAGGCCCCAGACCAGCTATTTATGAATGCTGTGGGCATCAGCTAATATATGCTCGTGTACCATTGCAGGAAAAATTAAGTACTGTATGTTACCCATAGAAATTAATGGACAGTCCTCCAGAACAGAGAATTATTCATGTTGTGGTTCTTGGCTCTGACTAATGCATGGTGGTCCTAAGCGGTGTTTCACCCATTCTACTGCAGCATGCAGCAAGATTACAACCTTTTTATTTGTTGGTATTTGTCGATTTTCAAACCTCATCAATACAGGCTAAATCAACCACTGAGAGTCTATAAACCGTAACCCCATAAAGCATAAACCCCAAAACCGAAACCTACATACACTTTTTCCTAGTTTCCTAGAGCCTATCACAACTTTATTCACACCAGAAAGTATTTTCTGCTACTGGAGGTATACTGAAAGTATGTATGCAGAAAGTAAATGAGGCTTATTATTTGGAGAAAAAAGTCTAATCCAATGGAGAGAAGTTCATTTTTCGACGTCTAGCTGTTGTTTTGTAGATTACATAATTTAAAGTTATGGATTATAGCTTATAAATAAGGAGCAGTTATACGGCAGTGCTACTTGTATGGCTACTTCCTTATATAAGCAATGCTCTAGAAATTACCATTTCGAACATTGTTCTTTTTAAGAGGAGGAAATTAAAGGAGGATGCAAGCATATATGCCTTTATCTAAACAAGACTGTTTCATCTTCTGCAAAGGGGTTGTGCCATAAATAGAAATGACAATATATAAACTAAATATACATTTTAGAGTAACATTGTAAAGTATTGTTATTAAAAAAGTTTCCTTGCAGAAATATGGTAATTATCTTTTTGTAACAGCACCCCCTTGTGTTCAAATGCATAGGTCTCTGCATGTCATTTTAAAGAATGTCAGAATGTCAGATGTGCATGCACAGAATACAGTTAAAGAAACAGGCATATATTTTGGGCTTGACATATGGCTGCCTTCTACATCTCAGAGTACACAGACTTCAAGCAGTAAGGGTTAAAGCCATTAGATAACCACCTCACCAGTCGGTTCTGCTCTCCTCCTGATCAGGACCATGTTGGACTTTCTTTCTCTCTGTATGTTTCACTGATAAGAGCAGAAGCTGCACATCTAATGCTTCGTTCACATCTGCGCTAGGGTCCCGTTCCATCTGAGCTTTCCGTCAGAACGGGACCCTAGCTGACACAAACAAAAACCAAAGGCTCTTTCTGAGCTTGGTGGTTTAAGTGGCTTGTGAACTAAGTGGAGTTCTAAAACCGGATTGTGTTGCTGTACTTCTGTATTGTGTTGCTGTATTTCTGTATTCGTTCCAGCTGAGCAGCTGACGAGGGGGAAGGGGTTAACTGGACACAGGTGGTATAAATTAGTCAGCAGACCTCATTTTGAGCTTGCTCTTTCTGAGCTTGGTGGTTGAAGTGGCTTGTGAACTAAGTGGAGTTCTAAAACCGGAGTTGAAAAGAGGAGTTGAAGCCCCAGTAAGTACTCTTTTACTTCTTTTTCTTTGACAATTGTTCGCTGTTTTGGTGTAACTGGGATAATGGACAGCAAGATTGGAGGTTTTCTTCAGTGCACAGTTTGTCATATGTATACACGACTGGAGCCGGAGTTCCAGGGTGAATATCTGTGTGGCAGATGTGAGCATGTTGTTCACCTGGAAGCTCGCATTAGAGATCTGGAGGAGCAAAATGCAACACTGAGGAGGATAGACAATTTTGAGCGGAGCTTGCTGCTCACAGAGCATGCAGTTAGTGGGTTAGAACTGGAGGGTGAAGACATGGGTGAGCAGGATCAGGTAAGTAGCTGGGTTAATGTAGTTAGGGGCAGTAGAAAGGGGTCAAAGACAAGGAAGGCCGATCCGGTTTCTGGCATTCCAAGCAAAATTGCCAGGTTGGGTGATGATGCGAGGGTGTCAGTCTCAGAAAAGGCAGCCCTAGTGGATACTGATCTCCCTAACAGCCGGGAGAACAGCCCAGCTAGTAGTCGGCGGGATGGTAATGCAGGTAAGCCAAGACAATTGATAGTTGTAGGGGATTCTATAATCAGGAAGACGGATAGAATAATTTGTCGCCAAGACCGCCTCAACCGAATGGTTTGCTGTCTCCCTGGTGCCAGGGTTCGGCATGTGGTGGAACGGGTGGACAAATTGCTGGGAGGGGCTGGTGATGATCCAGCTGTTGTGGTCCATGTCGGTACCAACGACAGAATAAATGGTAGGTGGAGGGGCCTTAAGAATAATTTTAAAGAACTAGGCTACAAGCTGAAGGGAAGGACCTCCAAGGTTGTATTCTCAGGAATACTGCCTGTGCCATGCGCATCACAGGAAAGACAGCGGGAGCTCAGGGAGTTAAATGCATGGCTGAAGTCTTGGTGTAGAGGAGAAGGATTTGGGTTCCTAGAGCACTGGGCTGACTTTTCATTGGGGTACAAACTGTATTCTGCAGATGATTTGCACCTAAATGGAAGGGGGTCCGCTGTGCTGGGGGAGAGAATTCTAGCTGGGGTGGCGGAGTATTTAAACTAGGGCTGAGGAGGGAGGTCAATGTAGAAAAAAAAGGGGTAGCCAGGTTAGAGAGGGGTCAGACTATATTGGTGGGGGGAGAAACAGAATGTGGGGAGAGGACTAGACAACAAGATAAGGAGATCCTTTCGTTACAAAACATCAGTGTAAATAAAAAGGATCGATTAATGTCAAATCACATTTCTGATAATAAAAGTGAAAAACTGACAGGCAAGTTAAAGTGTATGTTCACAAATGCCAGAAGTCTAGCAAGCAAAATGGGGGAGCTGGAGGCCTTGATACTGGAAGAAAATATAGATATAGTTGGTGTTGCTGAAACATGGCTGGACTCTTCACATGACTGGGCTGTAAATCTACAGGGTTTTACACTTTTTCGTAAAGACAGGACAAATAGGAAAGGTGGTGGTGTATGTCTGTATGTGAGAAGTGATATGAAGGCGAGTGTGAAAGAGACAATAGTGGGTGAAGACTGTGAGGAGGTTGAAACCTTGTGGGTGGAACTAGAAAGGGAGGTAAACACTGAAAAAATTACTTTTGGTGTAATCTATAGACCCCCCAATATAACTGAGGAGATGGAAGGTCAGCTATATAAACAGATGGAGCGGGCTGCACAGGCGGGTACTGTAGTGATAATGGGAGATTTTAATTTCCGGGATATTAATTGGTGTCATGGTTCGGCTTCAACTGCAAAGGGGAGACATTTCCTCAACCTGTTGCAGGAAAATTTTATGGGCCAGTTTGTGGAAGACCCGACTAGAGGTGAAGCTCTGTTGGATCTGGTCATTTCTAATAATGCAGATCTTGTTGGGAATGTCAATGTTCGTGAAAACCTCGGTAACAGTGATCATAATATAGTTACATTTTACCTATACTGTAAAAAACAAACGCAGGCTGGGAGGGCAAAAACATTTAATTTTAAGAAAGCCAATTTCCCCAGGATGAGGGCGGCAATTCAGGGTATAGACTGGGAAGAACTAATGTCAAATAATGGGACAAATGATAAATGGGAGATTTTCAAATCTACTTTGAGTTATTATAGTGCAAAATTTATTCCTACAGGTAATAAGTATAAACGACTCAAATTAAACCCCACATGGCTTACACCTTCTGTGAAAGGGGCAATACATGACAAAAAAAGGGCATTTAAAAAATACAAATCTGAGGGTACAGCTGTAGCCTTTGTAAAATATAAAGAGCTTAATAAAATCTGTAAAAATGTAATAAAATTAGCAAAAATACAAAATGAAAGGCAGGTGGCCAAGGATAGTAAAACAAATCCCAAAAAATTCTTCAAGCATATAAATGCAAAAAAGCCCAGGTCTGAACATGTGGGACCCCTAGATAATGGTAATGGGGAGTTGATCACAGGGGATCAAGAGAAGGCAGAGTTACTAAATGGGTTCTTTAGCTCTGTATATACAACAGAAGAAAGAGCAGCTGATGTAGCCGGTGCCAGTGCTGTTAATATATCAGTTGATATACTGAATTGGATGAATGTAGAGATGGTCCAAGCTAAATTAAATAAAATAAATGTACACAAGGCCCCGGGACCAGATGGGTTACACCCTAGAATTCTTAAAGAGCTTAGTTCAGTTATTTCTGTCCCCCTTTTCATAATATTCAGAGAATCTCTAGTGACTGGTATAGTGCCAAGGGACTGGCGCAGGGCAAATGTGGTGCCTATTTTCAAAAAGGGCTCTAGGTCTTCCCCGGGTAATTATAGACCAGTAAGCTTAACATCCATCGTGGGGAAAATGTTTGAGGGGCTATTGAGGGACTATATACAGGATTATGTGACAATAAATAGCATTATAAGTGACAGCCAGCACGGTTTTACTAAGGACAGAAGTTGTCAAACTAACCTAATCTGTTTTTATGAAGAGGTGAGCAGAAGTCTAGACAGAGGGGCCGCTGTGGATTTAGTGTTTTTGGACTTTGCAAAGGCATTTGACACTGTCCCCCATAGACGCCTAATGGGTAAATTAAGGACTATAGTTTTAGAAAATATAGTTTGTAATTGGATTGAGAATTGGCTCAAGGACCGTATCCAGAGAGTTGTGGTCAATGATTCCTTCTCTGAATGGTCACCGGTTATAAGTGGTGTACCCCAGGGTTCAGTGCTGGGACCACTATTATTCAACTTATTTATTAATGATATAGAGGAAGGGATTAATAGCACTATTTCTATTTTTGCAGATGACACCAAGCTATGTAATATAGTTCAGACTATGGAAGATGTTCATGAATTACAGGCAGATTTAAACAAACTAAGTGTTTGGGCGTCCACTTGGCAAATGAAGTTTAATGTAGATAAATGTAAAGTTATGCATCTTGGTACCAACAACCTGCATGCATCATATGTCCTAGGGGGCGCTACACTGGCGGATTCACTTGTTGAGAAGGATCTGGGTGTACTTGTAAATCATAAACTCAATAACAGCATGCAGTGTCAATCAGCTGCTTCAAAGGCCAGCAGGATATTGTCGTGTATTAAAAGAGGCATGGACTCGCGGGACAGGGATGTAATAATGCCACTTTACAAAGCATTAGTGAGGCCTCATCTAGAATATGCAGTTCAGTTCTGGGCTCCAGTTCATAGAAAGGATGCCCTGGAGTTGGAAAAAATACAAAGAAGAGCAACGAAGCTAATAAGGGGCATGGAGAATTTAAGTTATGAGGAAAGATTGAAAGAATTAAACCTATTTAGCCTTGAAAAAAGAAGACTAAGGGGGGACATGATTAACTTATATAAATATATTAATGGCACATACAAAAAATATGGTGAAATCCTGTTCCTTGTAAAACCCCCTCAAAAAACAAGGGGGCACTCCCTCCGTCTGGAGAAAAAAAGGTTCAAGCTGCAGAGGCGACAAGGCTTCTTTACAGTGAGAACTGTGAATTTATGGAATAGCCTACCGCAGGAGCTGGTCACAGCAGGGACAGTAGATGGCTTTAAAAAAGGGTTAGATAATTTCCTAGAACAAAAAAATATTAGCTCCTATGTGTAGAAATTTTTCCTTCCCTTTTCCCTTCCCTTGGTTGAACTTGATGGACATGTGTCTTTTTTCAGCCGTACTAACTATGTAACTATGTAACATCACCATTGATTTCAATGGTGACGGATCCGGTGCCAATGGTTTCCGCTTGTCTCAGTTGTGCAAGGGTTCCGTCGTTTTGAAGGAATCAATAGCGTAGTCGACTGAAATCAATGTTGTTGGAAACGGAAACCTTTGGTTTCTGTTTGTGTCAGTCAGGGTCCCGTTCCGACAGAAAGCTCAGACAGAACGTCGGAATGGGACCCTAGCGCATATGTGAACGAAGCCTAACAGAGCTTTACTAGAATATTGTGCAGATACTTACACATTTGAACACCAGGGGGTGCTATTACAAGATGATAATTGCCATATCTCTGCAAGCAAACATTTTTTTTTTAATTACTATACTTTACAAAGTTACTGTAAAATGTATATTGAGTTTATATATATATATATATATATATATATATATATATATATATATATATATAGATATAGATATATATAGCTATATATAGATATATATAGATATATATATATCTATATATATCTATCTATATATATATATATATATATATATATATATATATATATATATATATATATATACATTGGATGCCATAGGCAACTACTGCACTTTTCCTTTGCCGTAGTTTTGATACATATGCCTATGCAGGGGATTTAGAGCTCTGTTTCTATAAAAATATATTAAGAAACTTATTAGCACAGATATTTTGGAACTAAAACAATATGGTGGACATTCACATTACGATCACATGCTATTGATTTCTTCACTAGATCAGCTGAAAGTCTGTATTAGTAATACACTCACTTTAAAGTGTCCCCCTGCAGTCATGTGCACCTTCATAGAACGGTCTGCTGGAATTTTTCTTGACCCAAAAGACCATCGCTTCCAGGTTGCCAGCCTTGTCCTAGTGTATGGAATTAATATCATGGCATTGCTCAGGCTAATTACATTCATACATTATTTTAACCCCTTAGTGACCACTAATACGCCTTTTTACGTCGGTCACTAATGGACTTTAGGCTAGGCTGACGCCTTTTCACGTCAGCCTAGTCTAAGTCCTGCACGGGTCTCCCGTGCAGGCAGGAGCCGGGGCTCTGCTGTCTGATGACAGCTGAGCTCCTGCTCCAACGCCCGCGATCGAAGTTTACTTAGATCGCGGCCGTTTAACCCGTTAAATGCTGCCGTCAATAGCGACCGCGGCATTTAACTTTGTTTACAGAGGGAGTGCGCTCCCTCTGTCACCCATCGGCGGCCCGCGAATGAAATCGCGGGTCTCCGATGGGGTGTCATGGCAGCCGGGGGCTTGATAAAAGCCCCCAGGTCTGCCCTGGACATATTCCTGTTAGGACGCGCCAGAGGCACGTCCTAACAGATTGCCTGTCAGATTTACACTGACAGGCAATAATGCTCTGGTATACGAAGTATACCAGAGCATTATAGCAGCGATCGGAATATCGCACAGTAAAGTCCCCTAGTGGGACTAATAAAATAAGTCATCAAAGTGAAATAAAGATTATTAATAAAAAGTACAGTAAAAAAATAAATAAAACGATTTTTTTCCATAAAAAGTGGTTTTATTTAGTAAAAGTGTAAAAAAAAAAAAAAAGTACACATATGTGGTATCGCTGCGCCCGTAATGACTCCATTAATAAAGTTAATATGTAATTTAAACCGCAAAGTGAACACCGTAAAAAAAAAAACGCAAAAAACCATGGCAAAATTTCAATTTTTTTCCATTGCCCCCCAAAAAAGTCATAATAAAAATGAATCAATAAGTCCCATGCACCCCAAAACAGTACCAATCAAAACTACGTCTTGTCCCGCAGAAAACAAGCCCAAAAAATCACTACATTGATGGAAAAATAAAAAAATTACGGCTCTTGGAAAGCGACGATGCAAAAGCAAATAATTTTAGTTCAAAAGTGTTTTTATTGTGCAAAAGTCGTAAAACATAAAAAAACCTCTACATATGTGGTATCGCCGAAATCGTACCGACCCATAGAATAAAGGTAACATGTTATTTACGTCGCATAGTGAACGGCATCAATTTAAAAACGCATAGAACAATGGCGGAATTTCAGTTTTTTTTATAATCCCCCCCAAAAAGGTTAATAAAAGTTAATATAAAAATTATATGTACCCAAACATGGTGCCATTAAAAAGCACAACTAATCCCGCAAAAAACAAGTCCTCATACAGCTATGTAGACGAAAAAATAAGAACGTTATAGCTCTTTGAATGCGACTATAGAAAAACGAATAAAATAGCTTGGTCATTAGGGCCTAAAATGGGCTGGTCACTAAGGGGTTAACAGAGCATTTTTTTTAAAAATAGACATCTTCAAATATGTTCAATTACAATCAAGTTAATAAAATTTTTTGCCATCTGAATAATATGCAAGTGCACTGCCTAAGGTTTCAAGGCATTCTGAGAAACTGTTGACTATAACTTAAGTTAGTGAAAATGTCAATTAGTATATTTAATGCTAGTGAGATTATGCCAACATTCTGCAAACCTCACCTTGGCATGAACATTAAGAGGAAATTATGCTTAATATGCAGTGGCCAAAACGCAATACATTAACACTTTTCGACTTGCCTTTTAAAAACGACTTTAGAGAGATCCTTAAAATGTCAAAATCCGGAGCTTTCTTTTTTCTGTTTTATATTCAGTACTTGTAAAAGAACAAATGTGAGATGGAAAAAAAATGTAACTCAGCATAGGAAATATAAAAAAACATTATGTACTTCTAAAATTGCTTTCAGATCATCTACTCATTTGCAGAATAAAATTACAGTATGATTGGCACCAGCTAGCATTTCACTAACTCATACTATCCCAGAATATATGTCCTCATGATATATATTTCATAATTTCTTCCTCCAATTGTAAGTAATAACTGGCAGGAACATTGCACTGTATTATTTGATTTGTTTTCTTCCTTTCCATGACAAAAGCATATATACAAGTGATGTATGTCAGCCTTTATAATGCAGACAATGTTTTAAAGGGAGAGTATAGCGGATATGTAATTGCCTGTAATGTCATAGAATTCTTATATACGAGTATTTATGTGTATGTACAAACTACATGTCATAGCTAAATTTATCACGGCATGCATTGGTGCTGCATTGTTTCTGCATAGAGATTTATTTGGCAAGATTTACCTGCAGTCTTACAATTAAAGAAACAAATAAAAAAATGAGTCTCTATTAATTTCTACATTCTGGTTTCCATTTTTAATGGAAACCAGAACACAGGGCCATATTCTACAGGTGCCCGATGAACCACATTGCTATATAATGAGGTCCAGCTGGCTCCGCCATTGTGTTTGTCAATTTGATGAAAGTGCTGAATGCAGTATTATTTATTCTGTCACACAGGACAGCATCTGCAATGCAGACTCCGGCACAGATGTGAACATAGCCTGATACAACTTAGTGATATCAAAATTATGGTGGCAAAGGAGAATCTGTAATCAACTTACAGTAATTTGCTATATTTGTTCAATCGGTGTATAAATATGTCATATTTTGACATAACTTTTTCGATATCACTACCCAAAATTGTGACTTTTCAAAAAATATAATTTTTTTCTCTTTTTCTCTGAAAAAAAAAAATCCCATTAGGATTTTATTGAATATCTTCATTGCCAGGAGTCATTAATGCTTCTGTTTCAAAATTTTAATTTTATATTATAAATTCTAAATATATTGTAAAGGTGAATACTGTATATAGTTTTTCTTTTAGTTGAATATAGAGAGTGCACTTGGTTGTGTGCACATATTTTTTGGGGGGACAAGTAGTGGACTATCAATACCATGATTGTATTGACGTAGGCCGCCCTTTGGTGCACAGGCTAATGAATCTTTTGTCCTTACCCTTTAGCCCCTCATATAGTATGATCTTTGTGTAGGGTACTTCTCAGCATGCAATCACAAATATTTAGTCTTTGTTCGGTAGTATGTGCACTACATAAACCAGCAGGCAAAAGTGATATCACTAAGTAGCCAGAGTATAGAGCCAAACGTCAGATTGCAGTGGTGGCAGGAAGCAGACAAAAGATGAAGTCATAAATGTAGCCAAAGGTTGTGAACAAAAGTCAGTAAATGAAACGTCACAACTAGGGTGAAGTGTGGAAAACGGAACGGAGCAAAATGTTAGCGCTAGGGCATCCAGAATGACTGCATATTAGTGCTAGACGGAAGACACTCAGACAATGGGGGGCAGGAAATGCGGATAAGCAAAGAGGCCAACATGCACACAGTGGCAGGAAGACGACAGCATAAAGCAAGTGCCAGCCTTACATTGGATGGTGCTCTGTGCTGTACCTTCTGTTGGCGCCCCCAGAGGCGTAGCTAGGTTCTCCTGCACCCGGGGCAAAGATTCAGATTGGCGCCCCCCCCCCAACTTATTTCCCGACATCTCCTTCCCACTCGCCATGTTTTCTTTCCCTACCAATCAATGAGATGTCATTTTTTGTTCACAATTTTTTTAATGTAACTTGAGTATAAAAGCATTTCTACATTTTACAAGCGATATAGTTCTATAATGTAATTAACATAAAAATAAATTAAAAGAAAATAAATTAAATAGGCCACACACAGCCCCCTGTAGATAGCGCCACACAGCCCCTCTCTTGTAGATAGTGCCACACACAGCCCCCTGTAGATAGTGCCACACACAGCCCCCCTTGTAAATAGTGCCACACAGCCCCCCTTGTAAATAGTGCCACACAGCCCCCCTTGTAGATAGTGCCATACACAGCCCGCTGCCCCTTTGTAAATAGCGCCACTCTCCCCCTCCTTTTAAATAGCACCACACTCCCACCCCTTTTAAATAGCGCCACACTCCCACCCCTTGTACTTAGCGCCACACTGTGAACAAACCGGTGAGCAGTAGCCTACCGCTACCACTCTCCGCTCTGCCTGGTGTGACTTACCGGAGGAACCGAGGAGGTCATTCGGCGCAGGCAGCGGCAGAGTTTCTTCTGACTAGGGTTGGAGACAGCCAGGGCCGGCCTTAGGTTGGATGGCGCCCTGTGCGGGACTCTCTATTGCCGCCCCCTACACAAACTAAAAATTAACCACATATATGGACACGCTAGAACATATATACTGTACATACATAAAGATAGATATTTAGACATACAGGCAAATATACATACACACATTCTGGAATACATACATACAGATATATATATATATATATATATATATATATATATATATAGACGTACAGACACATATACGCACACACACCGGCATATAAATACACAGACAGGAACATATACAAATACATAAAAGGCACAAATATACAAGCACAAAGACACATTCACAAACAGACCCATATATACGCACACAGGCACATATGTACACAGCACAGATAATGTAGTAGATGTTACCTTCAGTCCTATGTAACACCACAGATAACACAGTGATAACTCTCTAAATACATATAGTAGTGTTACCTTCAGTCCTATGTAACACCACAGATAACACAGTGATAACTCTCTGAGTACAGATAATGTAGTAGCTGTTGCCTGCAGTCCTATGTAACACCACAGATAACACATTGTAGCAGAGCTGAGATTGTAATTTAGCACAATGTGTTATCTGTGGTGTTACATAGGACTGCAGGCAACAGCTACTACATTATCTGTAATCAGATTTATCACTGTGTTATCTGTGGTGTTACATAGGACTGCAGGTAACACTACTATCTGTATTTAGAGAGTTATCACTGTGTTATCTGTGGTGTTACATAGGACTGCAGGTAACACTACTACATTATCTGTACTCAGAGAGATATCACTGTGTTATCTGTGGTGTTACATAGGACTGCAGGTAACATCTACTACATTATCTGTACTGTGTAGCAGAGCTGAGATTGTAATTTAGCACACAGTACAGATAATGTAGTAGATGTTCCCTGCAGTCCTATGTAACACCACATATAACACAGTCATATCTCTCTGAGTACAGATAATGTAGTAGTGTTATCTGCAGTCCTATGTAACACCACAGATAACACAGAGATAACTCTCTGAGTACAGATAATGTAGTAGATGTAAGAGACAAACACATGCAGAGACACAGACAGAGACACACACACACACACACACACACACACACACACACACACTGTATCATATACACATACAAACACAGAGACACACATTACACACTACATACACAGACACTCACCATGTCTCCTTGTTGACAGGTCAGGACGGGCTGTGGGCGGAGCTTCCTCTCTGCTTCTCGGCAGAGCACAGAGCACAGAGCACAGAGTAGAGGCAGATGCTGGAAGGCTGCAGCACGGGAGTGGACCTGTCCCCTGACCTGAGTCATCTGACCTCATGTCACTGACGTGAAGTCAGGTGACTGGACTGGTCCACTCCCTGGCCGTCACAGACCCCAGTCAGAATGCCGTAATGTCCTGGCTCTTCCTAAGGCCTCATGCACACTTCAGTTTTTTCCTTCAGGGTGCTATCCGTTTTTGTCACTGATAGCACCCTGAACCCATTCATTTCAATGGGGCCATGCACACTTCAGTTTTTTTGACGGTCCGTTGCTCCTTTCCGATCCAAAGTAGAGCATGTCCTACTTTGGTCCGGGATTCCATGACCGTGAGGCCCATGCAAGTCAATGGGGCCGTCAAAAAAACTGAAGGCACACGGAAGGCATCCGTGTGCCGTTCGTGTGTGACGGAGCCGTTGCCTAGCAACCGCCGGGCGGGCAGAAAAACATTAGAAAAATATTACACTAATCGGCAGCCACTTGTCTCTATCAATAACTGATAGAGAAAAGAGGCTGCTGATTAAAAATAAAATAAAAAGCATTTCATACGTACCCGGTCGTTGTCTTGGTGACGAGTCCCTCTTCTTCCTCCAGTCCGACCTTCTTTTGTGACGCGGCAGCCTGTAATTGGCTGCAGAGGCCGCGGCAGCCTGTGATTGGCTGCAGAGGCCGCGGCAGCCTGTGATTGGCCCCCCTTCCTTATCCTCCGGGTTGCGCCCCCCCCTAGCTACGCCCCTGGGCGCCCCCTTATGTAGTGCACAAATAACCATACCAAACTAATCAAAATAACAGCGACATATAGGCTATGTTCACACGGAGTATTTTGGCGGAGGAATATCTGCCTCAAAATTCCGTTTGGAACTTTGAGGCAGATTTTCCTCTCCCTGCACGCCGATTTTCGCGGTGATTTTCGCGCCGTTTTTCGCCCGCGGCCATTGAGCGCCGCGGGCATAAAACAGCGCGAAATACGCTTTCTCTGCCTCCCATTGAAGTCAATGGGAGGTCAGAGGCGGAAGCGCCCGAAGATAGGGCATGTCGCTTCTTTTTCCCGCGAGGCAATTTTACTGCTCGCGGGAAAAAGACGCCGACGCCTCCCATTGAAATCAATGGGAGGCGTTCTCGGGCCGTTTTTGCCGAGTTTTGCGACGCGGTTTCCACGTCAAAAAACTCGCCAAAATACCCCGTGTGAACATAGCCTTACAGCCACATGCCCATACTTTTATATTGTTTCCTAAATAAGTGTTTTACAGTGATCTCTGCTTGTTGTCATTCATTAACCCCTTCCCGCCGCAGCCATTTTTCAGACTTTCATTTTCGTTTTTTCCTCCCCATCTGCCAAAAGCCATAACTGTTTTATTTTTCTGTCAATATAGTACTATGAGTGATTGATTTTTTCAGGACGAGTTGTAGTTTTTCGTAGCACCATTTATTGTGCCATATAATGTACTAGGAAATGGGGAAAAAAATATTTGTGGACTAGAAAATGAAAAAAACAACGATTCCTCCATTGTTTTTTGTGCTTTGTTTTTACGTAATTCACTGTGCAATTAAAGCAACATGTTAAGTTTATTCTGTGGGTCAATACGATTACAGAGATACCAAATATATATCGTTTTTCTTTTATATTTTACTACTTTTACAAGTTAAAAACCTAAGTGTAAAAAGTTTAATTTATTTTGTGTCGCCATAACTTTTTTATTTTTCCGTCGATTAAGTGGTATGAGGGCTTATTTTTTGCGGGATAAGCTGTCGTTTTTAATGATACAATTTTAGGGTGCATGCAACGTTTTGATCACTTTTTATTTAATTTTTTTGTGGGAGATGAGGTGACCAAAAAAGAGCGACATTTACATTTAGTTTTTTTACTGCGTACACCGTGCCGGTAAAATAATGATATATTGTAATAGTTCAGACTTTTATGGATGCGGTGATACCAATTATGTTTATTTATTTTTTTACTATGCTCTAGGGGGAAAATGGGAAAAAGGGTTTTTTTTTTACTTTTAATATTTTATTTTTTTTACATAACAAAACAACTTTATTTGACAAATTTTTACATTTTTTTTAGTCCTCCTAGGGGACTTCTACCAGCTATCGTTAAATCACTTGCACTCTATACTGCAATACTAATGTAATCCAGTATATCGTGATTCTGACAGGCTTTCTTCAAGCCCTGCCGGAGGCAGCGCTTAATAGGAGCACAAAGATGGCGGACCTGGGGGCCTTCATTAGGTCCCCAGGCAGTCATAGCAACCATCACTACCCTGCGATTTCATTGCGGGGGGCGCTATGAGCTGTTAGAGTGGGTCGCCCCCCTCTATTTAACGATTTAAACACTGTGGTCGCTATTGACCGCGTCATTTAACGAGTTAAATTAGCGGGATCGCGCTCGATGCGATCCCGTTCGTTACGCTGAACTGTTGGCTGTAACATACAGCTGACACCCGCATCGTATGGAGCGCGTTCACTCCGTGAGCCCGTTCCATACTTCCCCTACCAGACTTTAGCGTATGGATACGTCAAATGTTGGGAAGTGGTTAAGAACTTTTATCATTTACTTTCTGTGGCTAAAATCAGTCCATGGTCATGTGATGGACACACAGGTGCTGAGATCGTTAGAAGACACAGCTCTGATACATATACTGTAAGGCTGTGTTCACACAGAGTTTTTTGCAGGAGGAAAATTCCTCCTGTAAAAACTGACCCTGGAGGTTTTCATGTTTGATGTGGTTTTTGACGTGGTTTTTGACGTGGTTTTTGACGTGGTTTTTGAGGCGGTTTTCCAGGCGGTTTTTCAGGCTGTTTTTGCCGAGGTTTTCACATGCATGACATCCTTCTGTCAACGGATCTGTCACCATTGAAATGAATGGTGATGCAAACGGAACTTACTTCACACTTACCTTTCCGTTGAGGGGTTCCCCTGACTGAAAGCACCGACGGAACCCCTCAGCAGAAACCACGCTGATGTGAACAGGCCCACATTAAAAAAAAAAATAGTATACTTACTTCTTGAATCAATTTCCCAACATCAATGTCCATTCGGTGGTACACCTCTGCTGTCGTCATTTCTGTTCCTGAAATGTTAAAAAAAAAAAAAAGAGATGACATACATGAACAACTGCATAACAAAATTAAAAGATTTAAAAAATATATATATATATAAAAAAAAAATGCACAGCTCCATACATGTATAGCATGTATGGAACATAGGAGCAATTGCACTTACTTGTATTTGGATGCAGGACTTCGGTTTTCTGTATCCCTCAGGGGAGTTCTGTCCACGATGTTTTTCAGCCTCCTCGAGCAGACAGGAAATGACAGCCCCTTTCTGGGCTGGACTAGCAGCAGGAAACGACTCCTGCAAAAAACTCCTCCAAAACACTCGGCAATATACTCGTCAGAAAACACCTCACTAGTTCGAGGTGTTTTTTGACGTGTCCCCATTGATTTCAATGCGGTTTTGGACGCGGAAACTACATCAAGATGGGTCATGTCCCTTCTTTTTGCCGCGAGGCGTTTTTTTTACTCGCGGTAAAAAAACGCCTCCGTCTCCCATTGAAATCAATAGGAGTCATTTTGGGTCATTTTTTGGCGCGTTTTCCGACGCGTTTTCCGCGTCAAAAAACGTGTCAAAAAACTCTGTGTGAACACAGCCTAACGGTAACAAGCCGTGCACCTGTGTGTCCATCACATGATCATGGACAGAATATTATCCACTGGAAGTAAGAAGAATGTTCCTACAGTTAGAGTAATCCAAAGGTTAGGAGATAGACAAATGCTATCAAATCAGTTCACCCTGTGTTCCTAAGTGTAATGGACGATAGTTGTCGGACAGCAAGACACAGACACACAGTGGCTGGTATGATGTGGAGTCTCTAAAGACATTCCCTCAGGCCCCTTCTTTTATTGTATAACAAAATGGGAGTACATTTTAGAGCATCATTTGACACAACACCTATCGTTCCACAGCAGTCGAGCGGCGATAACCAATTGTAGTATGGAATAACAACTTAAGAGATAAGGAAGCATGCAGACATTACTAGTAGGGTAAACCCGGATGTGTCTCTCAAAACGAATAAAAAGATGCTTCTATGTCCCCTCCTTTATGAACCAGCCAAAACTAGATTATACTACTTAGGCTCCATTCACACAACAGGGATACTCGGACGTGTAACTGCCATTTATTTAACGTCCGTCACACGGCCGCAGTAAGAACAATAGACCCCAAATGGAACATGATAATTCACTGTATTTTAACGATATATATTGTGCTCCCACAAATATGAACATTTGAAAATTCACTGAAGTGATAAATGAGTAAAATGTATAATTTTTATTTCATAGCTATCTAAAAACAGGGGTACAATCACCACTGTGAAAAGCCCAACCGTGTATTTAAAAACGTATTAAACACAATACTCCCAGTCCTAGTTCGTTTGCGAACCCTTTGTGACTGGGTATGTAAACAGAGATATCAAAATATGGAATCAGCGTATAACATTGGTAAAGCAGTGGTTTGGACCCTCGTTCACACAGGAGCCTGCGTTAACCGCACCAGATTCTCCCAATGTACAGATGCACAACAATGCCCGGTTTCTGTTTAAGAAACCGGGGTGAAGAAGGAACCCAGAACCTGTCCACTGCACTCAATTGTATCCACGTCCTTAGGACACAGATACAATTGATTTGTCTAGCGCTGACTGGCGAGGCACAGGATACCCCGCCATTCGGCGCTTTAGCAATGATGCAGTCGGTGCGATAACATCATCGCACCACTGTGTCTTTCCACTGGATGAGGCCTGGTGTCACTGGAGGACGGCGTGTGAACAGGGACAGGTGAGCATATAATGTTTGATTTTTCTTTTACAGTGGGCAGTGTTGAGGGCATAATCTACAGGGGGCACGATCTACAAGGGATACTACAGTGGGCAATATCTACAGGGGGCTCTATAGAGGGTCCAATCTACAGGGGATGCTACAGGGGGCCCTATCTACAAGGGATGCTACAGGGGGTACTATCTACAGGGTACTGACTCTATGGGGGCACTATCTACAGGAGACTCTACAGGGGGCACTATCTACAGGGAATTCTACAGGGGGCCCTATCTATAGGGTCCCTAGATATATGGCACTCCATAGGGGGCACTTTATACATGGGACTCTACATGGAGCACTATCTACAGGGGACTCTAGAGTGGGTACTATTTACAGGGGACTCTACGAGGCGCACTGTGTACAAGGATGTGTGTGTGTGTGTGTGTGTGTTTGTGGTGCTTTACTTTACAGTGTTTGACCCAATGTTATTCATGGGCACATTGTTTGGTACAATTATATTCAGGGGCACAGTGTATGGTACTACTATATTCTGGTGTACAGCGTGTAGCACTTTTTTAGTAAGGGGCACGGTGTATGATACTATTATGTTCAGGCTCCTATAGTGTGGCACCATGAGAATTTTATCTTCGTTTATAGGTGCGTAAATATTAGAAAAGTGAGCAGCCGAAGACATCTGAGCGGCAAACTCTGCAGAAATGGGCCGTGGCCAGGAGGCATCATGACAAGGTCTGGACCAGATGAAAAAGAAAATAGTAAAATAGCGACTCCAATCTGAGAAGACGTCACAAGTGAGTCACCAAATGTAAACTTTTATTCTCCCTGTGACTGATCAGCACTGTAGTCACTTTATGATCTGCAGTGAGATGATGAGTGTATCATTCTTTTTTGTGAAAAAGCAACTCCCAGCATATCCTTACCATTGTTCAGGCCATACTGGGAGCTGTAGTTTTATGTGGTGCAAACTTATTTCATCTTAAATACGCATTCACCACCGGAACCCATTTTAAGGATGTAGACACAAATAGTTTTTTAAATTTTAACATTACACACTATAAAATGTGGACCACGAATATTCCCCGTAGCCAGTTCAGAAGGATCAGACAAAACTGTTCTGCAACAAGATCTTATATCGATTTAAAAAAAATAAAAATTAAAGTAATTTAATTACGACATTTAATACTAGCAAGAATACCATCAGAAACCGTAAAGGATCTGCCAGGCACAACTTCTGTGTATACGCCCATAGGTAATCAGTCTGCACCTGAGTCTATGTCTCTGAGACTGACTCCATTTTCCACCACTCAGGATGGCAGGCTTAGGAGCAGGAGAGCCTATAGCAGCCTGGCCAGACAGAGCTAGCTCCCGCCCTCTGTCTTTTTATACCTGCCTTTCCTGTTCCTCCTTTGCTTGTGATTCTTCTCGTGTGGTTTCCTGGCCCAGCTACAGCTTCTAACTTTTGATCCTGCTCCATACTGACCCTGGCTTACTGACTACTCTCCTGCTCTGCGTTTGGTACCTCGTTCACTCCTGGTTTGACTCGGCTCGTTCACCACTCTTGTTGCTCACGGTGTTGCCGTGGGCAATAGCCCCATTTCCCTTAGCTTTGTGTACCCTTGTCTGTTTGTCTCGTGCACTTACTGAGCGTAGGGACTGCCGCCCAGTTGTACCCCATCGCCTAGGGCGGGTCGTTGCAAGTAGGCAGGGACAGAGTGGCGGGTAGATTAGGGCTCACTTGTCCATTTCCCTACCCCCTCCATTACAGAAACATTGTGTAATTCTTTTAAATGATCCAATTTTAAACAAAATAATCCCATAAAAACCTGGTATAACTTTTAGACAAGGCAAAACAATCAAAAATATAATAGCACCTAGCAGACTAAGGAGAAAGTTAGGCACTGCAATTCCTTTTTTTATTCCCCCAACTAGTAGGCAAAAATAACTGCTTTCTCTGTCTAAATATAGATGCGGGCAAAAAAGTGTAACATCCAATGTGACAAAAGAAACCTTTATGATTAAGTCCCTTATAAACTGCAGTTCCAATTATGTAGTATATATATATGATTGAATGCGAATGTACACTACAGTATATAGGGAGAACAACACAACCCTTACGGTGCAGGCTTAACAGTCATCGTTTTAACATCAAAAATGGTTTCCTTAAAAATTGCCTATCCAGGCACCTGCTACAATACCATGAATCAAATTTCACCAATCTAAAAATTTCACAAATCGAACAAATAGACCCGAACACACATAACAGGACCACGGTTTTGAACAAACGTGAGTCCTATTGGATCTTTAACTTCGAGACTTTAATCCCGAACGGCCTAAATGAGAATCCGGAATCAGTTTAAGATAGAAGATTAAACCAAACATAATAAAACTAGTTTTCAGGATAAGAATTACTTACCCTTATAAATTTCTTTGATTCCAATCCCAACTTATTTCCTTTCGCTGTAATTCAACATATCACCCATAGCTAGATCCTCTGACAAGAAATGGCCCAAAAGAATCCACAATAATCTTTGTGTACGAATCAATCAATCCGGAGGGGGGAAAAAACTCCATAGTGACGGAGAGCAGAAACTTTGATCCATCCCAGCCATCGTATCGCAAGCAATCCTTTGGTATCCTGGCAACAGCTAGGACCAAGGAAGCACCAATGAGCAGTCAGCTACACATTGCCAAGCGACATTCACGTAGCCGCCAAAAAGCATAAACAAGTGACAGTGAAAAAGAAACAAACTAACGATACAGTGTTTCCTTAATACCCACCAGTCTGCAACATAATGAATTCACAAAAACTCATTTTTTATTAATGAAAACAACACAAAGTTTAATTTTAATAATCGAAATTAAAAGAAAAAATTTGACATAAACTAGATTTTAAACACTCCTACATTGAACTCCTGCCCCTAACATCTGACCTGGGAGTACGTAACTATGCCAGGGTATATATGGAGAGTAAATTTTAAATGACTGATGAAGACCTCAGTGCGAGGTCGAAACGCGTAGCACTTTCATTTATATATCTGTGAATAAATTCCTATATTTTGGATATCGATTGTGGATTTACTTGAGTATCTGCACAAGAGCGCCCCAAGAAGGAGTTTATGTTTCTACCTTTCCACCGACTTACAAACTTATATGGCAGGGGTTAAACTGAATTTGCAAATAATCTCTGTACTGAGCTGTATTTGTACTTGTGCTGTATATATGTACTGTGTTTTGTTCTGGTACTGTATATATGTGCTGAGCTTGGTTGTTGTGCTGTATTTATGCACTGAGCTTGGTTCTTGCGCTGTATTTATGTACTGAGCTTAGTTCTGGCACTGTATATATGTACTGAGCTTGTCTCTGGTGCTGTATATATGTATTGTGCTTCGTTCTGGTACTGTATATATGTACTGAGATTGGTTCTGGTAATGTATATATGTACTGAGCTTGGTTCCGTTGCTGTATATATGTACTGAGTTTGGTTCTAATGCTATATATATGTACTGAGCTTGGTTGTGGCACCGTATCTGTGTGTAAGCGGGGAGATTTATCACGGCTTACTGCGCACGCCGCACTGTTTTCCATCCTTTTCACAGTGCACAGCCTAACTAAATGGGCTGAGCAGGCTTAGGATATTGAATGTGTGCATATAGGTCTATGCGTAATGGGTGAGTTTAACACTTTCACGCCGCAGCCCTTTTTCAGATCTTCATTTTTGTTTTTTCCTCCCCACCTTCCAAAAGCCATAACGCCTTTATTTTTCCATCAATATAGTACTATGAGGGCTTGGTTTTTGCGGGACGAGTTGTAGTTTTTCATAGCACCATTTACTTGGCCATATAATGTACTAGGAAACAGGGAAAAAAATATTTGTGGGGTAGAAAATGAAAAAAACACCAATTCCTCCATCGTTTATTGCGCGCTATTTTTACAGAATTCACTGTGCAATTAAAACAACATGTTAATTTTATTCTATCGGGTCAATACGATTACGCCGATACCAAATATATGTAGTTTTTTTTATATTTTACTACTTTTACACGTAAAAACCTAAGTGTAAAAAAGAAAATTTATTTTGTTTCGCCAAATTCCGAGAGCCGTAACTTTTTTATTTTTCCGTTGATTAAGTGGTATAGGGGCTTATTTTTTGCGGGATAAGCTGTAGTTTTTAATAATACCATTTTGGTGTACATCCGACGGTTTGATCACTTTTTATTTCATTTTTTGTGGGAGATTAGGTGAACAAAAAGTAGAGATTCTGGCGTTTACAATTTATTTTTTTACGGCGTTCACTGTCCGGGTTAAATAATGATATATTGTGATAGTTCAGACTTTTACGGACGCGGCGATACCAATTATGTTTGTTTATTTAATTTTTTACTATGCTCTAGGGGGAAAATGGGAAAAGGTTTTTTTTTTTTAACTTTTAATTTTTAATTTTTCTTTTACACACAAAAAAAACTTTATTTAACTCATTTTTACTTTTTTTTATTAGTCCCCCTAGGGGACTTCAGCCAGCGATCGTTAGATCGCTTGCACGATATACTGCAATACTAATGTATTGGAGTATATCGTGATTCTGACAGTCTCCCATGAAGCCCTGCCGGAGGCAGAGCTTCATAGGAGTACAAAGATGGCGGACCTGGGGGACTTCGTCAGGGCCCCAGGCAGCCGTGCCAACCAACGGCTCCCCCCTGATCTCGCCACGGGGGGGCCGTTGGGACGTTACAGGGGGTCGCCCCCCTGTTTTTAGTAATTGAAATCCCGCGATCTCTATTGAAAGTGGCATTTAACGGGTTAAACAAGCGGGATCGCGCTAAAACGGGATCCCACTCGTAACCTGGAAGTGTCGGCTGTAACACACAGCCGACACACTCGCTCTATGGAGCGGACTCAGCCCGTGAGGACGGAAGGACTATAAAAGTTCAATGTAGGCATGGGTGGTGTAAGGCCAATCAATGTGCAGGGTAACTTATAGGAAAAATTGGCAAATGCCCTCCAAAAATTTTTTGTCAATATAGAGTCAACTATGAGGGGAAGGAATAAGGTAGGACAGTGTGTGGTTGTGTTGCCATTGCTGTTAAAATGTAATCTTTATTAATTGTTGATAATATTTAAAAAAAGCAATAGTTAGTAAAAATATGACGAATGTAGAGACCCCTATTTCTGCATTCTTAAGCGACAATTAGCCCTAATAGCCAATATGTACCCAACTGTGTTATACTGTAGTTGTCACGTTATATTGACCATCAATTATGTGAGTGCCTTTTATGATGGATTGTAAATATCGTACTTGTCCACACCCAGACTGAGATAGAAGCATCTAGAATGAAGATCAGGATGATGGCAAACAATGTCTTTACACAGGCCGGTGTTGCACTCAATCATGGCCATAGCTACAGATATTCCACACTTCTCAGAAAACACAAGACGTACAGTCTCTTTATTACATTACAAATTGCAGTTCAAGCACGAAATAATGGCTGGGTCACTACTCAGACATTCCTTCCTGATACAGGGGACATCCCCTCTAGATTTTCATCCCTTTTCTAGGCTTCTAAAGCTGTTTGATCAACTGCTCTGTGGAGGGGCTTCTGCCCGTCACCCGCCATTGCTACTGGACTTACTGAACTCAAGCTCCTTCCTCGTGCCGCTAAGCACAAGAAACTCACTGGTTAGTTTACATGATTATGAACAGCCACCTTGCCTAAGTTGCTGCAACAGCAGCTGCAGAGATTGGCACGTAGACATAAGAAAACAAACGCCTGACTTTTATTGGAAAGTGTAGTGACCATGCGCTATGACATGTGCAGAGGTCATTGTGCACAAAGAGGGAAGAGTAAGTTCTCTCCATAACCTATTGTTAATGGTCCAGTGTTACCTGCCTCCGCTTTATAATAGAGGTGTTATAATCCTGCGATATAATGATAATAAGATGGTGGCGGACCCTGCCCCAGGGTACAAAAGCACAAGATGAAAAGTGATCCTGACTGAACAGGAAGTGTCAACTTTCAGTCAATCTGTTGGCCAGGAATACACTTTTACTTTGCCAATGTTAAACTCAGAGGAATTATTACCTAGGTGATAAAGGTCATGATCGCTCTACAGCGAAGGTCACACCCAGGACTATGTCATTGCTGTATGTTTTTATCAGCCCAGGCTTCTCCATACACACATCTGCAGGATACATGTCCATCAAAAGTTTTTGCAGTATAGACATGAAAAACAGATGAGGACAAGGGAGGCTGCCAGAGCAAACAAAACTTATTGAAGACAATTTTTCCTCAAGCCAAGACTAACATATTCCTTCCAGATCACTAATTTGTTGTATAGTGGAACCAACCAAAACAAAGTGTAAAGGAATGGAACTTGTAAATGAATAACCCTTCTGTGCTTAAAGGGAATGTTTAAGATCACATATGTATTTCTTTACATCAAATATTCACCGTGTAGAATGAAAAGATGGATGTTATAAAAACATTATTTTCCTCTGAACCACTGACTCTTCTTGATGTTCCCTCTTGATGTCCCCACAAATGTACAAGAATTTGTAAGCCAACTATTTGGACAACGTGGAGCACAACTATATTCATATACTTATCTGTGATCATATTTCTACATAATTATACATAATAATAAAGAAGCTTGAGTTACCCATGTCTTTTTATTGCTCCATCTAAAAAATAAGATAAAAATGTAAGCAAATTTGTAAATAATTTAGATTTTTAAAGCTGTTTACAGATCTCCTTGTACAATAATAATGAGATGTGGAGCACCAATATCTGGCACTTCACAGAATGTAAATAGCACATTTAGAGGGAAAAGTTAGACAAATGCAAACAACGATACATTAAAATAACTGTACAATCCAGGTCTGATCTCTCTTTACATCCATACGATGCAACCACCCACTCTATGACCCATATCCTCACCACTTCAACCTTCAGATACTCCATGTATGGATAGGAAGGCCCTGAGATCTCCCACGTTAAAAGATGCAAGGGGCGATGCGCACCACTGGCCCCAAACCCCCATAAACTTATGCTGACATCCCCGATGTTTGTACACCAGGTTGGTATAGGGTAGTACAGAGTTAATCAATTTCTTCCATTGTGAAACTGTTGGATGAAGGTCCCCCATCCAGCGAATGGCAATAGCCTTCCTGGCCATGAACATAGCTTCACGTAAAAATATACTTTCATAATGCGTCCAGGAATCCAATGGGAGCAGACCCAGTAAACATAAACCAGGCTCACAGAGAACTCGTTTATCCATTATTGAAGAGAGGAATTCTGTAACCTCTCTCCAGAAACTGGCAATTACCGGACAGTGCCACATCATATGGTCGAAGTCCGCCCGGTCATGGTGGCATCTTTTACAGTTGCCGAGGAAGCTCTGCCCATATGCAATAACCTGGTGGGGGTAATATAGCATCTATGAATGATATATAGTTGAGTCATTCTATTATTCTCCGCAGGCGATACCAAAAGCTGTGAGGACATTGCGTCGAGCCAATCCCCCTCAGTCAAGGCGGGAATCAGCCCCTTCCATCTGAGTTCCACCGTACATTCGGCGCGGGCTAACCTCTGAGACAGAAGGAATGTATATACAACGGATATCAACCCCCTTGGGCCTTGTGTTCGGAGTATCCCTATAAGCGGTAAAGAAGATATCGGGGTCTGAGCGTGCCTAAATTGGGACCGAAGTACATGGTGTAGTTGCACACAACGAAATGTGTCCCTCTCAGGTACCTGGAATGTGGCTTGTATCTCCCTAGCTGACAAAGCATGACCATCATCAGTACTCAAATGTTTCATTTGTGTCACCCCTAGCCCTTCCCAGAATGCATGATCATGAAAACCCAGAAAGTGAGGCAGACCATGGTTGGACCAGATAGGCATTTCAGCAACAATATCGGTGTAGTTCAAAAGTTTCTTTGCATGAGACCACACTTGCTTTGCTAGTTTAATTAGTGGGAGAGTGTGTCTAGGGCTAAAATCGTGAGGTTCTAACACGGGCCACAAATTAGGAACTCTGAGGAAGTGGGCCACATGATGCTTGGCATTGGGCAAAGGTTCATCTACTAGCCATAGCCGAATATATCGCAGCTGACCTGCCAAATAATAAAGAAACACATCCGGTAGTGCTGCACCTGCCATCTGTTTAGGTTTCTGCAGGGTACCTAGCTTGAGTTTATGCCTACCCTTACCCCAAATGAATGGAGAGAATAGAGAGTTAACCAAATGAAAGAACTTTTTAGGGACCAGTGTGTCTGCATGCTCCAATATATATAACAGTTTAGGTAACACAACCATTTTAAGGAGGTTGATTCTACCCGCTACCGATAAGGGCAGCGCTTTCCAGACTGCAAATTTATCTTTCAAATAGGAGAGTAAGGGGTATACGTTTACGTCATATGAATGTGAGCTATCCCGAGATATCCAGATACCCAAATACTTAAAACTATGCACGACCTGTAAACCCTGAAAATGTGAATCCCACCCACAGTTATTGGAATGGAGAGGCATGAGGTAAGATTTACTCCAATTAATATATAGGCTAGAAAAGCTACTAAACACCTCCATCAGTCTCATAGCTCTAGGTAACGAGGCATTCGGGTTGGCCAAGAAAAGCAACATATCATCAGCGTACAGTCCTATACGGTCTTTCCTCGGGCCAATCCGAATCCCCTGAAGGGCCGCATCACTTCGAATGCAGATAACCAAGGGTTCTATGGCTAGTGCAAACAGCAGAGGTGACAATGGGCACCCCTGCCTCGTGCCTCTATGGAGATAAAAGGAAGGGGACAAAATCACATTGACCATCACCGAAGCCCGAGGATCTTTATATATGATATTAATCCATTTAATAAAACTAGTCCCGAACCCAAATCTCCTAAGCACCTCAAAAAGATATGTCCACTCCACGGAATCAAACGCCTTGGCTGCATCTAAGGATGCCAAGGCCCAATCCTGCTGCTCCCACCATCCGATCTGAGTGACCACTTGAGCTCTACGTATACTATCTGAGGTAGATTTCCCTGGTATAAACCCAGATTGGTCTGAGTGTATAACTTCTTTTATGACCCACGCTAATCTATTGGCCAGTAGTTTGGTCAGTATCTTATAGTCTATGTTAAGCAATGAAATGGGTCGGTAAGATCCACATTCCTCTGGGTTCTTTCCTGGTTTTAGAATAACTACAATAGTAGCATCTTTCATGGAATTTGGCAGGTCACCCGCCAGAAAGATCGCCTCAAACAAAGACAAAAGTTGGGATGACAATATATCAATGTATTGTATATAGACTTCCAATGGAATCCCATCGGGACCCGAGGCCTTACCCTTAGTCATGTCCAGAATACACTCAGAGATCTCTTCCACTGTGAAAGGAGACTCGAGCAATGCACTTCCATCAGAAGACAACTGTGGAAACTGAATACCATCCAAATAACCCTCCAAGTCTACCATATAGTGACCAACCCTGGAGGTGTATAAGTCCCTATAGAAATCTGCAAATTGTGCCATTATCTCCTGAGAGGTATTAACAAGTTCGTTTTGGGCATTACGAATATTCAAAACTAGTGGAGACATAGTATTCTGTCTCACAACCTGAGCCAATAATTTGCTGGATTTGTTCCCCAATTCAAAAAAGGATTGGCCAGTAAAGAAAATTCTACGATCGGCCTTCTCCGGTAGTAGCAGCAGATAATCCCTCCCCACCGAGAGCCAAGCCTCCCTATTATGTGGAGAGGGGTCACCTACAAACACGGCCTCCAATTCCCCACACCTACCCGCCAGATCCGTTTCCCGTTGAGCTGAGGAACGCTTCACATAGGATATCGATGATTTCAAACAACCTCTCAAATATGATTTCAGTGTATCCCACAATAACAAACCATTCTGCTCCTTCCTATGTGCCTCTAGGAATACATCAAGCTGATCTGGGATTCTATCATTTGACTAACTGAAGCCAAAATGGGTGTATCTTAATAGCCCCCTTCCTGCCCACATCCGGTATCAGTAGTTGAAGGAGTATCGGGCTATGGTCAGATATAGCCCTAGGGAGATGTTCAATGTTTACCACAGAATTGAAGACAGAGGGTGTGCCAAAAATATAATCTATACGAGACAGTGCATCAAACTGTGGTATGTGACATGTGAATTCACGAATGCCCGGGTGACTAACTCTCCATAAGTCTATCCACCCTATCTCATCCATAAGAGAGGCCAATGGAGAGGTAACTGGTCGAGTCTCAGCCTCCCCCCGCAGCATGAACCGATCTATAGACAAATCCATTGTAAGATTAAAATCTCCTAGGAGGATCACTCTGGCCTCTTGATAAGCAGAGACAAAAGATACTGCTTCCCCCATCAGTGCCAAAGAACCTGGTGGTGGGTTATATATACGCATTACAACATAAGGAGTGGAATTAATATTAGCATGAACAAATACGTATCTTCAATTTTGGTATGCAGCACTTCCCACCTGAGAGTTCTGTGAACCAATAAGGGAAACCCCCCTAGAAGCAGAAGGTCTTGTAGAATGTCTGCTCCACTGAATCCAAGGCTTACATAAAAATTGTACTGTGTCTGCTGTCAAATGCGTCTCCTGTAGACATATTATGTGCGGATTCACTTTCTTAAGCATAGAGAAAATCATGTTACGTTTTCTAGGAGTCCCCATGCCCCTCGCATTCCAGGACAAAAACTTAAGTGATGCCATACTGAGCAATCCCGCTGTGTATTAATATCAGCCCTATCACCCCACCCCACCTCCTCCCCCATAGTAGGTATTGCATCACATAGCAACATCCCATTCTGAATCGTACCTTTCGCATGGCAAATTCTAGTACAGAGATCAGAAACTTTAAACATCCAAAAACACAATAAGCCATCAGGAGCTCAACAGGAGCACGTGGCCTGTATATTATATATGAAAGGGGGTAGTTTCCACCGTTAATGAGTATACACAGTGGACTCACAAAACAGCCTGCGTACTCTAGCAGGTTCCCCCCTATAATATGCTTTACTGTGAAAAATCTTATAAGAGGAATATCCCCCTAAACAGAATCCCCCCGAAGAAGCAGGAGGAACATTATGAATGCACGTAATCTGACCGGCGCTATACATATAACTCCATACCAGTCTGATCATTAGTAAAGCAAGCAGAGGTATAAGACAACATCAGTAAGGCAAGGCAATATACATTAACTAGAGAGCCGTGCACTCCCCATGTAAAAAGGCCACAAATATATATCAGCGAATGTCCGATCAGGATACATAATCACCATTTCTTTGCGCCAGTCCCCAAAATGTTTTCAGCGTCGAGGCGACCTCTTGTACCTCAGCAGCCATTCATCTGCCTCCTCAGGGTTGGTAAAGAAAACCGCTCGAACTCCATCAACCACTCTCAGGCGAGCCGGATAGGCCATAGAGTAGGGGATCTGTCGGTCCCGCAGTCTCCATTTAATCAGCGCAAATGATGCTCGTTGACGTTGTAGCTCCGAGGAGAAATCGGGAAAAATCGATACCGTGGCATTATCCACCTTAATTGCCCCCTTACGTCTGGCAGCCTGTAGGACAAGGTCTCGATCCTTACAATTTAACAATCTCGCCAGGAATGGTCGAGGATTCGCTCATGGAGGTGGTGACCTAGCTGGGACCCTATGCGCACGTTCCACCGCAAAAGCCTGTGAAAACGAGGTGTCTGGAAACAAATCTTTCAGCCATTTCTCCGTAAATTCATCCGGTCGAGATCCTTCTGCTCTTTCTGGGAGGCCTATGATGCACAGGATTTTTCTCCTCAGCCTGTTTTCCAAATCATCAGCTTTCTGGCGCCATATCTCCACCTTCCCAGAGAGGTCACGGAGTGTTTGAGGTATAGTCGCAGTACGGTCCTCCAAATCAGACAGCCTGATTTCAGCGTGGGCGACCCGATCTCTTAAATTGTGCAGATCCTGTCTCAGGAGACCCACATCCACCTTAACCTATTCAATTTTAGTAGTGACCGAGGTCTTGGTCTCTAATATCGCCGCCAGCAGTGTCTCAGATACCTGCTGCAGAGTCAGTCCGGGCTGTGCTGTTGCCTCAGCAGCAGGAAGTGTATCAGTCTGCCCTCCAGGCATCTTCGCCGGCCCCTCCACCACATGCTGTGAAGACTCGCCGCGGGCGCCATCTTGGGACGATCCCCGGGCAAATTCTTTTAACTTTTCCGCGGCTTCTGACGCTTTAGAAGGTCCCATCTTGCTCCTCGTGGGTCTCTTACCCTTTCTCCTCAGCTGGTAAGGAATGGTGGCTCCAGTAATTCCGCCGCAGGATAAATAATAGGGGTCTCCACTCAGAGCCGAAGTGCCGTGCGACCGCTCACATCAGTGCCAGGCCACACCCCCCATGAATACGTTTTCTAATCTATACATTTCTTCAAAATAAAAATTATAGATAATATTAATCTTATGTCAATCCACATGGATAGGTAAATTTACTTTTTAATGGACTTCCATTCAGTTATTTAACTCAGTCTCCTACTTGGGTAAAATATGCTGGTTGACAACTCCTAATGGTTGCCATTACAATGTCCTTATGTACAGTTCATCTGGGAAGTATTCAGACCCTTTCACTTGTTTCACATTTTATTATGTTTAGTGTTTAGGCTAAAATAAAATAAAAATTCATGGTTCTGCACTCAATACTCCATAATGGAAATTGAAAACAGAATTTTTTTCACATTTATTAAAAATGAAAATCTCAAATTTCTCATGGACAAAAGTATTCAGACCTTTTGCTATAACACTTAAAATTTAGCTCCGTGGGCCTCCCATTTCTCTAGATCATCTGTGAAATGTTTCTACACCTTAATTGGAGTCCACCGGTGGTAAATTCATTTGATTGGACATGATTTGGAAAGACACACCCATGTCTATATAAGGTCTCACAGCTGACAATGCTTCTCAGAGCAAAAACCTAGCCATGAAGAGGAAATAACTGCCTGTAGAGCTCAGAGACAGGGTTGTGTGGAGGCACAGGTCTGGAGAAGGGTACAAAAAAAATTTCCGCTGCACTGAACGTTTCCAAGAGCACAGTGGCCTTCATAATTCTTAAATGGAAGACATTTGGTAGAACCAGGAATATTCCTAGAGCTGGCCGCCCCACCTAATTAAGTAATCGGGGGAGAAGGGACTCGGTAAGAGAGGTGACCAAGAACCCAATGGTCACTCTGGCTGAGCTTTCCTCTGTATAGATGGGAAAAACTTCCAGAAGGCCAACCATCACTGCAGCACTCCACCAATCTGGGCTTTATGGCAGAGTGGCCAGAAAGACACAGGAAAGCCGCTGGGACTTTGGAAAAAAGCACCTAAAGGACTCTCAGACTGTGAGAAACAAGATTCTGTGGCCTGACGAAACCAAGATTGAACTTTTTCACCTCAAGTGTAAGCGTCATGTCTGGAGGAAACCAGGCACTGCTCATCACCTGCCCAATACTATCCCTACAGTGAGACATGGGGGTGGCAGCATCATTCTGTGGGGGTGTTTTTCAGCGGTTGGGACAGGGAGACTGGTCAGGGTTGAGGGAAAGATGGATGGATCAGGTTTTCATTAAGAATATCTTTGTACTTTGCTCCAGAGTGCTCTGGACCTCAGACTGGGATGAAGGTTCACCTTCCAACAAGACAATGACCCTAAGCACACAGCCAAGACAACGCAGGAGAGGCTTAGGGACAACTCTGTGAATGTCCTTGAGTGGCCCAGCCAGAGCCCTGACTTGAACCCAATCGAATATCACTGGAGAGACCTCAAAATAACTGTCCACCGACGATCCCCATCCAACCAGACAGAGCTTGAGAGGTTATGCAGAGTATAATGTCAGAAAATCCCCAGGTGTGCAAACCTTGTGGCATCATACCCAAGACGGCTGGAGGCTGTTATTGTTGGCAAGGGTGCTTCAACTAAGAACTGAGTAAAGGGTCTGAATACTTATGTCAATGCAATATTTTCGCCGGGTCCCCTGACTGCCAACTATAAGACGCAGGGACTTTTTAGCAAGATTTATTCTTGCTAAAATCTGCGTCTTATAGTCCGAAAAATATGGTACTAAAAAAAACACAGAAAAAGGCCATACTTACTAAATGGGTTGGTAGACACCAGTTCCCAACAGGACGCAGACAAGTCATAAATGCTACAGAGGGAGAGGGCTCAGGTGCATTAAATAGTAATATCCACTCCCACTAATCTTGAGGGGAGTCGCTGCTCAGTGTTATCACTGCACACAGCCAAAGCGTCAAATAATGTGCCAGTTTGCATGGTGCAGCGTATCTTGCCGGATGACAGCCTATTAGTCACACCCAGTGGCGTAACTACCGCCATAGCAGCCGTAGCGGCTGCTACGGGGCCCGCGGCATGAGGGGGCCCGTGTCGCCCGCCGGCACGGGCCCCCACCATGGCCGGATGCTCCGCTAGCAGCCGTTATGGCTGTTACAGCGGGACGCCACTGAAGAATACGGCAGAGCGGGGAGGTATCTCTCCGCTCTGCCATTAAACAAAAGACATGTATCCCCTATCCACAGGACAGGAGATACATGTGTGATCGCTGGCATCGATAGGGAGAACGGGACTGAAAGTCCCCTGAAGTTCTCCATCACAAACCTCGTAGAAATGAATGGAGCGCCGGGCGCGCTTGTGCGCATGCGTGACCCACGCTCCTTTCATTTTTATTGAGCTGCGCAGACGCCGGAAGTCAGAGGTTAGTCATGGAGAACTTGGGGGACATTCAGTCCCCCGTTCTCCCTATCGCTGCCAGCGATCACACATGTATCCCCTATCCTGTGGATAGGGGATGAATGTTATTTGTAGGACACACTGTAGGTCGCATTTTTTTGGGGGGTTGGGGACGCTGTATGGCGTTCCTTACAGGGGGGGGGCTGTATGGCGTTCCCTACAGGGGGGGGCTGTATAGCGTTCCCTGCAGGGGGGGCTGTATGGCATTCCCTGCAGGGGGGGCTGTATGGCGTTCCCTACAGAGGGGGGCTGTATGGCGTTCCCTACAGAGGGGGCTGTATGGCGTTCCCTACAGGGGGGGGCTGTATAGCGTTCCCTGCAGGGGGGGCTGTATGGCGTTCCCTGCAGGGGGGGCTGTATGGCGTTCCCTACAGAGGGGGGCTGTATGGCGTTCCCTACAGGGGGGGGCTGTATGGCGTTCCCTACAGGGGGGGCTGTATGGCGTACCCTACAGGGGGGGCTGTATGGTGTACCCTACAGGGGGGGCTGTATGGCGTACCCTACAGGGGGGGCTGTATGGTGTACCCTACAGGGGGGGCTGTATGGTGTACCCTACAGGGGGGGCTGTATGGCGTACCCTACAGGGGGGGACTGTATGGCGTACCCTACAGGGGGGACTGTATGGCGTTCCCTACAGGGGGGACTGTATGGCGTTCCCTACAGGGGGGACTGTATGGCGTTAGCGCCATACAGTCCCCCCTGTAGATAACGCCATACAGTCCCCCCTGCAGGTAACGCCATACAGCCCCCCCTGTAGGTAACGCCATTCAGCCCCCCCCTGTAGGTAACGCCATACAGTCCCCCTCTGTAGATGACGCCATACAGTCCCCCTCTGTAGATGATGCCATACATCCCCCTCTGTAGATAACGCCATACAGCCTCCTCTGTAGATGACGCCATACAGCCCCCTCTGTAGATAACGCCATACAGCCCTCTCTGTAGATAACACCAAAAAGTCCCCCCTGTAGATATCTACAAAGGGGGCTGTATGGCGTTATCTACAGGGGGGGCTGTATGGCGTTATCTACAGAGGGGGATGTATGGCATTATCTACAGGGGGGCTGTATGGCGTTATCTACAGAGGGGGCTGTATGGCGTTATCTACAGAGGGGGCTGTATGGCATTATCTACAGGGGGGGCTGTATGGCGTTATCTACAGAGGAGGCTGTATGGCGTTATCTACAGGGGGGCTGTATGGCGTTATCTATAGAGGGGGCTGTATGGCGTTATCTACAGGGGGGGCTGTATGGCGTTATCTACAGAGGGGGCTGTATGGCGTTATCTACAGAGGGGGCTGTATGGCGTTATCTACAGGGGGATGTATGGCGTTATCTACAGGGGGGCTGTATGGCGTTATCTACAGGGGGCTGTATGGCGTTATCTACAGGGGGGCTGTATGGCGTTATCTACATAGGGGGCTGTATGGCGTTATCTACAGGGGGGCTGTATGGTGTTATCTATAGAGGGGGCTGTATGGCGTTATCTACAGGGGGGGATGTATGGCGCTATCTACAGAGGGGGCTGTATGGCCTTATCTACAGGGGGGATGTATGGCGCTATCTACAGAGGGGGCTGTATGGCGTTATCTACAGGGGGCTGTATGGCGTTATCAACAGAGGGGGCTGTATGGCGTTATCTACAGGGGGGACTGTATGGCGTTATCTACAGGGGGGACTGTATGGCGTTATCTACAGAGGGGGCTGTATGGCGCTATCTACAGGGGGGGCTGTATGGCGCTATCTACAGGGGGGCTGTATGGTGTTATCTACAGGGGGCTGTATGGCGTTATCTACAGGGGGGGCTGTATGGCATTATCTACAGGGGGCTGTAAAAAAGGCACTATCTACAAGGGGGGGTTGTGTGACACCCAGGGGAGGGGGGCCCCAGTCAAAAGTTTGCTATGGGGCCCAGTCTTTCCTAGTTACGCCCCTGGTCACACCCATACTATTAGATCAGGTGGGCTGATTATTTGAAGCTTTGGTTGTGTGCAGTGATAATGCTGGGCAGCGACTCCCCTCAAGTTTAGTTTGAGTGCATATTACTATTTAATGCACCTGAGCCCTCTCCCTCTGTAGCATTATTGACTTGTCTGTGTCCTGTTGGGAACTGGTGTCTACCAACCCAATAAGTAAGTATGGCCTTTTTCTGTGTTTTTTTGAAAAAACACCTGTGGTGCAAAACCACTTAAAAAAAACGGAGCTGATTCTTCCAGACAGAGTTTTTTGCCTGCAAACAAACTTAGTGTGAACAGGGCCTTATAGCGGTCAGAGCTCCATTTTCTTGATACAGAACTCCAAATCCCCTACATATCCACAGAGCTAAAACGTAACTGAACAATCGAAAAACTTTTGATTGATTCAGACATATAAGAAGTTTTGATCAATGGGGGTCCAGGTGCTGAGACCCCCACCATTGCTGAAACGCGGATGTAGAAGCGCTCAGCTGAGCGTCCTGCACTTTCGACTGTGGTTGACGCTACTCGGTAGGCTGAAGATGGGTTCACATAGAACGTCTCTGAGCCGTCTTGAGTCAAAGGAGCAGAACCGATCACAACCGAAGGTGCATATCTGCCCTTTCGTTTGAGAGATGGTGAGTGTCTCAGCATCTGGATCACCACTTATCAAAATTTCTGTCTCTATGACATATCAAACGTTTTGCAACAGTTCAGTTACTCTTTAACCCCTTAATGAGCAGGACTTTTTTCGTTTGGACTTTTTAATTTTTTCACCGTCACATTTCTAAGAGTCATAACTTTTTTTTTTTTTTTTTGTCGACATAGCCATATGAGCGCTTTTTTTTCTGCAGGACGAGTTGTGTATTTTAATTGCATAATTTTTGGATGCACATAGTATATTGATTAACTTTTATTAACTTTTTTTGGGGAGGGAATTGAAATAAAAAACAGCTATTCCAGGATTGTTTCTCGTGTTTTAAATTTATGCCGTTCACTATGTGGCATAAATAACATGTTACCATTATTCTATGGGTCGATACGTTTTATGTTTGACTATGTTTGCATAAAAAAACTTTTTTTAAAAAATGCCGCCGCATTTAAAGAGTCGTAACTTTTTTATTTTTCCGTTGATGTGGCCATATGTTGGCTGTTTTTTTGTGAGACAAGGTGTAGTTTTCATTGGTACTATTTTGGGATAAATGAGACTTATTGATTAACTTTTATTTGATTTCTTTTGGGGGGGGGGTGAAAAAAAAAAGATTGCATTTTGCCTTTTTTTTTTTGGACACCGGCAGTTTAATCAATGTGTTAACTTCATTGTTCGAGTCGTTACAATCATAGCGATACCATATATGTTTTTTTTTGTTTTTTTTTACACTTTATGGAAAAAAAGTGGTTTTATTTTATTGTTACTGTAATCTTATTTATTTTTTTCCTAAACGTTAATTGTCCCTCTGTCAAACACCTTAGATGCATCGGTCGCTATTGACATCTAAGGGGTTAAACTGACAGAATCTGAGTGCTTTTTCGATTCTGCCAGTTACGGCAGGAGCCTGGCTGTGTATAACAGCTGTGTTCCTGCTGCTGATCTCGTGGGTACAGTGGCAGTACCCATGAGATACGAGCGATGGATATATCCATCACGATGTGGGAACTAGCAACCGCTTGTATCGAATATATTCGTCGCTCGTTGTTAAGGGGCTAAATAATAAATTCCTGTGTGCCTGCAGCCACCACCACTTATAATCTTACTGCATACTGTCAGTGCCGCACAGTCCAGGAGGCGAGATGAGCTTCTCAGGTGGCGGCCTGCTCCCTCTCTGAGGGGGCAGCGGTGCCACTGAAACCAGCCTCCGCCACCCACTTCTGCACTAATTGTACCTGCGTCCATAGGACGCAGATACAATTACATGCATAAGCGCTTAATGGCCGGGCATGTTCCGTACTACTACGGGACCCGCACCGCCGAGCCTCCAACAAGTATGGGCCAGGCGACACAGGCCCTCTCATGCCCGTAGGCGTTGCTAGAACCGGAGGGAGCCCCGGTGCTAGCGACAGCCAAATACATGCATTAGCGCTGAATGCCCGACCATTTAGCCCCCTTACAATGATGCTGATTGGCAGGGCAGAATGACTTGCCCCGCCAATCAGCGCCCTTTCAACGATGCTAGCGCCGCGATGATGTCATCGCGCCGCTTCCGTTATTGAAAGGCGCTGATTGGCGGGGCGAGTCATTCTGCTCTACCAATCAGCGCCTTTTAACTACGCTAGCAGCGCAATGACTTCATCGCGTTGCTTCTGTTTTAGAAAGTTGCTGATTGGCGGGGCAAGTCATTCTGCCCTGCCAATCAGCTCCTTTCAACGATGCAAGCGGCGTGATGACGTCATCGTGCCGCTTGCGCCGTTTAGCCCCAACCGACCTGCTCAGAAGAGAGCAGGACTGCATTGACAAAGGACGGCGTGGGAACAGGATCAACGTAAGTATATAAAGTTTTGTTTTTTTCCACTTAAAAGTGTGAGTAGCATTATCTACTGGGGGAGCTATATGTGGGGCACAATCTACAGGGGAGGCTATATGTAGGGGACTATATACAGCGGGGCTATATGTGGGGCACTATCTACATGGGGGCTATATATAGGGCACTATATACAGCGGGGGCTATATGTAGAGTGCTATCTACAGGGGGGCTATATGTAGAGCTCTATCTACGGGGGGCTAAATGTAGAGAGCTATCTACAGGGGGCTATATCTGGGGCACTATCTACTGGGGGGCTATATGTGGGGCACTATCTACAGGGCATGTATGTAGGGCACTATCTAAAGGGGGATCTATGTAGGGCACTATCTACAGGGGTATCTGTGTAGGGCATTATCTGCAGGAGGCTCTATCTACAGGGAGCTCTATGGGGCACTATCTACAGGGAGCAGTGTGTGTGTGTGTGTGTGTGTGTGTGTGTGTGGTGTGTGTGTGTGTGTGTGTGTGTGTGTGTGTGTGTGTGTGTGTGTGTGACACAGTGTATGGTGATATTATAATCAGGGACATAGTGTATGGCGCTATTATAATTAGAGGTGCAGTGTATGGAACTATTATATTTAGGGGCGTAGTGTGTGGCACCATGATAATTTTATCTTTGTTTATAGGTGCAAAAACGTTTGAAAAGTAAGAAGCTGAAGACATCTGAGCGGCAAACTGCAGAAATGGGCTGTGGCCAGGAAAAGTCATCATAGAGGTCTGGAGCGAATGGAGAAGAAAAGAGAAAAATAACACCGGTGAGTTACTTAATGTATATGTTTATTATGCCTCTAATCAGTACTGTGGTTACTGTATGATCTGCAGCAAGATGATAGAGACAAGTGCAGGTAAAAAAGTGGATCTTTTGATGGCGCTGCTATGTGGTGAGAAGGATATGGACCGGAGTCTCGAGGTATTGATAATAGGTTAAATTTATTAAGAGTGGCTACGCGTTTCAACGATGAACAATCGTCTTCCTCAGGCCTGAGGAAGACGATTGTTCATCGTTGAAACGCGTAGCCACTCTTAATAAATTTAACCTATTATCAATACCTCGAGACTCCGGTCCATATCCTTCTCACCACATAGCAGCGCCATCAAAAGATCCACTTTTTTACCTGCACTTGTCTCTACCTAAGCGGTCCCATCTTGGACACCGACTCGGATCTGGCAGCAGCACTGTGGATATTATACGCTTTAAAACCTCCGTATTCTGGTGAGCATACTCTTGTCATTGTTTCCTCACCCTGACCTACTGATCTACACAAGGTGGCGCCGTCCTTTTGTTCTTTATTGCAGCAAGATGATGGATGGTATGATTTTTTTTTTGTGAAACAGCAACTCCCAGCATATCCTTACCATTGTCCGGGCCTTGCTGGGAGCTGTAGTTTTACGCCGTAAAAACCTATACAGCAGGGTTTGCACTAAATTGAGCTGTATTTGTGCTGGTACTGTATTTATGTACTGAGCTTGGTTCTAGGGTTGTATTTATGTACTGAGTTTGGTTCTGGGGCTGTATATATGTACTGAGCTTGGTTCTGTTGATGTATATATATACTGAGCTTGGTACTAGTGAAGTATATATGTACTGAGCTTGGTTCTAGTGATGTATATATGTACTGAGCTTGGATCTGGTGCTGTATTTATGTACTGAGCTTTGTTCTCATGTAGTATATATGTACTGAGCCTGGTTCTGGAGCTGTATATATGTACTGAGCTTGGTTCTAATGATATATATATATGTACTGAGCTTGGTTCTGGTGATATATATATGTAGGAGCTTTGTTCTGGTGATGTATATATGTAGGAGCTTTGTTCTGGTAATGTATATATGTACTGAGCTTTGTTCTGGTGCTGTATTTATGTACTGAACTTTGGTCTCGTGTAGTATATATGTACTAAGCTTGGTTCTGGTGCTGTATATATGTACAGAGCATTTTTCTGGTGTTGTATATATGTACTAAGCTTTGTTCTGGCGCTGTGTATATGTACTGAGCTTGGTTCTGGTGCTGTGTATATGTACTGAGCTTGGTTCTTGTGCTTTATTTATGTATTGAGCTTGGTCCTGGTGTAGTATATATGTAAAAAAAAAAAAGAAAGGAATATCAAGGACATATCCAGCATTCGACAGAGTAAAGAATTGTTTTTTATTGAATTAACTATATAAAATAATGTGAGAAACCATTCCCCAGCATATTGCCTTGAAATTAATACAATTAAAATATCACCTTGCCATGTGTACCTATGTAGTGCCAAAAGACATTTGCTGCAGTTTACCTATATAAAAAAAAGTTTACATAGGGCAAAAATACATATGTATACAGATCAGAATATACGAAATATACTAATATAAAAGCCCAACAAGATGGAATAACCTATTATCCAGATGAAATGTGAGTGTCCCGAATGAACAATATAGAGTATCAAATCACAGGATGTAGCGATTACTCTTTTTGCATTTCTATTTCATGGTGCATATTTTAAAAAATAGACCTATTATACGAATGGATTCAGATTACATCCTTTATTATAACGGACCAATGGTTCATTGGTACAATGCAAAAGCAATTCTGCAGGCAGACGATCATGCGCTTAATATAAAGAAATCCAATAATACTCTATAACTATCTGTTGTTTTCAATTCATGTCCGGACAGAATAAAGTGCAGCTCCCATATTTAGCAGCAGACCGGTAGATAGGTAAGAAGCGATATTTGCCCATCCATATCGTCAAGGTAAATTCAAAGCGTTTAAGATTAGTCGCTATATGGTAAATTGTGAAGCACCAAGGTTTAGAGACTGTACCATCTGTACAGGGCCTGGTTTCTAGAGACCAGCGTGATTCTTAGCGTGGAACATGGTGTGATGACGTCCCTCATAGGCTGACGTGTTTCATCCCCATCTGGACTTCCTCAGAGACTTCCTGCCCACAATGCCAAGCATGCCTTGCGGATCATAATAAACACATATGCTGGCTCTCATGATATGTAACTATTTCCTGCACAAATATATTCTGCAGCATGTGGATGAGATTTTAAAATCCCATCCACTTTTGCTGCTCCTGTGATATGCTGCGGATATTCTGCCCGCAATCTTGAAGGAAAATCTGCAGCAATTACACTACATGTGAACGTAGCCTTACTAATAATATAATCCGGCCTTGACATAGAATGCTATAATGCAGCAGGGGCATTGAGCATCCATGAAAACGAGTACAAGGAATAAAATGAATGAACGGTAAACTAGCCGAGAATGGGACAGATCCTGTGCACCCCTGGTGGTCTTCAATTGGCAACAGATGACTATACCAGCTGGAGATTAACTTCTGATTTGCTACCAGAATACAATTTCCCTTCTCGGTCCCAATATCCCAACACCTTTGTCACTCTATAGAAAGACTGTTTACAATATGTTCAGCTGCTATGCAGAGTATCACATTCATGTTTGCTTTATTTTATTATAGAACCACACCTCTGAAATTTTCTGTATGAAGCTCACACGTTTTAATCCAGCCATTTATTTAACTGAACTTCCCCCTTGTGTGAGAATTTTTAGTTTGTTGGTGTCCAGTTTGTAGATTTTACAAAACTGGCTAATTGAGTTTTATCAGAAAAGTGCAAAGGCGTTGACTTTCCACATGCTCATATACAATGTTTATGTCCTTTTTTAGATTACAGAGAATATAACAGTACACTGCATATAAATCAGTTGGATGTATTATAAGGTTGTGTTTGATTCTTTGTGCTTTGCAGTTTTGGTGCATTTTTTTGCATGCATTTTTTTTTTAATTTTTTTTTTTAAACAATACCCAGTGTGGTTCCTAAAGGCAGGACAAATATCAAGGAAAGATCTATACATAAAATCGATATTCACTTTTTTGGATCCTCAGGCACAAAACCCTTCTTGGTATCAATATCACATGGATTCCAAATTTAGTGGTAGTGCATTTCCATGGTGCCAGGCATACTGCCGAATAAAAGTAAAGATTGCCGCATGCTCCAGTGGATGCCATATATTGATAGCGTTTTCCAATAGTTGTTTTTCTGGGAACACTCTGTCTGAGATACTGCACCACATACAGAACTATGCGGCTCACATTACTAAGTCAAAATGCACACACATCATGAGATATGGAAAGGATCCAAATTGTGCTTACCAAGTTTATTATTAGGATACAATTATATGAACATTGTAAAGAATTGCAGACACTGAAGCGCCTAGGGAGAGTGTCAGGGACTGCAAGGGGTTAAGAAAGGATGGAACGGTTTAAAATAATGCCCAGGACCGGGATTGGTGAACAAGGGGTGAGAGGGGCGTGGTTAAGAAGATATAAGGCAGGGGGTTGGGGCAGAAAGCCCTCTTACCTTCAAGCTGCAGTGGAAGAAACACCTTTGCTGCTGCTGTGAGGTTTCGGAGCGTAATCCTTCAGGACGATGGCGGAAGATCTGTTGCGGAAGGTGGCACAGCGGGTAGCGTTGGAGGGGCCTGCCTGGCTGGAATCCCTGCTGGCGGAGGGAGAGAATCGAGGATCAGAGCGTGGCTTGGAGCAGCCGGGAGCGGCTACCCGAGGTAGGCCGCAGCACGTTATACGCCCCCCGGTTCGTTTGAGCCCTAGCCCCGTTGCTGTGCGGGGCGCAGTGACTGCTGCACCGTCGTGCGGTGGTCCCAGCATGTCCCCTAGGCCTATGTCGACTGGCGCTTCGTCGGTCGACATAGTGCCGCCCTCCCCCCCGTCCACTCGTCGCGCTGGCGTCCCTCCCCATGGCGGTAAGAGGGCTGCTGTTAAACCGGCACAGGCACGGTACAACCCGCCTCGAGCTGCTGGTGCGGGCACGGAGGCAGCGGCCGATTTCCGGGACAGTGGGGTGAGTATGGCGGGCCCAGGTGACTGGTCCGACATGGTCGCTTACCATGCGGCATGTTCACGGGAGCTGGGATTTGCTTCCGGTTCCTGTGAGCAGCCGGGGTCGGCGCCATCTTTCCCCGTTCTGTTCTCTGTGCAGCCGGAAATGGCTGTGGGGAGAACAGAGGCGGGACGTCCTGGCCGGCGCAGGTCGACCAGGAAACAAGATGGCGGCGCCCATGAAAAGAAGATGGCGGCGGGTTCGGGGAAGCGAGCGGGGAGTACTCAGCCCAGCCCTGGGGCGGGGGCTTCTGCTGTGCCTGCTGCTTCTCCACCCCGGTCTCCCCCGGTCCCCTGTCAGCAGGGGTCAATCCCGGGGGGGGAGTGTGCTAGGGAGGATAGGGTCGAGGGAGTGGCGGGCCCGGTTTGCCCTTCTCCTGCCTTGTCTCATTTTTCTCCTGCAGGTCCAGTGAGGGAGCGTTCCAGGCGAGGGAGGAAACGCCGGGCTGGAAGACATCGCCATCACGGCCATCACAGACGTCGCAGATCAGGTGGCGCTAAGAGGCATGGTCGGCGGTCTTCCTCGTCCTCCAGCGATGGATTCTCCTCCTCGTCAGCGACAATGACATCTGCCTCATCAGGATCGTGGAGGAAGTCTTCGCGGAGATCGTCACGGCCTCAGAGACACAGTCGACGCCGGGAGGTGCGGCGCTTGTCGGTGGATCGTGAGCAGCTGGTCCACATTGTCCCTCCCGCCGGGCTGGTGGACGAGGTTCAGGCCGTGGTTCCAGTGCCGCGGCAAGTGGCTGAAGGACCCTCTGGAGTCGGTGGGACCTCTGGGAGCGGTGAGTCGGCCTGCGGTGACGCATGGCTTAATAAATCTAATGCATCGGGTGCGGATCTGATTTCTGTTTTAAAAGCTGTGGTGGCTGGGTTAAATGTAAATGAGGGAACGTCGGTTCCCTCGGTGCCACCAGAGGGGGCTAAGCTCCCGTCTGAGAGAGAAAATGCTTTAGCTAGTTTGACGTTTCGAAATTCATTGTTTTGTGGGGTCGCACCTCTCGGGACTCATTTGTCAGCTGAGATCAAGGACAAGATTTGGAGGAATGAATTTGTGGATATTTGGTCCTTGGTCTCGGTGGAGCAGGTGACTGTCGATAAGGAGCGGGTCTTTGAGAGAGGTGCAGATAGGAAAGCAAAAGTCGCTAAAACGTTTGGCAACTGGGTACAGTGTTATGCTACACTGGCTCATGTTATTTGCCAGCGCTATCCCGGGAAAGGGGCCGAGTTGTTTGTTTATTTTGACACAATTTTCAGCGCCCACAGGCTGCACGGTGGTGCGGCCTGGTGGCGTTATGATGAAGAATTTCGGCGTCGTTTGGCTTTGTCGCCCGATATTAGTTGGGCGACGAAGGCAACGGACGTGTGGTTGCAGCTCATCTTAGCGCAAGGGAGCAGGCAACAACGACCCTTTCCCAGTGCGGCCGCAGCGCCAGGCCCCGCCCCCGGAGCTGCGGCCGCTAGGCCCACGGGGGCCTGTTGGCTCTACAATGAGGGCCACTGTCGGTTCTTTGCCACGTGCAAATTCCGACATGAATGCTCCATCTGTGGGGGCGCTCCGGTGTTTCCGGAGAGGTAAGCAGCCGGGCAAGGCACCTCCTTCCAGCGCAGCGGAGAACGCCGGTGAACGTGCTCGAGATGGTCCCATGGTTAGAGCGGTACCACAGGGGGCGGGAAGCAGAGGTGCTCACTAGCGGGTTTTCGTTTGGTTTTGAGATTCCTTTTGAATATTCTGCGACATTGTCATTGGCTGACAATTTGAAGTCGATCAATGAGAATGTGGGCATTGCGCGTCTAAAATTGGCGAAAGTGGAATTAGGGAGAATGGCAGGTCCATTCAGCGAGCCGCCGTATACGAATCTGCGAGTTTCCCCCCTTGGCTTAGTTCCAAAGAAGGAGCGGGGAAGGTTTAGGCTGATTCATCACCATTCCTTTCCTCGCGGTGGTTCGGTTAACGACAGGATTTCCAGGGCGGAGGCGGCGGTTTCGTATACGTCTTTCGATGTTGCAGTGAGGCTGGTACAGGCGGCTGGACAGGGCGCGTTGTTAGCTAAGTCTGATATTGAAGCGGCCTTTCGTTTGCTGCCGGTTCATCCGGAGTGTTTTCACCTGCTGGGTTGTTGTTTAGATAATGCTTTTTATGTGTATATGTGCCTTCCCATGGGTTGTTCAATATCGTGCAGTTACTTTGAAATGTTTGCGTCATTTCTAGAATGGGTAGTTCGTTTGGAGTCTGGTTGTGATTCGGTCATTCATTATCTGGATGATTTTCTTCTTGTAGGCCCTGGGGGCTCTGGGTTGTGCAGCACGTTGCTGCGGGTGTTTCGACAGGTGATGTCGCGTTTTGGGGTACCTATTTCTGAAGGCAAGACGGAAGGCCCGGTAACTGTGTTGTCATTTTTGGGTATCGAAATAGATACCGAGCAGATGATTTTTCGCTTGCCTGATGATAAATTGGCAAGGCTGGTGTCGCAAGTTGACCAGGTCATGGGGTCTAAAAAAGTGACGTTGAAACAGTTACAGTCGTTATTGGGACTGCTGGTGTTTGCTTGTCGGATAATTCCAATGGGTCGTGTTTTTTCTCGGCGTTTGTCTTTAGCCACTAGGGGTATATTGAAACCGAATCATTTCATCCGGGTAACTTCATGGATGAAGAAGGATTTGTTTGTCTGGCATTCATTTTTGAGTACGTTTAATGGGAGGTCGGTGTGTCAGGACGCGGAGTTGTCCAATATAGACTTGGAATTGTTTACGGATGCAGCTGGAAGTGAAGGTTTGGGAGCAATTTTGGGCCGAAGTTGGTGTAGGTCCCCTTGGCCCTTGCATTGGGGTGAGTTAGGATTGTTACGTAATCTGACGTTATTAGAATTGTTTCCTATTATAGTTGCAGTAGAGTTGTGGGGTAGCGTGATGGTGAATAAGCGGATTGTATTTTGGACAGACAACATGGCGGTTGTGCATGCGGTGAATGGGTTGTCGTCTAGTTCATTGCCGGTATTAGCTTTATTACGACGGTTGGTTTTGAAGTGTTTAAGGTTGAATGTGTGGTTTCGTGCAAAACATGTTCCGGGAGTCCGTAATGTGATGGCTGATGCTTTGTCTCGTTCACAGATGTCCTGGTTTCGGGAATTGCACCCGGCAGCTTTGGCAGAAGGGGAGTCCCCCCCCCCTTCACTTATGGGCCCTGGTCGAGGACAACTTATGAGACTGTTGAGGGGTTCGGTGGTACCGGCGACTTGGAAGAGTCATTGCAGAGCGTGGGATCGGTGGTTGGAGATTGCGGGGGATAACTTCCCGTCACAGGATGGGTGTCACCTTGATGTCACGTTGGCAAGTTTGGTACAATTATGTCAGGAAGGGGGCAGTGCGGCCACTGCAAGCAAGTTTTTAGCAGGTGTGGCCTTTATGTTAAAATTGTGGGGATGCAGAGATGTTACAAAAGAATTTGTTGTTAGGCAGTCTTTGAAAGGGTGGAGAAAAGAGGCGTGTTCCAGGGACACGAGGCGTCCAGTATCCTTTTCACTCCTGGGTCGGCTTCTAGCCGTTTTATGTTTTGTGTGCCGGGATGAATATGAGGTGTCTTTGTTTGGCGCGGCGTTTTCTTTGACTTTCTTTGCCGCATTACGGGTCAGTGAGCTGGTTCCGCCCAGCGTGGGCGCAAGCGATGGGCTTCTCGGATCTGATGTAGTGGCGTTGGGAGATTCTCTCCGGGTCTGCGTTCGGAGGTATAAGACAGACACGGCAGGGAGGGGAGCTTGGTTGTCGATTGGGCGGATTGGGGGGCTGGATTGCCCGGTGAAATGGGTTCAGGAATTCGTGTTAGTCCGAGTGCCCGGGGCTCAATTCTTGATACATCAGGATGGATCAGCAATGTCGCGTTTTCAATTTGAGGCGGTTTTTAAGGCCGGGTTGAAATACCTGGGTTTGCCACCGGGCGAGTTTGGTACACATTCATTTAGGATTGGGGCGGCAACTGAGGCGGATGCCTTGGGCTTGGATTCAGCGGCTATCATGCGTCTGGGTAGATGGCGTTCTAATAGCTATAAGTCGTATGTGCGACCTGATCTGGTTTTAAAATGTGATTAAGCTTGGAGGTTCCCTGGTTAGTTCTCCCACCCACCCAACCCCCCCCTTTTTCCTTCCTCGTTTCTTGGGTATCGTGTTATGCTAATCCTGCATGTATCTTCATTTGACCGGAATGTAGCTTGATTTTTCCTTTGTTAGGGTCTCGGCGCCCCCAGGTGTGGATCTTGGGACATTCTTATGTGCATTGGGCAGCGGTTCGAGCAGGACGGAGGCCGTTGGGTCCGAATTTGGGCCTCTCACAGGCCGACGTCCATTGGAGAGGTGTCCGGGGACTACGGTGGGTGCAGTTACTGCCAGAGGTAGTGGCAGTTACGAGGCACACATACGGCGGACCTGTTGTCCTGATCATCCATGCTGGGGGGAATGATATCGGCCGAGTTAAAATGGCCGAGTTATTATCGTTTATACGGACTGATTTGGCGCGCTTTCAGGACCTGTTCGCCCGTTGTGTTGTGGTTTGGTCCGAGATAGTGGCGCGCACGGTGTGGCGAGGAGCGAGGAACATGGCAGCATTGGAGAGAGTGCGCAGGCTGATTAATGTGCGGGTGTCACGGTTCATTCGCTCTATAGGGGGAATTGGGTTGCGGCACCAATCTCTGGAGGGGGATAATGCGGATTTGCTGGCGCCAGATGGAGTGCATCTAAATGATATCGGGCTTGATATCTTTTTATTGGACCTGTTGGATGGTGCTGAGAGAGGCCTGGCGTTGCTTGGTGGGGGTGGTCGGGGGACTGAGTAGGTTTCTCAGTTCCCCTTCTTGGCGGAAAGTACGGCAGAAGAAGACAAAATTAGCACCCTACATGCCTGATGGAGACAGGGAGCATCGGCATTTCAGGAGAAGGAGAGAGAAAAAGAAATATATATATGTCTTCATGCCGATGGTTGTAAATAATAATAAAGCTGTGGCCACTTCCACATTTCCATAAAGAAGGTGTTGGTGTGTTAATTTAAAGAAGGATGGTTATGGTCCTGGGGCAGGTAAGGTGGATAATGGGTCCTTGCAGTCTTGCAGACACTGAAGCGCCTAGGGAGAGTGTCAGGGACTGCAAGGGGTTAAGAAAGGATGGAACGGTTTAAAATAATGCCCAGGACCGGGATTGGTGAACAAGGGGTGAGAGGGGCGTGGTTAAGAAGATATAAGGCAGGGGGTTGGGGCAGAAAGCCCTCTTACCTTCCAGCTGCAGTGGAAGAAACACCCGCCCTCCCTCCCCTGGTGGTGTTGGTTTTGTTTTTGGAAACATTTTTCTACGGTTATATTCTTGTTCTTGCGTTTTTTCTGGTTTTTCGTAGATGTCACAGCTGGCGGAAAGTACGGCAGAAGAAGACAAAATTAGCACCCTACATGCCTGATGGAGACAGGGAGCATCGGCATTTCAGGAGAAGGAGAGAGAAAAAGAAATATATATATGTCTTCATGCCGATGGTTGTAAATAATAATAAAGCTGTGGCCACTTCCACATTTCCATAAAGAAGGTGTTGGTGTGTTAATTTAAAGAAGGATGGTTATGGTCCTGGGGCAGGTAAGGTGGATAATGGGTCCTTGCAGTCCAAGTTATTTATTTAATGTGTAGTGATTTTGCCCCTGACATCAGGGGAAATACTCTGGAGAGTATACCTCATATAAAAGAACACCGCAGAAAAGCCTCCCATGCATCCTCCAAACCTATATCCCTCATGGTTTGACAAGTACTGACTGAAAACAATGGTATTTAAAAAAAAAATAAAAAAATTAAACTTGTACGTGATATATACAATAATAATAATAAAAAATTATTTGAGCTAAATAGGTATATGTGAAAATACTAATCTATAATTGCCACCATTATCATTCATTTTGGGCTTAAAACTGATTGGGATTGATAAGATATCCTGCATATATACAGTATTATGGATTTCAAAATATAATAGAGGTTTAATAAAGTTTATTAAAATGACAGGAATTGGGCGGACTGGGGAAAGAACGTACATCTTTTTGGAGCAATGCAGATGCACTCGTTGCTCCAAAACAGCTAATTTGCATTTTACAAATAAACTCATATTTCTGCAACAGAGCCACGCATCTGAAAAAGGAAAAGAGCATTATATTCAAGTGAGGCTACACTATATTACTGTGCTGCTGCTTTTATAGGGAAATTTCTGGGGACAAAATCCCTCTAAGGGTAGGAACACACACGGTGTGTTCAGGGCGGATACGCTGCATCAAGCTGCACAATATATCCACCCTGAGCACCGCAGGGAATGTCGTCTGAAAATCTGGAGCATTTAATCAGGCGGAAAGCAGGGCCGGAAAAAAAAAGTTCATACTTACCCCTCCCTCTTTTCTGTGTGTGTGGTCCGGCCTCCTGGGATGACATTGCAGGCCATGTGACTGCTGCAACCTGTGATTGTATGCAGCTGCAAATGGGATGAAACGTCATCCCAGGAGTCCGGACTGGAGAAGAAGCAGGGAACTGTGTAAGTATGGCTTTTTTTTTTTCTTAATTGCTATCTGTGCAGTGGAATCGCTGCAATTCCTCCGCAAATCTCGCAACACACACTACTTTGTTGCAGGTTTTAGAACCCCATTGAATTCAATGGGGAAAACCCGCAACAAAAGAGCATCGATTACGCAACATTAATTGACACGCTACGGCTAAAGAAACCCCACTGCAGGTAAATTTATGTGCAGATTTTTTCCGCTGAGTGGGGATGAGATTTGTTGAAATCTCACCCACACTGCTGCTACTGTAATACACTGTGGATTTTTCACAATGGAAGTCTGCAGTGTTTACACTGTGTGTGTTTCTACCCTCAGTCATACTGTCATAATTTATAAATTTCCTATGCCAGTAATCATCGAACTGTGGGATCTTTTTTTCTATGGAGCCTACGTTACATGATCTGCCAGAGGACAAGTTTCATATCTCTAGTGCAGCAAAATATTTCATAACTGCACACAATGGCAATCTCAGATCCTCCTACATATAACGGCTATAGAAAAAGTAAAACACTCAGCTAGAGGTTGAAGAGTCTAAATGCCACTTTTTGAATTTGGAGCCATGTGCCTCTATAGTGTTTCTATACATACTCTCAGCATGCTATGACTAAAGCGATAATCTGCTTGAAACCGTAAGTGGGAGTTTGTGTTTTATGATCTCTGTGCAGTTTTTGTGATCCCAATAGACATTTACATCCATGTTGAAACCAAGGTTGCCAACCTGATATGTTGTTTTTTTTTCAGGACAACTTATCCAAAAATCACGGACAGCAAACATTTTTTATGGACAATTTGGAAAGCCACAATGAATCATAAAGATTAAAAGTAATATATGTATAGCTTATAATAGTGATAGTAGCACATTAGCAGCATGTACTGTCACCTCTAAACCAATGATAATTACAATCCCAATAATTGGCAAAAACTCATTCAACTTCAATAAAATTACGGATGCTTCAATTTTTTTATGGACACTGGAAAAAAAAAAACTTAGTTTTACGGACTGTCCGGGAATTTACGGATGGTTGGCAACCCTGGCTGGTACTTTTCCTCATCGCAAAAGTGTTCACAACCTCTTATTGCATGTGTTATCATATGCGTGTCTTCAACCAGTTGGACTTGGGCGAGCTGATATTTTTTCTATGTGACGATAAGGTTCAGACACAAGTGGTATGTGGAGGATAGTGCTGTAAATTCTAATTCTATTCCTGTTTTCAGATCTCCCACCCATAGTGATGGTGACCACCATTGCTTATTTATTGCACTTGCTGCACAGCTATGCCTTCTTCATACATGAACCTACTTCTTCATCACTCAGCTCTGCGCTACAGTGCATATAAGCCATTAGGGAGGGTATGTACTGAAACGACCAACAGGTTGAGGACCCTCTGGGCTACTCCACCAGTGAGAGTAGTGGCTAGCATCGGATAACAGGACACAGGAAGTTGGCAGGTAGCTGGTCACAGGCAGGAGGCAGGTAGCGGGTCACAGGCAGGTGGCAAGTCACAGGATGCAGGCTAGTGCCGGATTACAGGATGCAGGCTTGTACCGGATTACTGTATACAGGCTGATAACTGATAGAAATAGCAGACAGGATACAGGCTGGTAACGGACAACTGAGTACAGGCTGATAACTGGTAGCAATAGAAGACAGTATCAGGTGCATACAGGAACATTTGCTGGATAACTCTAGGTTGTTCCAATATTGCTCATGCAGCGTTTGTCCAGGGAAGCAGACTAATATACTTGGTGATTGACCGGGATAGGCTGGGAATGGATTTGGGTGCGTCACTGACCCTATGGGCAGACACAGCAACACCAGCAGCATTAGAATGTGCATGTGCACGGCAGTGTGAAGATCCAGGAACCGTACAGTGTGTATCGAAGGTACCCAGGCAGTTGTGCTTGCTGGGAGATGTAGTATGCCATCAAGTGACGTTGTTACATGTACCACACTAATTAATAGCAATAGTCAAACCTCACACGTCCCTATGTGATTCAACAATGAGAATTTCACTACAAATGGTTGGTGACAGGAGCACTGAAACAGGAACCTATGAGGAGGCAAGATTCCCACTTCTGTATTGAAGCCATGAGGACAACAGCAGGGTGGCCTAACATCAAGATCAACATCAAGCTCTCCACAATGTACCGGTAAAATGAGAACGGTAAATTTGATTATTTTATTTTTATTGTCAATATTTCTACAAAATGAATAATTGTTACACATCTCCTTCTATTACGTTAAGAGTGGCTTTTACTGGTAAAGACAAAGCACTTTCTGCATAAGACATACTGACTTTTATACAGTCAAATGTTGCCAGAGTTCTTTGAACTGACAATGAATTTGAAAAGAAGCACAAATTTCGGAGCTTATCCTTATAACTAAAACCGTCCAATACCTTAATTAATGTTACTGCCCTTCTCTGAACTCTTTCCAGTTCTGCAATGTTTTTTATGTGAACTGGTGCCCAAAACTGTAATGGATACTCAAAGCTCGGTCTTAGAAAGGATTTACAAACAGGCAAAATTATACATTCCTCCAGTGAATTTTTATTCCTACACATAAAAAGATTACAAAATGAAATACAGATATTGACTTCTGTCTGACCTCTCTCCACTAGAAATATAGAAAATACAAATTGCAAGAGAATGAAGAACCCAGATGTGACCAGCATTGCTATAATTTATATCAGAGTAGAGTTGGCTATGGATTTGTTTTATCTCAGTAGCAAAATGTTATAATCTTAACATAATAATAATTATTGTCCAAAATATCTCTTTTAATAAGAAACAAATTAATTTAAGTCAACAACAGAATAAGTACTTCTACCTACACTACAATGAAAAGGTAAATGGACCAAATTACCACTAAACATAAAAAAAAGTTTAAAAATGTATATAAATAGTTATGGAGGTATTTGAGATTGAATTACAGTAGTAGTAGTAGCAGCATAAAGGAACAGTTCTGTTGCTAGTTCACATCACCTTACCCTCACAAAACTTGACCACCCCAACCCCCCCCCCACACTTGCTTTGCCAACCTTCATAGGCAAGACAAGAGTGACCCTTGGTCCAGTTCTCTCTCCTTCGCTTAACAGGTCAAATAAAAGTCAGTGAAAGGCTGTCTGCCACATACATTTCAGTAAAGTGGTGATCACTGGGCAGATATTTTTCTGGACTTCATATCAGTAATCTTGATGTAGGACATTTGGTCTCTATCCAGTCTATAATGGCTGCTAAAAACAATTTAGACTGCATTCAACTGCACAGAAAACTGAGACAGACTGTAGGTTTAGTTTCCATTTAGACCTACATGGTTGCTTCATTGTCTCACCATGAGGCTGGATTCAAACATACATATTTTATTTTTTTTTGCACTTTTTTTTTTTATATAGAATTTGTGTGGCTAGAGGATAGGTTCTCCCTATGTGATATTCCTTCTCTTATAATATAATCCTGACATGCTAAATACTGCATCAAAAATTGCACCAAAAACTGTATGTGTGAATTTAAACATTGTCAACCAGAGCTCAATGGAGAAATTGAAGCCATAACAGATGAATCAATTCCAGAACTTCATAGTACCAGCAGTTATTTTGACTGGTGAAGAGGTGATCCCATTCAGGTTTGTCTAATGAGGCATACTGATGTGGGTACTAAATAACATTACTTGGGGACAATGTAGCACCTTCATCAAAATATTTAGGCTGTTGCCAAGACTACAAGATGTATGCAAACTCCAAGCAATAAATCATCAAATTGACGACTCTGGTGATGGAATGAGTGGCCCATAAGGCGTGTGAATAATCATCACATTAAATTTAGTAAGTGAAACACTGGAAATTCGAAAGCGTTAAAGAACAAACAGTCATGAAGAGAAAACTCCATGAGGATAGGCAACAAAAACATTGAGCAAGGGGTAGATAGAAGTTGTGCTAAATGTCAAAACTCATTAATAAATATATGCATGAATGAAGACTAAGGACTTCTCGGTTATTGGAAGGGCATCTGGCACACATTGGAGATATACCAATTCGTGGTTATTTTCCAGACAAAAACCTCAAAATTAGAGTTAAATTCAGACTCTGGGTTCTCCCACTGCTTTCTATCTGCAACTATCGTGATCCTGTATTTTATGTACTTCAGAGCTTATGGAGGGCTGTCATGCTGCCTTATGCTACTCTGAAACCTACCCAGAGTGCCTTTAGAAGGGCGACCTGGTCAGGCCTCTAGTAGAAGGAAGGCAATGGAAAATTTCAAGAATAGTCTGTCAGAGGGAGGTGACGCTATGAGGGGTGGGTAACACCAGGATTCTGTAAGTAACTCTGACTGCATGACATATTGTCATGCCCTGGTTATGTTATCGATAATATTACTGTATGTGCACCTCAGTTTAGGCTCTGCGTACATTTGCGTTAGCGGTTCTATCTGGGTTTCCATTTACTTTTCAGGTATTTTTGACAGCATGAATAGTTCCAAAATACCATAAGCTCTAATGGAACCCCTATTATAGCCAATGGGGTCTGTCAGGATTCCCCAGTATCTGTTTAAAAACGTTTCCAGTATATTTAATGCCATGATAATGCTTCTGTGACTACAGAGACTAGTGTACTGTACTTCTTAAGAATGATAATAAACCCAACATATTAATAAAATATAGTATATTTTGATTATAATATTCACCGAATGCATTACAAGTGATTCATTGGTGTTCAGAGTATAATTTAGCTGCCAAGTCACCTCTCGTCTAATCAGAGTAATTCTACATTGTAGTTAGTTTTCACTTATCAAGAGTACAAGTGATCATTTTCTTATTGTCTCAGAGAGTCTTTGCCAATGCAATGAGATTCCAACTCTTTTAGCAACCATCTGTAAAACCAGGCAATCAAGTTCATTGATGGTTGAGGACAAAAATTACTTTTAACTTAGCTCAATAGTTTAGTGTTGGGTAGCATTTGGATTTTTTTCGTTTATCAAGCATCTTGATAATAAAACTGTTGCATTCACAGGAACACAGCAATAATGTTAAAATACAGGAACAACAGTCTTATCTACTTGATTTGATGGATAAAGTGGATCTTTCAAAAGCCTGAATGACTTCAATTGTTAGTAAAAGGTACTTTCAAGTATTATTATATTAATAGCTTAGGGTTTCTGAAATGTTCTTTTTATGTGTCAAAGCAAGCATTAGTCCTGAGATAAATGTATTATTTCTGCTTATATACCAAAAATTATTATGGTCTGCACAGTTTCTGGGAGCAAAACCAGATCAGTCATGTCCTTGAACATTTTTGGAAATGTCCTTCGTGTAGAATTTGTATAGCAATATTTTTGTATGCTAGATTGAATTATCCTATATACTGTAGTGTTGCTTAGTTCTCCAAGACACTATTGCACATGATAGGTTTAAACATACCGGAATAATAGAGTGCTCCAGGATTATTATTTTTTTAATAGATGAAACTATAACACATAAATGATAAAAAATAAATCTCTTACTTTTACGAAGAGTAGTAAGAACATATAGGCCCTTTACTATGTCATCAGTATTGTATGTTTCCGTGAAGCAGTGCTCCCCAACTACTGTCTCAGGAGCCACATTTTCTCCAGCTGTTCAAGCAGCTCCAGATATTATTGTGCACTTGTGACACCAGAGAGACCATAGCATTACTAGAAAATTGTACTAGGGTCAATGCTATATTACTGTCAGTTAACGCAAGGATAAGAAACATATCACTCGGTTATATCTTTAATAGACTTTTTTCTTTTTAATATTCTGTGTGGATCAAGACGACCTAGACAAGCTATAGACAAAGACCCAATATTTCCATTATATCGATTTCATTAATTTTAAAAGGATTAGTTTAAATGGAATAAAGATTTTGAAGAATTGAAACTGTAATGGCTTAATTCAAAAAGAAGTAGCACGACACAACCTAAAAAAGAAAAAAAAAACATAAAGCTGACGTTTAACTTAGCCAAATCAGTATTAAACCATAAAACTATACACTGACTCATAGAAATTAAGCTTGCGGTTCCTTAGAACCAGATCACTCTTTCTACTTTGTGAAATGCCTCACATAATGTAATTGTAGCACAAGGAAAGCTGGAAAAGGTCACCCCGATTTGCAGTAATTTCTGTGATTTTGGAAGCCTTAATTAAAATGTTTCTATCGTGACAGAAAAGATTTACTACTTATTCAGTCAAGCTCACTTATCTTCATTCATTAACGCCTTTGAGGAGAAGACATTTTCTTGGAGCACTTTATGTTGCCCTATGCCACCATAAATTTATAGAAGCAGATTCATGGAATACAGAGCAGTCTGTCTCAAAACGCAAGCTGCGGTCCCTCCAGGTTCCATTGGAACAGTGGAGCTAAACCCTTTGTCATGGGGACAGTTGGACCTCAAAGAGCGACATTGAAAAGTTCTCTTTTTACAAATATAAAGTGGTATTTTCTGCCTGATTTTTCTTCCCACTGAAAACTAAGCTGTGATTTATGGGTTTTGCTATCTAGCAGACCAGTGTTTTCATATAGTTGTCTGAGATACAGTACCAGGAAACCAGCGTTGCATACTAAAAACCTACTTACAGAGCACAAGATCTGTCCTGCTTTATTAACAAGCAAAAAATGTGTTTATAACTACAGCTTTTATAGTTCAAGATTTTAATAGCACAAGGCTACAATTGAAATTCAAGTAAATTAATGGGATGTGACATTTTGCCTGTTCACTTGTAATATTTATTAAAGGTAGATGTCACTTCAGCAGTAATGAAATTAATTCTACAATTAGACATCACGGGGGTGAATCAATCAAGCACTATGATGGATGTAAGACTATGATAAATGGTAATAAATAATTCAGACTTGATCAATAATTATACACTAACAAGCCCCAAAACTATCACTTATATTCCAGACAGAAACTTTGTAGGCTACAGTAAATTTTATTAAAACGAAAAAAAATCTAAATGTAACTTGTTTCTAAAGTTTGTCAAAGTGCTTGAGTTATTGCTGTCAGTGGTTCTACTAGCAGAATGACAAAGGGGTTATCCGGGGACAAAAAATTGCATTGCAATAATATATTTATGTAAAACGAAGTAACTTACTAATATACTGTACTTTAATTCAAAATTCTGCACTAAATGGTGCAGCTCTAACCTCATGAATTATTCGGGAAGTGTTGGAGCTTTTCTAACAATGATGACGCTCCGACACGGCCCCACGTGACTGACGGCTTGCTTCATGTGCTGTTCGTGAACATGACCGCAAGGGGCAGTCACATTGCATATTGCTTGAGTCCCGAGAAGAGCATCAGCTAGCACTTTGCTCAGGACTCCAGCGCTGCTCTCGCCGTCCATATTTGGTCAATTCAGGGGTTTGCAACTCCGGGACTCTGCAACTTCTGCCGACGTCACTGTCCATACATAGACAATAATGTCGGTAGCACTACTGGAGCACTACTGGAGCACTACTGATGCTGTGCCTGGGGACTCCACAACTTCTGCCCACGTCATTGTCACTGTCCATATATGGCCAATGACGTCGGCACAGCAGTACTAGAGTCCCCGAGCAAAGCATCAGCTGATGCTCTGCCTGGGGACTCCACAACTTTTGCCCACATCACTGTCACTGTCCATATATGGACAATGACGTCGGCAGCACTACTGGAGTCCCCGAGCAAAGCATCAGCTGATGCTCTGCTCGGGGACTCCAGTACTGCTGCCGACGTCATTATCCATATATGGACAGTGACGTCGGCAGAAGTTGTGGAGTCCCCGAGCAGAGCATCAGCTGATGCTTTGCTCGGGGACTCCAGTAATACTGCCGACGTCATTGTCCATGCTCGGGGACTCCAACGATAGGAAACCCCAAAATTGACCAAAAATGGATGTGACTGCCCCTTGCGGGCATGTTCACGAACAGCACATGAAGCAAGCCCTCAGTCACGTAGGGCCGTTTCGGAGCATCATCATTGTTAGAAAAGCTCCAGCACTTTCTGAATAATTCATGAGGTTTGAACTGCACCATTTTGTACAGAATTTTGAATGAAAGTATATGAGTAAGTTACTTAGTTTCACATAAATATATTATTGCAATGCAATTTTTGGACCCCGGATAACCCCTTTAAAGACTATGTACACCTGTGACACAGTTTCAGTGTGTTTGGTGCAACTTTCTAAATAGGGATCGAGCTGTTACCGATCACATCTAAGTTCATAACTTAGATAATGATAATAGGTGGATACTGCGTGTCAGAGACACGCAGGACCTGCTGTCACTAAATCTGTCAGTGCCGCTGACCTGACGGATTCAGGTCTCGGCGCAAGATACAGCTGCTCTGTATACAGGATACAGAGCAGCTGTAGCTCAAAAAGTAAAAATAATTTTTTAATATAAAGTATTTTGAAAGTTTTACCAAACACACTGATAGACATTTTTATTAAAAACAAAACAAACAAAAAGTATTTAAAAGGTGTACATAACCTTTAAATCTAAAGGTTAGTAAATGAAGTTCTGAAGAAAAAAACCCATTGTAGGATATCTTGTTAGGACTGACTATCCTATCTGATTTATTTCCTAGTCTTGAGACCTATATAGTTATGTCTGGCATAGTTTTACTTAGGGTATGTCTTGTTTACTCCTTGTCCTATCTGTCTAGTCTAGTTCTATATCTCTCTGCATGACGCTGTGTCTAGGGATATGACCATTCAACTTTTGCTAATGTTTATTACAGTTTTGGACTAGTTGCTTAGTTATTACTATGGGTCACAAACTGCATGTGGAATGATGCCCATACCCATTCTTCTTTACCAAGCAAAAATGAAAAGGGCTACCACCTAATATTAGAATTAGAATCTGGCAATTGATCCTCTATGATACTAAGTCTAAGATTTATTGACTTGCATAAGTGCTTTGAACTTTTTTTGATAGGCAAGGTAAAAAAAGATGCAAATAGATAGTTTGCTGATTTCACAGGTACATCTGTATGACTTGGGAAACCATGCAAAATAACAAAGAACATTTGTGGCTTCATGTAAAAAGTTGTTAGGATAACATTAGAGGATAAACCATTTTAACAGGTTGATCATTGAGCCATCATCTCACAACGGTGGAAAGGCTTCTTATTCATAAAATTAAGTATCACAATATTTGGACAACAAAGGACATCAATGAGTGTAAGGCCCCATGCACACGGCAGACACATATGGTCTCCTTGTGCTATTGAACAGGCCTTGTCAGGCGATGTGTGTACAGAGATATTCTCCTCAAGAAGCAATAATGCTGGGGGGAGAAAAGCTCTGTACATAGGGCTTCTGATAAGGCATGCTACAACCTGAGGTACGGTAGAGACCTCTAGCACCAAAATAGGAACCCTATTATGGCTACGTGTAAAACAGAGCTCTATTATGGCCAGGTGCATGAGGCTTAAATAAAAAGTACTATGAACTAAAAAGTGGATTAGCCAGTCTTCTAGAATTTTTCTACTACCCATGCAGGGAGCTGTCATCATTGTGTTGTAGAGCTTCAATTATAACTTCTGTTTGAGAAGAATACATTGTGCACACACAAAACACAATCTCCACATTCATCATTGAGGTCAAGATAGTTAAGATGCCATTATACTAAAAATAGCATCTTGATCTCTAGTACTGTAAAAGTAATTTATAGTACTTCACCCCAATTAGTGGACAATAGGGTACGGCTTCGAGTTCTGTAGGCCGCAGCCCACCCCCATATAATTATACCCACATGTTGATTTTTTCATTGAAGTATCAGGAGCAATAAATGGATCCAACCTTTATGTGCACCTGTGGGAACATGATGTAATAATTTTAACACATTTCTGTTTAATATGGAAAACAGGCAAAATATATTTAATAATGAAGCTCACAGCTTTGGTGGAGGTTTGCCTGACCAGCATGTGTGGTTTGTTTGAAGTAAAGCTTGTTCAGAAAACATGGAGAAATTTGGAGAAATAACTAAAAATATATATTAATAAATATACATTTTACATACATGTGATGAAAAATAGGTGGACTTTAGTGGGGGTAATACTTGTACTTAAACTGTAAATACTCTTAAATTAAACAGATTGTACACTTTGATTTTTACAAGTCTTGCTGATAACATATACTCCTCCACCATGCATCCTTCTGATTGGGATCTCCAAAGCCCTAATAACTTCTCCCTCACTTTTCATTAAGAACTTCCTGGTATTCATTGAGAGAATTGACCAAAATTTTCAAGAACCTCCATAATTACTTAAAGATTTGTATATTTTATTATCTTTGATTTCCACCCTGGCTCAGCCTGTACAGTTCATGCCTTCTCCCTGTACATTGTATTAAGAACAGAAGCCACGTGGCCACTAATACTAATATACAGTATCTGGCACTATACAAAACCGTGCACAGCATGGACTGAGTAAATATATCTTTGACTTTGGTGACTCTGAGACTTTGGTGCCAGTGATTTTGTTTCCTGGTGTGCAGTATTATCAATTGGGCATCTGCATTGCGTTTAAGCTGACACAAAAAAAATCCTTTTAAGAACAAAGTGCAGTATTAAAAGGGATCAGATCATCCAATAAATAAAATAGATACAAATAAAATTAACATGAAACATATTATGAAAACGTAAGTCAGAAAATATCTCAAAGCTTGCAGACCAGAATATGGTTCTCTATCTCCTTCTAAATAGTATTTTATGGTTTCATCTAATAATAATAATAATAATAATAATAATAATAATAATATAACTGAGATAACACAAGACAAAAATATTACAGCATTCGTTAGTAAAGAAAAAAATACAAAATAAGAGATAGTTATATTGCCTTATGCAACAGTGCAAGTTGCGTTTAAAAATGACCTCTAACACTATACATAATACATTTTATTTTATCACCTATCATTGTAAAAGATTAATAATTAGATGGCATGAACTTTATGTGTTCTCCAATGAGTGTCCGAACATGACATCCTAAGAATAACAGCTTTCTAAGATAAAGGACCTGCTCTTTTGACCCTTTCATGCTGTAAATAGTCCACATAGAACCTTCTATTCTGGTAACTTGTCTGCTTACACCTAGACAGTAATTAACATATAACTGTTAGAACCAAGATTTAGTATAGTTGCCAAGAGACACTTTGAACAAAACTGGAAAATCTGTTTTTCTTTATTACAGGGGTACCCTCATTCAAAACCTCTATCAATTAGCCAGATCGAAACGTGCCTACAAAAAGAGTTTCTCTCTGGAGGACTTGGGACATCCATTCACCATGTAATGCTTCAATTTCCCTGTGGTGGTGCTGCAGGCAGATCTAAAAACTTGCTCCCTGGTTCCCCTGCAGATTACAGCTGATAACTGGAGGTCCCAGAAGATTATTTTTGGGTACTATTGATACAAAAAGGGATTGTAAAAAGCGAAAAAAACCTTTAACAATCAGAAAATTGGTAATGAAATCATTCTGTCTATAAACAGCTTTATATAGAGTCATGGCTGATTAATTATCTATATTCTGGGGAAAATAGGAAGAAAGCCATTTAAAAAATCTACACTTTGCTGATTCAGGTTGGAGTGCAAGGTATGGCTCAATCAATAAAGATAAAATGGGAAAGGGATGTGGGTATATTAAAGTGTAGCTAAACGTTCGACAAACTTCTGACATGTCATAGTGACATGTCAGAAGTTTGTATTGGTGGGGGTCCGAGCACGGAGACCCCCACCAATCGCTAGAACGAAGCAGCTGAAGCACTTGTGTGAGCACTCAGAAGCTTCGTGTCTGTTCAGCTTTTTCCGAAAATAAATGTATTGATGTACGGACTCAATAGAAAGTCTATGAACCCGTACTCCGATACATTTATTTCCAGAAAAAGCCGAACAGAAACGAAGTAGCTGAGCGCTCACACGAACGCTTCAGCTGCTTCATTCTAGCGATTGGTGGGGGTCTCCATGCTCGGACCCCCACCAATACAAACTTCTGACATGTCACTATGACATGTCAGAAGTTTGTCGAACATTTAGCTACACTTTAAGTGACTCCGACTGGAGTAAACTATTAAAAAGGTAGAAAAAAGTGTTTTGTAATAAGGATTATAGAGTCAGAAATTTTGTAATAATTCACAGATTATAATACATGCCAAAGATAATGGCAAAATTTAGTGGGGCTGAGGAGAATGAATGCCCCAGATGTCACTGGCCTCGTGCAGGATTTATACATTTGTATCAAATTTGCAAGGGGGTTAACACGTTTTGGCAAGAAATAATAAATTTAATTAAAGTTAGATTGAAAATTGAAGTAGATTTAGAGAATGCTTCTTGGTTGTTGGGTTACGTGGATGGGGTTCAAATATCAGGCAAGATGAAAATGCTATTGAAAAAAACTCTTTCAATGCCAGTCTGATAATTGCCAGAAATTGGATGTCCAGGGCCAAAACGTCAGTTAGTGGAATAAAAACCTTATCAAGACCATTAATTTTGAGCCGGGCAAATTTGTATTACAGGGAGGGAATAAGAATAATAATATTTGGTTGCCTTGGATATACGCTATGTCTCCAGAAGAAAAATTGGGCTTGATAAAGTATTTATAATACATGATGGGTTGTATGGAAGGTACGATGGAGAGAAGGGGAAAGGGGAAATTGTAGAGTTTTACCATTTTTTTTTCTCTCTCTGGGGGTGGGGCGGGGTTTGGGTTGGGATGGCGAAAAATGTTTTTGTTTCTTTCTGTGTATCTCAATATTTTTATTATATTAGATTTTTTTTGTTAAGGAATGAAAATAAAATAATAAATATAAAAAAAATATTACAAAAAATATCTACTTTTGGAGCTGAATAATGGGCCACGGGTTGTGTCTTCTGAAGAGGCAAAACTGAATTTTTAGGGCTTTGCCTGAAGTGTCTTATTAGGGCATGGCCAGATGTGGCGTATTTCTGTAGACACTGTCCGCATCAATGCCGCACATAATCTGCGTTGCAGATTCCGTTGCGCCTTTGCCTAAAATGTGCAGTAAATTGTTGCGGATTAGCCGTTGCATATTCAGGTGAAGAGTACATCCTGCTGTCTTTTAAAACATTTCATCTCAGTCTGGCTATAGACCTGGAAACACATAGGTCCAGCCAGAATGAAGAAATATCCTGTTCGTAAAACCAATCCGCAACGCAACACACATAACATCTGCGGATTTCATTGCAGAATTTTGAATCTCCATTGAAGTCAATGGAGAAATTCCGCAACAAGTCCGCAACAGCCAGTGTATGCTGCGGACACCAAATTCCGCACCGCAGCCTATGGTCCGTAGCGGAGTTTTCCGCCACGTCTGCACGAACCTAACTAAAATGGTGTGGAAACCAATGGAGAAACTGTCCGCAGCGGAATTCCAGAGCAATTCCGCCACGTCTGGCCGTGCCCTTACTGTTTTTTAAATAATTTTTACCTAAATCCAAGAAACTACAATAAATATATAAACCGTAAATTAGGATTTAGATCTCTCCATGATGGATGTTGTTTAAAGTAAGTTACACAAATAAATTCTAAAGAATTATTTTTGATTTTCAGGATTATACAATATAAAAAGGTAAAAGTATTTCTGCAATTACATGACTTACTTATTGGTTTATATGCAGCATCTTGTATCTTTTACTGAACACATTGCCTTGTTTTTTTCCTTCTTTGATTTTCAGCTTCAGATCAGAGCTGTTTATTTTTTTTGCTGTGTTACTAATTTTGTTTATTTTTGTTGTTCATCCTTTCCAAACCCAAAGTAAGCCAACGCACAGAACACAAGAAAGCCGGAAAGCTGAAAATAAACAACTCCAGATTATATTATTTCACTTCTAAAAAAAAAATACCTGAGTAAAAAAAAATTACAGATTGCTTCATTGAATCTTGTTGCCCAAGTACAACAATAACACTATAAGGTAAGTAAGCATATGTCACCAGGGATGGGGCGCAATATACTATACCCCATTAGACAGAAAGAGTTCATGTTAAGTCAAAACTAGCCAGCATTGGGACATATACTCGTAAATGAATAAATCAATATATTACACAGCATTAATTAAGAGGCAATCGACTTCACAAAGATGTAAGGCCAGGGCTACACCTAGACTTTTTGTAGCGCTACTGATTGATTTTAACACTTGAGGGACAGCAGCATGCAACCCAATGTACTCATTTGGACTGCAGTTGTGTCTGAATAGTTAAAATCAATCAGTAGGCCTAAGGCCTCATGCAGACGACCGTATTTTTGCGGCCGCAATTTATTTGCATTTTTGCTTATAAATTGCGGACTCATTCTTTTCTATGGCTCCATACACAACAAGGGACCGCAAAAACCAATAGGAACCACAAAACCAATACGGTTGTATGCATGGGGCCTAAGGGTGTATTCACACTGTACGTTGTTTTGCCGCGTTTTTTTGCCGTGCATCTGAAAACCACACCAAAAAACTCATGCAGATTTTGGGCGCATGGCAAAAACATTGCAAAATACATGGCAATAACACACAGTGTGAATAACCCCTAAAGGCCTGTTTATACATTTACATTTTTATAAAAATGCAATTATTGTAGACTTGTTATCTTAGTGATGGCATCCTATCTTAGGGTACAGAGTTTTGGGCTAGGGATGCTTGAGCAAAATGGATACTTTATTAACTTCTGCTGTTTAACCCAGCCTGTGCATTGCTCTCTGCTAGCACCAGATACAGGTTTCTATTAGATTCACGAGAATGGAGATTCTCATGAGATTTGAGATTGTCAGGGATTTTGTATTATGGGACGTCCACTTTCGCATCACTTTCTTGCAAAACATAAAGGGAATATTAATGACATATCACTGGCTCTCTTGTGGATTGTAATAATTTTCTACAAATTTACTTTTACTAGATATATAGTACATTCCAATAATTTGCTATAACTAAGCATCCAATTCCACCTAAAATAATGGCTTGTAGTACTGGGCTATTTAACTGATCAATAGTTTAGGAGCCAGTGAGAACCCTAGCATTGGAAACCAGCAGTTTTGCACTGTGTATCAAGATTGTATATTGTACGTCAATTATAGGACTTCAGTGTAAAGGATTTGCCAGACACAGCTTCTGTGTCGACGCCCGTGGTTAATCAGTCTGCATCTGTTCCTAGGTCTGCTAGAGTGACTCGATCTGCTACCACTCAGGCTGGTAGGCTGAGGAGTGGGAGAACCTATCACAGCCTGGCCAGACGGTTCTAGCTCCCGCCCTTGGTCTATTTATACCTTCATTTGCTGCTTGTCCTTTGCCTGTGATTCTCTTGCTTACTGGCTCTGCTGTTCCTGCTATTACCATTGACCTCTGCTTCATATTGACCCTGGCTTGACTGACTATTCCCCTGCTCTGCTTTTGCTACTGCGTACTCTCCTGGTTTGACTCGGCTCGTCCACTACTCTTGTTGCTCACGGTGTTGCCGTGGGCAACTGCCCCACTTCCCTTTGCTTCTGTGTACCCTTGTCTTGTTTTGTCTGTCGTGCACATATTGAGCGTAGGGTCCGTCGCCCAGTTGTACGCCGTCGCCTAGGACGGGCCATGCAAGTAGGCAGGGACTGAGTGGCGGGTAGATTAGGGCTCACCTGTCCGTCTCCCTACCCCTACATTACATTCAGCTAGTGAAACTGCTGTTTATATACCAGTAGTTGCCTTCAGCCGGATGCATTAACTCGACGCATTTCGGTTGCAGTGTGACCCACAGGTACCTCAGGATAAATGTATTTCACGATCACAAACAAACAAATTTAGTCCCAGGGGTTTTGTTGGTAAACTTTGCGCAGCGGCGAACGCAGAGTATATAAAGTATATAAACATGATGATGCACGCCGGGACTCCCATCCCTTATTATAAGCCAATGGGATCTTAGTCCCCGCTCGCAACATATTACACATCAAGGGGGCTCGGCCGTCATTCTGTAATCGGTTGGATACAGAGCACTGGTAAATAGACACTAAGATTATGTCGATCGAGCGTGTTTCTGCATCTACCTGTGACATTACTCAGAAAGTATGCTCATCACACACTATTATATCCAAAGGTGGAGTAGTCTCTCTCACCATATTCCCCCCTTAATTTATAATATTTCTCTATCATTCCCTCTCCACTACTGATGGATAAGGACATCAGTAAACTGCAGAATATTAATGACACAAATTTTTGGGTGATTGAAATAGGACCCCAAGATTCATAAAATGTCCTGGATTGAAAGCCAATGTATTGTAATGGCCTCCGCTCCTTGCCACCGGCGCTCGCTACTCACAAATCCCCGGCGTCCAGGTTAACACTGTAGTCCTATTCCTCGTAGCTGCTCAGAGTCTGGCAGCTGCTCCAGCTGCAGACACTCCAGTGCTTCTAGCACACGCTGACCCTTATATTCTTAAAGGGCCAGTATGCGCCAATTTTAAATCCATCACCAATTTACCACACAAAATTGGGAATGCCTATTTCTCTAAATAAATTTTGTAGTGTAGGTAACCACGTTCCCTGAACCTAATTGAGGAGGAGCAGATGCTAATGTGAGTGCATAAATTAACCATTGGATAGGTCATCAGTATAAAAAACAGACTTCAACCTGGAGAACCCCTTTTTATGCACGCACTCTTTTTCCTGTTTCCCATTTCTGTTTTAAGTGATAAAGTCCGCTTATCCTTATCCAAAAAAAGGCACAGATAGGGTGAAATGGTGAGTGCCCTGGGTTTAAGTTCATTGATTTGCTAAATATCTGTTTTTACTGTGTGTGCAACTTGTGTATTGGCAATATCTGTGGCTCTGGGAGTTATATTGATCCACACAATCTTGTGTGATCTTTATATTTTGTAACCCGTAACCTATATCAATTGAAATTAGGAATTGGGTTTTGCAAATAATGTTTCATCATTGTGTCATAAAATAGTACCGGTAACCAGGGACCTAAACCAGCCAAATATATGTATCATAGAAATGGGTAGTGTACAGTGTACAGACCTCAAAGAAATAGACATTGTACACTTGGCGAAGTATAATACGTACGACATACCATGAATATCAGATATTATTCCACTGCTAATAGGTAAACTTTAACCTTCTTCTACTTTAAAGGTATGTGCAATTTATGTCAAATGATACAGTCCATATAAAAATATATTTCTTTCTACAATAAAATCTTTATCAAACTGCATGAAAAGAAATTAAACCAACTGCTATTATATTAGCATAGGAAATGTTTTGAATAAGATGTATTGATCTAAAGGTTGAAATACAGGTTACTGATTGCATAATAAGAAATTCGCAAATTTTTCCAGTATACTTTCTGGATTAATTCCTCACTATTTTCAAGATCTCTGCTTGCAATCAATCAATGTGATCTGTCCTGGTGCTGGTCCTTTTACAGAGCCCGATATTGGCAGTTAAAAGGAGCGCCCGTCAACAACACTGCACATTTGCTCCAGTCACAAGGAGCAAGGATTAGTAATGAATGGGGATGAACGATCGTTACTACAATTATTAATCCCCATGATGTTACATTACGTCAGCAGCACATCTCCCTGTTTACACAGGAAGACGTGCTGCCGACAAGACACCATTTTGTTGGCCGTATAAAAGATCCGATCAGCCAATGAACGAACATTTTCTCGTTTATTGACTGATAGTTGCCCTGTTTACACAGGGCAATGATCAAGAACAATGGTCATATGAACGCTCGTTTGCCCGATAATTGGCCAGTGTAAAAGAGCCTTAATGTGATGGACACACTCAGCTTGCTACAATTACAATACAATTCTCAGAGCTGTGTCTTGTAACAAACAATGCACCTCTGTGTCCATCACATGACCAGTATAATTTTTTATGCAGGAAGAAAACAATGAAGGTTGGTATTGAAGGACTACAACCAGAGATAATGAAAACCGTGAGGAATAAAGAAGAATACAGTATAAATGTAATTACCTAAAACATGTTTACATTAGAAAAACCTCATCCATCCTTAGGATGTAAAGCTACTTTTGGCTTTGCCAGTGCTAAATGCGTATTGATGTGCTGGACAGTGTGGTGGAGAATTGCGTTATGGCGTGTAGTTGGTAATCTTTATCTAGCTTGTGGTTTGGATATTAGTATTTTGCCTTATGTTTAGAGATGAGCGAATTGATTCTACACTAATCAAAATTAGTCCGAATTTCACAAAATGTTTGGATTCAGCGAATTCTACAAAAACATTTGGGGCTCACGACACACAAATCGTAACAAAATGGCGGCCACCACCATTTTAAAGATTAAATAAAAAGATCACATAACCTCGGGCGGGCTTCCCCATAATGCCTTGCAGTCATCCTTTCCAATATGTACTGCGGTTATTCCCCCCTCTACCCAGATATGTTGTTGTCACTTTGACATGACTAATCCAGGCTTGGCATTTAAGAGCTTGAATCGTGATGGATACAGTCCTAGAAGACATCAGAGTCAGGCCCCATGCAGACGACCGTAAAAAACCTCAGTTTTTGCGGACTGCAATTGCGGTCTGCAAAAACAGACCCATTCACTTCCATTGAACGCAGACACCTTTCCGTATCGCTACGGATGAGTGTCCATTCCGCAAAACTGTGCTGGGAATTATGGAGCATGTCCGTTCTTGGTCCACAATTGCGGCACAGACTCTTCCGTCTATGGTGGAAGTCTATGGTGGAAGCCAAAATTGCGGATCGCTACGGAGGTGCGTCCGCAAATACGGATAGCTATCCGCAAATACAGAATTGTTGCTAAGCAAAGAGGGATTTCCCATTAACCAGGCCTCTTTTTTTGCAGATCCGTATATACGGATGTAATACGGATGCACTACGGACCGTATTTGCGGATATCATTCAGCAGAAATGGGTACGTTGCTGATGATTTGCTGATGACTATAAAGCAATACGGAACTGTATTTACAGTCAGTATTTGCGGATACGGTTGTGTGCATGGGGCCTCAGACACGAGTTCTCAGGGCAATCGGGGCAGTTTTGATTCGATGCAAATTTATTTGGACCGAATCAGATGTTTGAGTCGATGAAATCGGACCCGGAAAAAGTTTGGGAAATTTCTAAATCTCTAATTATGGTACAATTTCTATTAAAATTCTTATGATGTCATTTTTTGCTAGTGGTGTGAAATTTGCCCTTATTTATTTATCCCCATCACAGTAAGGGTATGTTTACACGGAGTGTTTTCAGCCATTTTTCGGGATGTTTACTGAAAATTCAGAAGCAGAACGCCTCCAAACATCTTGATTTCAATGGGAAACCGGCGTTCTGTTGAAAAAATGGCCGCGAAAATGAAGTGCATGTCACTTCTTCAGCCGTTTTTGCAGCCGCTTTTCATAGAGTCAGCCATTAAAAACGCTGCAAAAAACGCGACTATAAATAAAAAACATATGAAAGTCAGGAGCTGATTTTCCTTGAAAACAGCTCCGTATTTTCAGACGTTTTTTAATTTTGTGTGTGCACATACCCTAGTTATTGTTTCAACATATGAATTCACAATTATGCCTGATCCTGCACTTTACATTGTCCAACATTGATTAACAGCGAGCGCCACATCTGAGAGGTTTTTGAGAGAGGGAGGGAGCTCCTTCTCTCACCCCACCGACATCCTGCCTGTGATGGCAGAGTGCCGGTGTCCCCTATGGCAGCCAGGAGGCCTAATAAAGGCCCCCAGATCGGCCACTAGTCATGCCGCTAGTTATGCCTGCTAGGCCATGCCAGAGGCATGGCCTAGCAGATGCCTGTCTGTTTTACACGGACAGGCAGTTAGTTATACACTGCATGTATTTCAGTGTATTATAAAAGCGATCAGACGATCGCATATTGAAGTCCCATAGTGGGACTAGTAAAAAAAGTTTAAAAAAAAAAATCTTAATAAAGTTAATTAAAAAAAATACGTAAAAAAAAAACAAAAAACCCACTTCTCCTTACAAAATGCTTTATTATTAAAAAAAGTAAAAAAGGTTACACATATTTAGTATCGTCGCATCTGTTACGACCCCATCTATATAGTTATTACATTATTTAAACGGCGTAAAAAAATAAAATAAAAAAAAATGCAAAAATTGCTGTTTTCTGTGAATCCTGCCTTAAAAAAAAATTGCTAAAAAATAATCAAAAAGTCGCATCTACTCCAAAATAATACCAATAAAAACAAGTCGTCCTGCAAAAAATAGCCCTCATACAGCTGCATCGGCGGAAAAATAAAAAAGTTATGGCTCTTGAATATGGAGATGGAGACGTGTTTTTACTGTGTAAAAGTAGTAAAACATACAAAATCTATATAAATTTGGTATTGTTGCAATCGTAACAACCCGCTGAATAAAGCGGCGTAAAATTAGGACGCTAAAAAGTTTGGAGAAATTTTTTTTTTACTTTACTTTCATTTTTTTTATTATTATGACCTTATCCCTCAAAGGTCAGAAAATACCTTTGTGGGACTTTTTTTATTTTTTATTTTACACCATGTTTTTCCATTGTAACGGGCTGCACAATAGCATCCCGGTGATCATGTGACCAGTCATGGAGCGTTATGTTGTGTATAAGAGCTCAGAGAAGACACAAACGGTGAAAACCGCTTCTATCATCTCTCTAACGACATTTAGCTGCCCGATCGCTCAGGCAGTCAGCTAAAGCCTGCGCCGTATATATACTATGTCGCGGCTTTTAAAGGACCTGGACCGCCCGCCCTATAAATAGAGCGGGCGGTCGACAACCAGATAATTATAAATATATGTAGTTTCCTTTTTGTACAATAATTGTCTGAAATGCACAACCAGATTATTAACAAAACTTTAACAAGGGCAAAGATTCATATGAGCAACTATTGCATATAAAATGAATTATTCCAGCCAAGAAATGCAACTTAATCAAACTCAATGGTGGTCATCAGCTATAGTGAATGAGCAATATTTCTCTTGATGACTTATTGCGTTACATGAAACTGCCTGTGCTCTTATCCTGTCTGCATTTTGTCTTGAGCCAATGAATAGGTTAATCAACAAAAGCTTTATCAGCACGTAGGCCTCATGATGGATAATATCCTGAATGAAGAACACAAGGCTGTAAAGAGCTGAGCCTTGGATCTCTGCGTCTACCTTCTAAATAAGGAAGGTGACAGAGAAAGAACCAGACAGAGAATAGATTAGGCTGCTGTTTTGTGATAACAAATTACATCAACAGATTTCCTGACTTAAACATAACTCCCCAGACATGAGAGAAGATCTGAGGACTGAACACTATTATATACTGTTCTTCTGGACAGCTGGGATGGTGCTCTACATAGTTATCGCTATGAATAACATTCATGTATGGGTAGAAAAGACCCATCTGTGATTGGGACCATAGTCTCCTAGCTTTCACAACATACTTGGTGTATCTGACAAAGGAAAGCAGCCTACAAGTTAAAACACAAGTGCATGTATATGCTTTTTAAAAAAACACAAAAGAAAAACAGTTTTACGACAAGTCGTCTCATCTATCAGTCCATTCCTTCTTTGTATGTACATAGATGGTCGAATACGTTTTTTCTTAAAAGGGGTATTCTGCGTTTTATAACAATAAACTATTAGCTGGATATGCCTAAAAATAAAGTATACTCGCTATTTAAGTTCCCAACATTTCCGCGGAAAAAGTGTCATCTTTTACCACCAGGTCTTGTTTAACTGGGTGTTGCAATGACGTCCGCAATGAAGGAGGCAACCGGATTCCTCCTCTTCTACTCCTTTCTTCAATCTGGTCCTCCTCCTCTGAGCGGCTTGATGCATTAGGTTGCTGGAGCAACCAGTGCTTCCAAATGACGTCGGACCTGATGGCCAATTTAAAGGGGACTCCAGCCTTCACAACTCGTCTGCAGATTAAGGTACATCCTTCACCTGGCTATTACTCCTGTGCTGATTGATTCTGTTCTTAACTTCTGATCCTGACCTTGACGTAGGGCCTGTTCCTGAATAACGCCTCTGTCTCACCTTTTGGATTTGTCACCTAGTTTCCGTGGTTCTGCTCTTAGTATCGACTACTTCCTGACTCTTAATTATGGTTCTTTCTCATCCCTCGGCATGCTACATTCTTACTGCTATCCATTGACGACCCCTAGCTAAGTTCCTGATTTTGCTACAAGTTATTTGCACCAGCGCATCCACGGCTAATCGGGGACTGTTCTGAGAACTGCAACCTGGGAATTCCATCCGTAAAGTACAAAACTACTTACAGGGGTTAAGGGTGAAGAACAGGGAGTTTCTGAGGCTCTGCATTTCAATCTAGCCAGCAGCAAGCTGATTGCGTCTTAGAGGATCTGTGTCTTAATTCATAATCGTACCAGTGTCAGCAGGCCATGGAACCCAAAGTTCTGAAATGTCTACACTACTGCCAGTAGACGTCTATGAACTTGCAGACCAAGTTGCTGAGCAAAGAAATTGCAAACAAGTCGTTATCCGTGAACTCCAGAGAATAACCGCTCGCTTGAATGCTTTGCAGTCTGCACCTCCTTTGACATCCAAAGCATTTGTGTACTAGCAGACAGCCGTGGTAAGTACTTCTCCCGTGCCTGCTATCTCGGTACCATCACTTCACCTACCTGCTCCTCTCCAGTTTAATGGGCGACTCTGGCTTGGGCCTTCCCCTATAGCAACGTGGTAATCCAATGGTGTCCTTGCTGTACACCTTTTTGACTTCCTTTTACCGCATCTTCAAAGAACTTACCATACTACTTCTGCTGCTTTAGCTCTTCTTCACTTCAAGCAAGGTGCTTCCACAGTCCGCATATATGCTGTAAAATTTTGTATCCTTGCATTTGACATAGTCTGGAACAATCCTATCACAAAATACAGGCAGAATAACCAGTATAATGCAAAAAATATAACGTATTTATTAGATACATGATAAAATACAGAATATGAGATGAAAGACAAACCCATGATGCAAGGATCCCCATACATAAATACTAAAAACCTCCTATAAAAAAAAAAGTGCAAGTGCCTGAACAATAAATGCAGCAGCCCTATATTACCAAGTGTTGAGTTGGGGAAAACAATTAGACTAGACAGGCACAATAAGCACGACAGAACACAGACCAAAAGAGGGGGGCCCTGATCCCCAACACGTGTTTCGCCACCTGCTTCGTCAAGGGGTCTTTAAGACCTGTATTTTGCCATGCATTTTTTTTTCTATAGGAGGTTTTTAGTATTTATGTGTGGGGAGCCTTGCATCATGGGTTTGTCGTTCCATTTCATATTCTGTATTTTATCTTGTATCTAATAAATATGTTATATATTGCATTATATAGGTTATCCTGTCTGTATTTTGTGATAGGAGTATTTGATTTGCTATTCAGGTGGGATAAATTATTGGTGATTTTTGAGTCCTCTTTTGGAGGAATTGCTATTTTAGTCTGGAATAATGAAGCTCTGGTTGCAGCTTTCTATAAAGGTTTATCGGGTCATATGAAAAATGAACTGGTGGGTCTTGGCCTTCCTTCTGCACCAGATGATGGATAAAGAGGTCATCTTCTTATCAATTGTCCTGTGAGTACTCCACAGCCGGAAAACTCCAAGGCCGTGAGAGAGGGGAGATCACCTTTCCCAAATAACATTTTCTGTTATGATGAGTTTCCAAGCTCTTCAAGAGTCCAAGAGTAGTCTTTCTGGACTCAGATGTAGCAGGAAATGTTATTTACTATTACCTTGTTCAGAGACTTCAGATTCCCTTGTGACTTTTCAGAAGCCCATACGTTTCATGTCTCCCTTTAAACGGTTCCAGTCCAGCTACAAGTAAGGGTACTTCATGCCGAAGAGATCTCCTTTCTGTTCCTTCAACATTCTACTAGTCCCATGCTCTTGGAAAAACCCTGGCTCAGTCTATACTCTCCTATTTTAATGACTCTCTGGGGACCTTATTGTTTTCAGCATTGCCTTCTTGGACTGAATTGTAACTGGGAATTATCGCTCAGGTTTCTTGCTTTTCTATCTCAGCTGCTATCTAATTACCAAGACCTTGCAGACAATTTTTCTAAAAAGGTTGCAGAGACTCCCAACACATGGATATTCTGTTCCTTCCTATACACACTCCCCCCAAGAACAAAAGTGTACCTGCTCTCTCTACCAGAGACTGAAGAAATGTCTGCCTATATCAAAGAGAATTTGGATAAAGTATATATTGGTTAATTTTCTTCCCCGGTCGGAGCTGGATTATTCGTCAAGAAAACTAATGGAACTTTGAGACCATGTATAGATTTTTGTGGGCACGACAAGATCACTGTGAAGAATAGATATCCGCTATCATTAATCTCAGAATTGTTTGATCGCATTAAGTGTGCTCAATATTTTATCAAGTTGGATATGCGTAGGGCCTATAATTTGACCAGGTCAAGGATAGAGACGAGTAGACAATTGCCTTCAATGCCCGGTTATAGGCACTATGAATACCTGAAGATGCCACCCACCTCACCCAATTCCAGCAGCAGCAGTACTGAGCTAGGCAAGCTACCTGCTGGGCAACCAGAGACTTCCTCTACTGCTCCTGTCTTCAGTTGCCACCCTACTGGATCCAGCTGTGCCCCCCCCCCCCAACTTTGGATGACCGGCACCATCCTTAGACTCATCCTAGCTAACTGGTAACTGAGTGTTTGACAAGGGAAATGGTAACACCCAGTTGTCAAATTATTTATGATGCATTTTATTTCATGGGACACAGCTGCAAGGGGAAGGGTGAAGTAAATTGTGTATGAAGTTTTTACAAAGGAAGTCTCAGCAAAATACTTGCTAAAAAAAAAAGGGACCACTGGTCAGAATGAGGGAGCCACTGTACATACATTATAATGTAATCACAAAGCCATCACAGAAAAATCCAATCTTTATGGGGGTGGGTCCTCTCAAACAGATGTTCTTCTAGGGAGGTTTCACTGCATCTGCTAAAAAAAAAAAAAGATTGTGGTAAGAGGAATACAGTTGTAGCTTAACCCCTTAAGGACACGGCCAATTTTAGCCTTGAGGACAGAGCAATTTTTTTTACATTTCCCTCTTTGCATCCCGACGCTCATAACGCTTTAATTTTTTTTATGACGTAGTTGTATGAGACTGTTTTTTCCGGACGAGTTGTACTTTATGTACGTACCATTTTTTGGTACAAATACATTATCGTTTAATTTCTATTAATTTTTAATTAGATTAAAATGCAGAAAAAAACAGTTGTGCAGCAGTTTTAATATTTTTTTTTTTACACCATACACCGATCATAATAAATAATGGTATATATTTGTAGTACAGGCTGTTACGGTCGTGGCGATACCAAATATGTCTATATTATTTCATGTTTTGGGACTTATATTTTATAAAAAATGTGTATTTCTGTGTATTTTTGTTAGGGATCTGCCAGGTACTTCATCTAGCTATACTCCTGGGATTAATCAATCCACACCTGAGGCCAGACCTGCTCGACTGACACCATCTCCCACCAACCAGGGTGGCAGGCTCAGGAGTGGGAGAGCCTATCGCGGCCTGGTCTCTCGGAGTTAGCTCCGCCCCCTGCCCTTTATTACCTGCCCTGTGCTCTCCCTCAGTGCTTGTAATTCTTTTGGATTCCTGGCCCCACTGCTGCTTGCTCCAGCCTGCTTCTGCCGTGCTTCTGCCTTGCTGCAGTTCTGCTTGACCTGCTTGCTTGCCCTGGCTTGCTTCTGTCTCCGTGCCTGCTCGGGTGTACTCACTTCGTCCTGGTCCTGACTGTTCGTTCGCCGCCCCGTTTCCTCGTGGCGTTCCGTGGCTACTGCCCCTTCCCTTGCGTGTTCCCTGTTTGTCTTCCTGTGCACTTAGCCAGCGTAGGGACCGCCGCCCAGTTGTACCTCGTCGCCTAGGGCGGGTCGTTGCAAGTAGGCAGGGACAGGGCGGTGGGTAGATTAGGGCTCACTTTCCCTTCACCTCCTTCCTGCCATTACATAATTACAAGTCCTTACCTAGTCTACCATTTCTCCTACGCTGACGCTATCATGGACCCCCTTGAGACCCTGACCCAGCAGATGCAGGGCCTCTCCCTACAGGTCCAGGCCCTGGCCCAAAGGGTCAATGAGGGTGACGCTGCTTTAGTAGTACCCCTCACCTCACCTCTAGAACCCGACCTCAAGTTACCTGACCGGTTTTCAGGGGACCGTAAGACGTTTCTCTCCTTCCGGGAGAGTTGCAGACTGTATTTCCGCCTAAAGCCCCACTCCTCAGGTTCCGAGAACCAGCGGGTGGGTATCATCATATCCCGACTCCAGGAAGGGCCCCAAGAGTGGGCCTTCTCCTTGGCTCCTGACGCCCCTGAACTTTCCTCTGTTGATCGTTTTTTCTCTGCCCTCGGACTCATTTACGACGAGACTGACAGGACTGCTTTAGCCGAGAGTCAGCTGGTGACCTTACGTCAGGGTAGGAGACCGGTTGAGGAATACTGTTCTGATTTTAGGAAGTGGTGCGTAGCTTCTCAGTGGAAAGATCCGGCCCTAAGGTGCCAGTTTAGGTTAGGATTATCTGACGCCCTGAAGGATCTGCTGGTTAGCTACCCCTCGCCTGACTCCCTTGACCAGGTTATGGCCCTAGCAGTACGACTTGACCGACGTCTCAGGGAACGTCAGCTAGAACGCTTCAGTGTGCTCCCCTCTGACTTTTCTGCGATTCCCCCCGAGGTCCCGTCTCCTCGCCCCTCCACGGAGGACTCAGAGGTACCTATGCAACTCGGGGCCTCCATGTCCCCTCGACAACGTAGAGAGTTTCGCAGAATGAATGGTCTCTGCTTCTACTGTGGGGACGACAAGCATCTACTGAACACCTGTCCCAGGCGCAAGAATAAGAAGCCGGAAAACTTCCGCGCCTAAGTGATCATCGGGGAGGTCACTTGGGCGCACAGGTATTTCCCGTTAATGTGAAACGCAATAAAATTTTGCTTCCCTTTCAGGTCTCGTTTGCTGGCCGGTCTGCCACGGGCAGTGCTTTCGTGTTATTCTGGCTCATCTGCTAATATCATGTCTGTGGATTTTGCTATGTCTCTAAAGATGCCTTGTATTGATTTACCTTATCCCATCCCTGTAGTAGGAATCGACTCAACCCCCCTTGCTAATGGTTATTTTACTCAGCATACTCCTGTTTTTGAACTCCTGGTTGGCTCCATGCATTTGGAGCAGTGCTCTGTACTGGTGATGCAGGGATTATCGTCTGATCTGGTATTAGGTCTTCCCTGGTTGCAGTTGCATAATCCCACATTTGATTGGAATACTGGGGATCTCACCAAATGGGGTAATGAATGTCTTATGTCATGTCTTTCTGTTAACTCTATTTCTCCCCGGGAGGAGGTAAACACGCTTCCTGAGTTTGTTCAGGACTTCGCCGATGTGTTTTCTAAGGAGGCCTCCGAGGTGTTGCCCCCCCATAGAGATTACGATTGCGCTATCGATTTGGTGCCTGGTGCCAAGCTTCCTAAGGGTAGGATATTTAATCTTTCATGTCCTGAACGTGAAGCTATGAGGGTGTATATCCAAGAATGCCTGGCCAAGGGTTTCATTCGCCCCTCGACTTCTCCTGTAGGTGCTGGCTTCTTCTTCGTGGGGAAGAAGGATGGTGGTCTTAGGCCGTGCATTGATTATCGTAACCTGAATAAGGTCACCGTAAGGAACCAGTACCCACTTCCTTTGATTCCGGATCTTTTTAATCAGGTTCAGGGAGCCCAATGGTTTTCTAAGTTCGATCTACGGGGGGCATATAACCTTATCCACATCAAAGAGGGGGATGAGTGGAAAACTGCGTTCAACACACCCGAGGGTCATTTCGAATACCTGGTCATGCCCTTTGGGTTGTGTAATGCCCCTGCTGTCTTCCAGAATTTTATTAATGAAATCCTGAGAGAGTACCTGGGTAATTTTCTTGTTGTGTACCTTGATGACATACTGGTGTTTTCCAAGGACTGGTCCTCCCACGTGGAGCATGTCAGGAAGGTGCTCCAGGTCCTTCGGGAGAATAATCTGTTTGCTAAGACTGAAAAATGTGTCTTTGGGGTACAGGAGATACCATTTTTAGGGCAAATCCTCACTCCTCATGAATTCCGCATGGACCCTGCCAAGGTTCAAGCTGTGGCGGAATGGGTCCAACCTGCCTCCCTTAAGGCGTTACAGTGTTTTTTAGGGTTCGCCAACTATTACTGGAGATTTATTGCCAACTTCTCGGTCGTCGCTAAGCCTCTTACGGACCTTACCCGCAAGGGTGCCGATGTCCTCCATTGGCCCCCTGAGGCCGTCCAGGCCTTTGAGACTCTCAAGAAGTGCTTTATCTCGGCCCCCGTGCTGATTCAGCCCAACCAAGAGGAGCCATTTATTGTGGAGGTTGACGCTTCCGAGGTGGGAGTGGGGGCCGTCTTGTCCCAGGGTACCAGCTCCCTCACCCATCTCCGCCCCTGTGCTTACTTCTCTAGGAAGTTTTCGCCCACGGAGAGTAACTATGATATTGGTAACCGCGAACTTCTAGCCATTAAATGGGCTTTTGAGGAGTGGCGGCACTTCCTGGAGGGGGCCAGACACCAGGTAACGGTCCTTACGGATCACAAGAATCTGGTTTTCCTAGAATCGGCCCGGAGGCTTAATCCTAGACAAGCTCGGTGGGCACTATTCTTTACCAGATTTAATTTCTTGGTTACCTATAGTGCTGGGTCCAAGAATATTAAGGCTGACGCTCTGTCACGTAGTTTCATGGCCAATCCTCCTTCCGAGAAGGATCCCGCTTGTATTTTACCCCCTGGTATAATCGTCTCTGCCACGGATTCTGATTTAGCTTCTGATATCGCGGCTGATCAGGGTGCAGCTCCCGGGAACGTCCCTGGGGACAAACTGTTTGTTCCCCTGCAATACCGGCTGAGGGTACTCAGGGAAAACCATGACTCCGCTCTATCTGGTCATCCTGGCATCTTGGGCACCAAACACCTCATTACCAGAAACTATTGGTGGCCTGGGTTGCCTAAAGATGTTAGGGCTTACGTCGCCGCTTGTGAGGTTTGCGCTAGGTCCAAAACCCCTAGGTCCCGACCTGCGGGCCTACTACGTTCCTTGCCCATTCCCCAGAGACCTTAGACCCATATCTCCATGGATTTTATCACCGATTTGCCTCCATCTCAGGGCAAGTCGGTGGTGTGGGTGGTAGTCGACCGCTTCAGCAAGATGTGCCACTTTGTGCCCCTTAAGAAGCTACCTAACGCCAAGACGTTAGCTTCTTTGTTTGTGAAACACATCCTGCGTCTCCATGGGGCCCCAGTCAATATAGTTTCTGACAGAGGGGTACAATTTGTTTCCTTATTTTGGAGAGCTTTTTGTAAAAAGTTGGAGATTGATCTGTCCTTCTCCTCCGCCTTCCATCCCGAAACTAATGGCCAAACGGAAAGGACCAACCAATCCCTGGAACAATATTTAAGGTGTTTCATCTCTGACTGTCAATTCGATTGGGTCTCATTCCTTCCCCTTGCTGAATTTTCCCTGAATAACCGGGTCAGTAACTCGTTAGGGGTCTCCCCGTTTTTCTGTAATTTCGGGTTTAACCCAAGGTTCTCCTCCGTCTCCCCTGGTTGTTCCAATAATCCTGAGGTAGAGGAGGTTCATCGGGAACTGTGCACTGTCTGGGCCCAGGTTCAGAAGAACCTAGAGGCGTCCCAGAGCGCACAAAAGATTCAGGCGGATAGTAGACGTTCTGCTAACCCCCGGTTTGTCGTCGGGGATTTGGTCTGGTTGTCGTCCAGGAACTTGCGCCTTAAGGTCCCGTCCAGGAAGTTTGCTCCCCGATTTATTGGACCTTATAAGATCATTGAAGTCCTCAACCCTGTATCCTTCCGTCTGGAGCTCCCCCCATCCTTTCGCATACATGACGTCTTCCATGCCTCCCTCCTTAAACGCTGCTCCCCGTCCTGGTCCCCCTCGAGGATACCTCCTGTTCCCGTTCTCACCCCTGAGGGGGTGGAATTCGAGGTGGCCAAGATTATGGACAGTAGGATGGTCCAGGGCTCCCTCCAGTACCTGGTCCATTGGAGAGGATACGGGCCGGAGGAGAGGACTTGGGTACCTGCCCGTGATGTTCACGCTGGGGTATTGATCAGGAGGTTCCACCTCCTCTTCCCCACTAAACCGGGTCCCCTTAGTAAGGGTCCGGTGGCCCCTCATAAAAGGGGGAGTACTGTTAGGGATCTGCCAGGTACTTCATCTAGCTATACTCCTGGGATTAATCAATCCACACCTGAGGCCAGACCTGCTCGACTGACACCATCTCCCACCAACCAGTGTGGCAGGCTCAGGAGTGGGAGAGCCTATCGCGGCCTGGTCTCTCGGAGTTAGCTCCGCCCCCTGCCCTTTATTACCTGCCCTGTGCTCTCCCTCAGTGCTTGTAATTCTTTTGGATTCCTGGCCCCACTGCTGCTTGCTCCAGCCTGCTTCTGCCGTGCTTCTGCCTTGCTGCAGTTCTGCTTGACCTGCTTGCTTGCCCTGGCTTGCTTCTGTCTCCGTGCCTGCTCGGGTGTACTCACTTCGTCCTGGTCCTGACTGTTCGTTCGCCGCCCCGTTTCCTCGTGGCGTTCCGTGGCTACTGCCCCTTCCCTTGCGTGTTCCCTGTTTGTCTTCCTGTGCACTTAGCCAGTGTAGGGACCGCCGCCCAGTTGTACCTCGTCGCCTAGGGCGGGTCGTTGCAAGTAGGCAGGGACAGGGCGGTGGGTAGATTAGGGCTCACTTTCCCTTCACCTCCTTCCTGCCATTACAATTTTATTTACTTTTTATTTATTTATTTACCATTATTTTTTTTTTACATTCATTTAACTTTTTTTTTAAATCCCATAAAGGGATTTATCATTTTTATTTTTATTTTGTAACTGTAATGTACTGGCATATATCTATATGCCAGTACATTAGCCTGTTACTGATCGTACACAGGCAGTTGTTAGGGCATACCTCAGTATGCCCTAACAACAGGAAATATGTTCAGACAGCCCTGGGGTTCTTCACTGGACCCTGGGCTGTCTGGACATATGAGTTATGGGCTTTGATCGCGTCACAGTTATTTTCTGTGACGCGATCAATGTGCAGTCCCCTCTCCTTGAACGCCGCGATCAGCTGTCATCGCGGCGTTCAAAGGGTTAACAGCGGAGAGAAGATGTTTCTCTTCTCTCCGCTGTCAGAGCGGGGCCGTGGCTGTGTATTACAGCCGTTGCCCCGCTCTCGATCGCGCGCACAGACGCATGCAGGGACGGCTGTCACACAGGACGAGTATGCTCGTCCTAATGCGCGAAGTGCTCGCCGCTCAGGACGAGCATACTCGTCCTGTGTCGGCAACCAGTTAAATGTATGGGGGCATCATGGGGGGAAATAACTGTTAATTTTTTTCTAAACCTGAATAAAAGCTCCAATGTGCCCCATATACTAAAACAATACATTTAGGGCTAATACAATGTTGAAATAAGAAATCATTATTCTTTGACCCCATTTATGAGTGAGTGTATGACTTAAAGATTAAATTATAAAGGAATTAGAACATAAGGTATATTTGAAAATTGTATAACTTTTAATTATACAAAAAGGACCGTGATTTGCTGAAAACGAAAAATCGCTTTAATGGGGGTGATGTCAAGAGCTCAGATTTAACGGATATAAAATACAATTTTTGACTGAGTGTGAATGCTAAATGATCACATACATAGTATGCCAGTTTTGCCGTACAGAAAGAACTTGCTAACCTACTCTTAAGAGAAGGCGTCTTATAGAACTTGACATGTTAACATATTCTTTAGTAAAATGCAGAAATTGAAAATGTGTGAACAATATTAACTTTGCCAATAATCTTTAAGGCAAGTTTGACAAATGGACAAAAAAAATGTAAATTAGAATTAGATGCTGGTTAGTAACAAAGATGAAATATCTTATAGCTTCTGCATACCCTAAATCACAGTCTCGGTAGAATCTTAGGACACTTGTTGAAAAGAGGAGAAAACTTTTGCTCCCACAAAAAACAATGCTGTATTATTTCCCAGTATATTCTTTAATCCTGTGACTAGAATCTTGTGTTTTTTCAAAATTAGTTTTTGTACTGTACTCTGAGGGATGAAAGTGTTGTCCTGAGAACTGGTTTGAAATGCTAAACACTTGACCAAGCATTGCACCAATCTCATTTTACATTGTTGGCCTCCATAAAGCTATTTATTAAGCTGAAATCAGTTTTACTTCTAGAGCAAGCTGAGAAGCCTATGTTAATCTCTCCGGCATTAGTCACGCTGCACTAAGTAAGCGTATGTTGAAAACAAGTATTAATTGTGAGCTGTAACTGGCATCACATTCGATGCAAAGGGCTACAACATATTTGCATAAAATGTTCAAGTCAACTGCAAAGTCATTATATGGATTTTCCACTTCATGGCTAGGTAATACTGGATGATTAATCATTACAAATTTTTCTGTTTGCCTAGATTTGCAATTTCTAATGAGAAGCGACAAGTGGGCAGACTGTAACCCTTCGTTAGGTCATTTAGGCAATATCGAAACATGGATCATAGAGACTTACAGAACACATAACCCAATGTATAAGTTCGTTGTTAGATGATGCCCAATACGTTATGTACAAAGCCTAGGAATCTAAATTCATGCACTTAAGGGATGTACAATGAGATGTGTGTCTAGGCACAGTGGCTGTGTTCCCCTTCCCTGGCAAAGAGTTGACCGTACATGCACAATCATTCTCCATTGAATCCTATGGTAGATACGGAAACATCCGTTCATATCCTGTATATTCTTCATGAAAACTTTATTCATTTGATATTCAAAATATGAATATAATGCCTGATGTCAGATTTATTGATTTTGTAATCTTCTTTTACATAGATACTTACACAGTGTTTTACATATAGTCATATTTAAAATGCTCATAAAGCGGTAAAACAGCAGGCCCTGTGCATAATGCCACTTCTGCTATCCTTTTGAAAATGTAGGCGGAGCTTCAGGAATATGTTAGTAAGTGACTTTCCTCCAATCATTGTTGTTGTTAATCAGAGACGTGAGCCGCTGACTGACAGTGCTCTCCTCTTGAAGACCTTCATTGTCGTCTTTTTCAGAAGGACTGAAGAAACAGCCTCCTGCACCGCCAGACTTTCAGTACATGGGCTGTAGGTGCACTGTACTTCGAAGACATGATAGCCGTTACGCTCCAACCACTAGCTTTCAGACAACTGAGAATTAGACATAGAGTCTGGTGAAAACTGCTAAATAATGCCACATACAAGTCATATAAAGGCCAGAAATAGTGTTATTCCTCATGTACATACATATGACAGCTTATTCTGAAAGTCCCCTGAAAAGTTAGGTACGCTTTAAGTACCAATAAGAGAGGCAACAAGTCCATGTAGACCCCCCAAAATTACTGACTTTCACATTGCCACATGAATACATAATCACTTACACCCATTTCGATTTGGTGGCCAACTTTCTCTGAGTTGCAAGTGTTCAAAAGTGCCGGTGGTGAATGTCAATATATGCTTTCCGCCTCCCACAAGTAATACAGGTGACCAGGGGTGGATTAAGGGTACCATGGGCCCGGGGCACTTTTTCAGGTCTGGGAACGCCTCCCCCGAACTCCGAAGACACTGTACCGTATATATTTGCAGATTTCTGTTTAGGCGGCCACAGATCTGGCACGGTTTTAATTTAGCTGCAAAAGCAGAATGAGCCATATAGAAGAAAGAAAGCAGAATAATTTGAGACACTGAAGTGGTCTGGAGCTTTATAACTTTTCTTTATTTTTACGTCAATGGAGTGGTGTGTGAAGGATTCTTTTTTTGCGGGAGGAGTTATAGTTTTTATTGGCACCATGCTGGCCTTCAGGGCAGAGTGGCAAAGAAAAAGCCATATCTGAGACTGGCTAATAAAAGGAAAAGATTAATATGGGCAAAAGCACACAGACATTGGACAGAGGAAGATTGGAAAAAAGTGTTATAGACAGACAAATCGAAGTTTGAGGTGTTTGGATCACACAGAAGAACATTTGTGAGACGCAGAACAACTGAAAAGATTCTGGAAGAGTGACTGATGCCATCTGTCAAGCATGGTGGAGGTAATGTGATGGTCTGGGGTTGCTTTGGTGCTGGTAAAGTGGGAGATTTGTACGAGGTAAAAGGGATTTTGAATAAGGAAGGCTATCACTCCATTTTGCAACGCCATGCCATACCCTGTGGACAGCGCTTGATTGGAGCCAATTTCATCCTACAACAGGACAATGACCCAAAGCACAGCTCCAAATTATGCAAGAACTATTTAGAGAAGAAGCAGGCAGCTGGTATTCTATCTGTAATAGAGTGGCCAGCGCAGTCACCAGATCTCAACCCCATAGAGCTGTTGTGGGAGCAGCTTGACCGTATTGTACGCAAGAAGTGGCCATCAAGCCAATCCAACTTGTGGGAGGGGCTTCTGGAAGCATGGGGTGAAATTTCTCCCGATTACCTCAGCAAATTAACAGCTAGAATGCCAAAGGTCTGCAATGCTGTAATTGCTGCAAATGGAGCATTCTTTGACGAAAGCAAAGTTTGCAGGAGAAAATTATTATTTAAAATAAAAATCATTATTTCTAACCTTGTCAATGTCTTGACTATATTTACTAGTCATTTTGCAACTCATTTGATAAATATAAGTGTGAGGTTTCATGAAAAACACAAAATTGTCTGGGTGACCCCAAACTTTTGAACGGTAGTGTATATACAGCACCAGAACCAAGCTCAGTACATATATACATCCCCAGAACCAAGCTCAGTACATATATATAACTCCAGAACCAAGCTCAGTATATATATATATATATATATAAATATATATATATACACACACAGCACCAGAACCAGGCTCAGTACATATATACAGCACCAGAACAAATACAGTTCAGTACAGAGATCATTTGCGAATTCAGTTTAAGCCCTGCTGTATAAATTTGTACGACATAAAACGACAACTCCTAGTATAGCCTGAACAATGGTTAGGATATGCTGGGAGTTGCTGTTTAACAAAAAAGAATGCTACCATCCGTCATCTCGCTGCAGATCATACAGTGACTACAGTACTGATCAGTCACAGGGAGAATAAACATTTACATTGAGTGACTCACAGGTGATGTCTCAGATTCTTTTTGGTTCTTTTTCTCTTTTCTTCTCCATCCGGTCCAGACCTCTATGATGACTTCTCTCGGGCACGGCCCATTTATGCAGTTCACAGTTCAGATGTCTTCGGCTCCTCACTTTTCCAACATTTCCGCACCTGTAAACGAAGATAAAATTCTCATGATGCCACGCTCTATGTTTGTAAATATAATAGTATCATACAATGAATATAATAGTACTATACACTGTACTGAATATAATAATAATATACACTGTACTCCAGAATATAATAATACAATACACTGTACTCCTGAATATAATAGTACTATACACTGTGCCCCTGAATATAATAGTACAATACACTGCGCCCCTGAATATAATAGTGCTATACACTGCGCCTCTGAATATAATAGTACTATACAGTGTGCCCCTGAATATAATAGTACTATATACTGCGCCCCTGAATATATATGTGTGTGTGTGTGTGTGTGTGTGTATGTCTGTGTATAAGTGTGTATAGGAGACAGCATATCTATAGCACTACGACCCTATAAACTATGGATAGGATTAGATACAGTGGCTCAGCAGACAGTATCACACAAGATAGGATTAGATATAGTGACCAGCTCACAGACGTTGCGGTTCCAGCGCTGAACCCAGAAAAGTTAAGTACAAGAATTGTTTTGCTTTTTTATGTGTTACTAATTATTTTTGTGTGTTTGTATTATTTTACAGGTTCGGTTTTTGGACTACGTCGGATTCGAGGACTACTTCAATGACAGCGTTTTTTTTTTATTCTCAATAAAATGGTTAATGAGGGTTGTGTTTGTTTTTTTATTTCAATAAAATATTTTTTCTATGTCCTTGTATTTTTTTAAACTTTATTATTACTGCCTTATTAATAGCTGCTGGCTGATTGACAACATCCATTACTAAGGCGAGGCTTAATGTTAGCAGGCGCAGAGGCTAACACTAACCCCCATTACCCCGGTACCACCGCCACCAGTGGTACTAGGAAGAGCCGGGTATGAACCAGTACCCGACCATCTGTAGTGATCTATAGTGATGGTCGGGTACTGGGTCAGCAACAGGCTGGTAATATCAGCCTGGGAAAGGCCAAAAACAGTGACCCTTCCCCCCCTGGTAATGATAGGCTGCTGCTGTTGTATCTGGCGGGGTCCCCCCCATTTTTCATAACCAGCCAGATACAAGAAAGCAGCAGCAGGTTAACATTACCAGGGGGGAAGGGCCACAGTTTTTGGCCTTTCCCAACCTAATAATACCAGCCTGTGGCCGCCCCATTACCCGACCATCACTACAGATGGTCAGGTACTGGATCGTACCCGGCCTTTCCCGAGACCCCTGGTGTCGGTAGGTACCGGGGTAATAATGGGGGTTAGTGATAGCCTCTGCACCGGTTAACACTAAGCCTCGCCTTAGTAATGTACGCTATCAATCAGCCGGCGGCCATTACTAAGGCGGTAGTAATAAAGTTTAAAAAACAAACAAAGACATAGAAAACATATTTTATTGAAATAAAAAACACCCAGACAACCCTCATTAACCATTTTATTGATAATAAAAACGGCGTCATCTAAGAAGTTCTCGAATCCGACGTAGTCCAACGACCGAGCCTGTAAAAAAACACAAACACAACAAAAACGATTAGTAACACATGTGGTAGGCTTAGGTACAGGGCCCATGTGTGATATGTCTGTCAAGGCAGGCTTAGATACAGGGTCCAGCAGACAGCAATCTTATACAGTACATGTGGTAGGCTTATATATAGGGCCCATCAGACAGGATCACACATGGGCCATGTATCTAAGCCTACCATGTGCTTATGTAAGATGCTTAGATACAGGGCCCATCACACAGGATCACTCAATCTGTGATCCTCTCTCATGGACACTCTAAGCCTGCAACATCGTAGGCTTAAAGGGATTGTCCAGTTCCTAAACATTGATGGCCTATCCTCAGGATAGGCCATCAATAGCTGATGGGTCGGAGTCTGTCTCCCGGGACCCGCCAATCACCTGTTTTGAAGGGACCGCAGCGCTGGTATGACAGCTGCTTCACCTTCATTTTCCCTTACTGGCTCACACTGTGAATCGCCGACACGGATTCACAATGTGAGCAAGTGACCGAAATGTAGGGGAAGCACCAGCTCTCGCACAGATTATTGGCGGGGGTCCTGTGAGTCGGACCCCGCCAATCAGCTTCAAGCAGACAGGGATATTAAACTTACCCTTCTCTTCAGCCGAAGCGGATATCCTGACTCTATCCAGGATCAGGATGCTGTGTGCGGCGCATAGCATTGTGAAGTCATGCGCTGCACACCGGAAACAGGAAGGTAAGTACTGTAGTTACTATAGTAACGGGCCCGCGGCTCCAGTTACTATAGTAACTTTTTATTGATGTAGTGCGGCCCCTATAGCTACGCCACTGGTTGGGTGAGAGGTCCCGCTTCACTCCGGTTCTCTGAACCGGCTGTAATTTTAACAGCTGGTAAGTGAGAACCGAGGCGAACTGGTCCCCCTTCCAGCCTCGGGCCCTTGCCCAGATTGCCCTCATTCTAATCTTCCCCTGCAGGTGACACAGTCATATCGCCACAGGAGTATGAAATCTGGCAGTGTCATGTTGGCTCCAGTATTGAAGAGCTTACTGAACATATTTGGTCTACTTCTTATCAATGAGATTCAGTGAAAACATATTCTTTAAGCAAGACTAAATAATAAAGAGTTATTACTAAAGGGAACTACATTTTTTCCCTTAAAGTGGTACGCCAAAGGATTACATTTATAACTTAGCCACTGGATAGGTGATACATGTTAGATTGAGTGGTTCCATCAACTGGGACCCCAAGAGTCAGATGGCTGGGGGAATTGTGTCCCTTGCTTTAGCAATCAGTGGGGTCCAGCAGTTGAACCCCGCCAATATAACTCTTTTTTAACTGGAATAACGCTTTCAAAGATATTCTGTTACATACTGTATTCTCTCACCTTGTGAGCTGGACTCAGGAAAAAGCAGTGTTGTAAAACATAGCATCCAATTTGATGTTGATACACATTTATAGGACTTGCTCTTATTTTTGTAAATCTATCTCTGCCTTGTAAAATGCATAAATTATTAATTTTGAAATATACTGATTTACCGAAATAAACAAAATGTAATATTCACTTAAACCTTAAATTACCACATAAAACAATAGTTTCCATAGAAAGCACTGTGTATTAAAACTTCTTTATATTTTTGCATGAGCGTCATCAGTTCTTCAACCCCCTTTCTGTATGAGGACAAAGCTGCTTCAAACCACAGCAGAGTGACAAAATCTCAGCTATCATCCAAACACAGGATTTGGAGTTCACTTGCAGCCGCAGCCACATCATTTGACCTTGAGCAAATCACTTCATCTCCCCACGTCTCAGATCATGAACAGATTAATTTATCTCCCAGTGTGTGACCTTAGCTGCTTGCAACCAAGTGAGGATAAGGATATCATAGTTCTCATGCTGCAATTCTCCTCGCCAGATGGCTGACCAATCTGGAAATAGATTTAGATCCAATATTTCTCATGCTAATTATCTGTTCTGAGTGTGTGTGCGTGTGCGCGTGTGTTTGTGTGTGCGCGTGTGTGTCCATAGAAATTTGTATGTGAATAGTATCATTTTTTTCATTTTGTGCATTGTGATTTATCTAAACCCGAGTAATAGTATTCTGCTCCAGTGCCTGCGCCTTAGTTTATGGTAACAAATAGGATTGACCCTGAATGAACAATGCCTTCCAACAGGAGTCTGTAATGGCCCATATATTTTACTGAAGAGCTTAGTATTCCCTAGTATATAGGTTATTAAATGATGTTCTTATGTAGTGTGTGTAAAACAATAACATTATTCCCTTTATAGGATTATACTCTATATACTGTTTATTGTATTTATATTTTAATAAGAAAATATAAAAATATAAAAAAGAGGCTACAAAGTTTAATAATTAAATATTTCTAAACATGATTTCTTTAACAGAGAAATTTAAATAAACAAATAAATAAAGCATATTGTAACAATCTGGTACAGCCCTCGGCTGTTTCTGTCATGCCCAAAGACTGTGAATGAAGCGGCAGCGCACATGCACAACCACCGCTCTGTTCAAAATTTTCCTTACTTCCATTGTGCAGTGAGGAGAAATGGGAGTCGGGGCCACCATTCTAGAGATCAGTGGGGATCCAAGTGGTGGGGCCCAAGCGATCCCCTTTAATAATTGACTTTATTTATATTGTAAAACTCTAAAAACCCTTTTTAAGAGGACCTGTAAGCTCTCGTGACATGTATGCTTTAGTAAATAATTGTATTCCCCTTAAATTAACAATTCTGGAGCAAATTTCTTAGAACTCTTCGTTGTGCGGTTCCACTGTTATTCCTCCTAGAAATGTATGGATAAATTGACAACTGTGTGTTATTAGTTGGGGGTTTGTCACTGCACAGACTGACAATGTACACTCAGTGCTGATAGAGTGGGTGTCATGAACAAATACACAGTAAACAGTGAGGCCCCTGTTCTTCCCAAACCTCTGTCCCTACCTACTTGTACGACCCGACCTAAACGATGGCGCACAACTGGCCGGCATTCCCTATACTGGTACAAGTGAAACTGACAAACAGATAAGACAGAGACAGTACGAAATAACAAAGGGTCACCTCGGAAGTACACGGAGGGAGAGGCAGGGCAATTGTGCTGCGGACAAGTCCGGGCGCAAAAGGCTGAGTCAGGCAGGCAGGGTCAAACCGGGAGAGTGTAGAAAAGTCAAGAGTCCAGCCGAGGTCAGATCACAAAAAGTCAAAAAGCAAGTCGCTCAGGGGAGTCTGAAACAAGGTAAAACACCAGGCAAGGAAACTCCAATTACAGACAAAGGCAAACTATCCAAGGCTGAACTAAATAAGGAGAGGGCGGGAGCTCAGGAACATCAGCCAGGTTTTGATTGGCCTGATGCTCCTAAGCTCCTATAGGCTGCAGACTGCCTCAGTCTGCCAGGCCGGGCGACGCCCGAGCAAGTAACTCTCGATGTCCTGGAGACCGAGGGAGCCGCAGGCAGAGAGTACGTGACAGTGGGACTGTATGGACGCAGCCCTATTGACAAGGGGAATGGTAACACCAAGTTATCAATTTTTTAGTACCCATTTTATAGCACTGTATATTTGTGGAGTGTAGTAGAAAACCGGCTATTGGAACCCACACAAGCACGGGAAGAACATGCAAACTCCATGCAGATGTTGTCCTTGGTCTGATTTGAACCAGGACCTCAGTTCTGCAAGGCAACAGTGCCTATTTCTGAGTTAAAATCATATAATTCCTCTTCAAATTATAAAACACATATGCACACCGTCAAATGAGCTTAAATCATATTTGTAAGAAGAACACAAATATAGAGACAGTGGCCCACATTTATTAATAATGGTGTCTTTTGCACCAATTAAATTGGAGATGGCAGTTGGTGATATTTGCGTCTAATTTATTAAAAGGCGCACACCACTTGATAAATCTGGTGCATTTGGAATTATTTGACTGTTAACATTTCTTGTTATGCCAAACATTTGCGCCATTAATTGGCGCTTTTTTTAAACCTTTGCCTATAATAAATGAGGCTAAAGAATCTTTACAGCTTAGGGCCTGTTCACAGCAGCCTTGTCTTTCCATTGAGGGGTTCCCAGTGAGCTTTCCGTCGGGGGAAACCCTCAATGTAAAGGCAAACGGAAACCTTCGCTTCTGTTTGCATCACCATTGTTCTCAATGGTGACAGAAACGTTGCTAATGGATTACGTTTGTCACCGTTGTGAAAGGGTTCTGTTGTTTTGACTGAATCAAAGCTCAAACGAAACCCCTCAACGGCAAGACAACGCTGATGTGAACACAGCCTTAACCATGCCTTATGACAAATGTCATAAATGTTTACACAATTCCTCCACAAACTCTTAAATGGGACTTTTTAACTTGGGCAATTTCAGTCAAAATCATGCTAAAACCAAATATTAAATGTTGTCCAGTATGTTTTATCATACGGGAATTGTCATTTAAATACCTAACGTTCACAGATGAGTAATACTTGATCGACTTGCTGCAATATTTTAAGAACAGTCATTTACCCATAATTCCATGCATGTGGACATATACCTTATTCCACTTCTCAGAACTATGGCCTCAATTAACTTTACCTCGTTAGGAACGCTCTGCTGATGACGCTCTGTCTGTCAATAAGAATAAAAATAACCACGACACATCATAATATTTAATCAACACTGAGATTTGTTGAAAAATCTTGTCTTGAAGAATCAGGTGTAAAACCTGCTGTAAGCGGTCTGTTGAAAAGAGAGAGTTGACAAGGCATGAAAGCATAATACGTTTTATAATGTAATATAATGAGGACGCAAAGTTTGCCTTCCCTACGTGGTTAAATATATTATTAGCCCAAAGAAATGTGCTGCTTCTAAGTGCAAAATCATCAGCTAAAAGCAAATATTTATATTAAATTCAAATAGTAGAAAAAGTCTGCTGTCAAAGCTCAAATGTAATATAAAAAGTTGCTTAAATATATTATAGACAATTACAGTAAGAATGGTTATCTTACTTAGAGTAATGTGCAAATGATATAAGATGCTAGTCATTGCATCTAATGGGACATGAAGATTATAGTATTTTCATTACAATGGAACTACAGGTTGTTCCATATAAATGCACATAACTAATGCATAAAATTACAGAACATAATGCACATTCAAAATATATACCATGTAATTGCTGTGTTACATGGAGAACTCAATGGCACTGCTGCCAATGTGCCAGGCCAAGGTTGTACAGAAACAGATCTTAATCCCATCCTTGCAGCCATTGGTTCTCACTGTGCACTAGATTACTGTGCGTGTTTCAGGGGCATATAAAGAAACCGAAGCGCCCCATAGCAAAATTTAGAATGGGCCCCAATCCCACTGAGAGCTCTGACAAAGGTAGGTTAATGTGACACTGTGTTAAAACAAAGCCAGACTGCACCTGATGTTGTTATCTATCACCTTTTCTAATAAGAAGAGTGACAGAGATTGTTAACCCCTTTAGGACGCAGCCTGTTTTGGCCTTGTGGCACAGCCGATTTTTTCAAATCTGACATGTGTCACTTTATGTGGTAATAACTTGGGAATGCTTTTACCTATCCAAGCGATTCTGAGATGGTTTTCTCGTGACATATTGTACTTTATGATAGTGGAAAAATATGGTCAATAAATTCAATATTTATTTGTGAAAAACCAAAATTTAGAGAAAATGTGCAGTTGTCTAAATTTAAATTGTATCTGCTTGTAAAACAGATAGTATAGTAATACCACACAAATAGTCACTAGTTACCATTTCCCATATGTATACTTTATATTTGCATCGTTTTTTTAAAGGGGTTTTCCAATCCTTTTTTTTTTTTTTTTTAAATCAATGCAATGTTCCTCTATTAATATATTAGTGCACTCTGACTAGCTTTTTCTTGATAATAAATGGTTTTAGTAACATTACTCCCTATTGTTTACCTTCAGAGGTTTGTTTTGCTCAGTAAGTTCACTCCTCTTCTCTTCCTGTGTTTCTCCTCCCTGCATGCACTGCTCTAGTCCCAGCATGCAATGTGCATGCAGCAGTGCACTTGCTCCGCCTACTACACCCAGCTCTACTAACTTCTGCAATCTCAGTCTTCATTTTGGTGCTCTCATGCTATTACTGATAGCACAAGCTGAAATCACTGGATATCTGCGTTTTTAACCTCTTAACGCCGAAGGGCGGATATATCAGTCCTCTGCAGCTGCTAGTTCGCGCAGGAGGAGGGATATATCAGTCCTGTGATGTCGCAGGTACTGCCAGTGTACCCACGCGATCAGCGGCAGGAGCACGGCTGTTATACACAGCCTGGCTCCTGCTGCAACTGCGGGAATCGAAGCGCGCTTCGATTCCGGCAGTTTAACCCATTAAATGCTGCTGTCAATAGTGACAGCGCCATCTAATGTGTTTGACAGAGGGAGGGAGCTCCCTCTGTCCCCCCATCGGCGCCCCCGCAAAGAAATCGCGGGTCGCCGTCGGGTTTCCATGGCAGCGGGGGTCTAACAAAGACCCCCAGGTCTGTCTTCAGCATCTGCCTGTTAGGCGATGCCGGAGGCATGACCTAACAGTTTGCCTGTCAGTTTTACACTGACAGGCAATAATGCTTCCGTATACTAAGTATACCAAAGCATTATATATGCGATCGGCACATCGCATAGTGAAGTCCCCTGGTGGGACTAAAAAAAAAAATGCCAATCCGTTGAATAAAGTTGGTGAAAAAAAAAAATAATTACAGTGAAAATCAAATAAAACTACTTTTTTTGCCCAAAAAGTGTTTTTTTTTTAGTAAAAGTGTCAAAACAAATCACACATACACATATATGGTATCCCCGCGATCGTAACAACTTGAACAATAAAATTAACACATTAATTAAACCGCTGGATGTACGGCGTCCAAAAAAACAACGGCAAAATTCGCTCTTTTCTCCCATTCCCCCCATAAAAAATTAAATAAAAATTAATCTAAGTCCTATGTACCCCAAAATAGTACTAACGAAAACGACACATTGTCCCGCAAAAATCAAGCCCACATACGGCCACATCGACGGAAAAATAAAAACGTTACGTCTCTTGGAATGCGGCGATGCAAAAACAAGTAATTTTTTTCTAAAAGGCTTTTTATTGTGCAAACGTAGAAAAAACATATAAAACCTTTACATATTTGGTATCCCCGTAACCGTGCCGAGCCATAGAATAAAGTTAACATGTTATTTACGCTGCATAGTAAACGGCGTAAATTTATAACGTGAAAATCAATGCTGGAATAGCTGCTTATTTTCAATACTCTCCGAAAATAAAGTTAATAAAAGTTAATCAATATATTATAAGCATCTAAAAATGGTGGAATTACATAATACAACTCGTCCCGCAAAAAACAAGCCCTTATACGGCTATGTCGACGGAATAAAAAAAAAGTTACGACTCTTGGAATGTGACCGTGAAAAAAACAAAAATAATCCTTGGTCATTAACGTGCAAAATGGTCCGGTCATTAAGGGGTTAAACGGTTTGAAGAGGTCTTCTGGTACCAAAACAGTGGAAACCCCCAAAAGGTGACCCCATTTTGGAAACTAGACCCCTTGAGGAATTCATTGTAGTTTTCTTGGGATGCATGCGACTTTTTGATAAGTTTTTATTCTATTTTTAGGTGGCGTGGTGACTAAAAACAGCAATTATACTATTGTTTTTTTATTCTATTTTTGTTACAGCGTTCACCGTGCGCTATAAATGACATATTCACTTTATTCTGCGGGGCGATACGATTAGGGCTCATTTACATGAGCGTGTTATACGTCCGTGCAACGCGCGTCGCAGGGACCTATGTTAGTCTATGGGGCCGTGCAGCCAGGTGCGTGATTTTCACGCAGCGTATGTCCGCTGCGTGAAACGCACGACGTCCTATATTTGTGCGCTGTTCGCACATCACGCACCCATTGAAGTCAATGGGTGTGTGAAAACCACGCATGTCGCACGGAAGCAATTCCGTGGGACGCGCGTGATTCGCGCAACAGCACTGTAAAGGATGAATGAAAACAGAAAAGCACCACATGCTTTTCTGTTTACAAACATCCAAACGGAGTGTCATAATGATGGTGGCTGCGCGAAAATCACGCAGCCACGCATCATAAAGGGCTGACACACGGAGCTGTTAAGTGCCTTTTGCGCACGCAAAACGCCGCGCTTTTTGCTTGCACAAAACGCACACGCTCGTGTAAACCCGGCCTTACGGTGACACCAGATGTTTATAGTTCTTTTATGTCTTATGGTGTTTGCACAATAAAATACGTTTTGTAAAAAATCATTTACTTTTTGTGTTACCTTATTCTAAGAGCCAGAACTTTATAATTTTTCCATCAATAAAGCCGTGCGAGGACTTATTTTTTGCGTAACGAACTGTAGTTTCGATCAGGACCATTTTTAGGTCCATGCGACTTTTTGATCTATTTTTAATACATTTTTTGGGAGGTGAAGTGACCAAACAATTGTGATTTTGGTATGGTTTATTATTATTTTCTTTTACGGCGTTCACCGCGCGAGATAAATAACGAAATAATTTTGTAGTTCAGGCCGTTACGGACGCAGCGATACCAATTATGTATAGTTTATTTATTTATATATTTTTATTAATAAAAAAGGACTGATAAGGGAAAAAAAGGGGATTTTTTTTAACTTTTATTTTCTTATTTTTACACATCTTTTTTTTATACATGCGTAGTGCAGTGTATTAGAACTGTCAGCTATTCACTGACAGCAAGCATAGTGGGTCCTGACTTTGTCAGGACCCATTAGGCTTCCGTCGATGGCATAGCCGGACGCCATTGTTTGGTGTCCGGTTGCCATAGTAACCATCGCCGGCCGCTATCGTGTAGCAGGCCGGCGATGGTAACTTAACCCCTAAAAAGCCGCGATCTCTATTGAACGCGGCTTTTAAGGGGTTAGACAGCGGGGACACAGCGATCGGTCCCCGCTGTAGGAGCTGCGGCAGCTGCTGTACGAGACAGCAGCTGTCACAGCTCCTGCACCTGTGGGGAAGACGGCCGTTATTCCCGCAACTTCATATTCCGTCGCTAATTTATAAGGGGTTATAATTTCACAGAGCATGCGCGGTGGAGTGTGTTAACCACGCATGCTCTAATGAGATAAAGAAGCACGTGGTACGGGTACGTCATTTGTGACGTAACCGTACAGTGTGAAAGCCGGAAACCGGAAGCAAGGCAGAAGACCAAATGGACGGGTCTGCACAGGAAGTGCAGATTTTGCATTACTAAGGGGGCGGTGACGGAGGAGGATATACGACGCTACAGCCATCTGATGAAACGTAAGTACATTGTAAAGTTATATATTTTTCATTGTTTTATTTAAATAAATGTCATTTTTTAGTTCCGGAAAACCCCTTTAACATCCTTTTATTTTTCTAGGAAGTTACAAGGCTTAGAACTTTAGCAGCAATTTCTCACATTTTCAAGAAAATTTCAAAAGGTTCTTTTTACAGGGACCAGTTTAGTTCTGAAGTGGTTTTGAGGGCCTTACATATTAGAATCCCCCAATTAATCACCCCATTTTAAAAACTGCACCCCTCAAAGTATTCAAAACAGTATTCAGAAAATTTCTTAACCCTTTAGGCGTTTCACAGGAAATAAAGCAAAGTAGAGGGGAAATTTACACATTTCTTTTTTTTTGCCGAAATACATTTGTAATAAAAAAAATTGTGTAACACGGAAGGTTTTACCAAAGAAACGCAACTCAATATTTATTGGCCAGGTGCTGCAGTTTTTAGGAATATCCCACATGTGGCCCTAGTTCCCTAATGGACCGAAACACCGGCCTCAGAAGCAAAGGAGCACCTACAGGATTTTGGGGCCTGCTTATTTTTAGATTATATTTTAGGCACCATGTCGGGTTTGAAGAGGTCTTGTGGTAACAAAACAGTGGAAACTCCCCAAAAGTGACCCCATTTTGGAAACTAGACCCCTGAAGGAATTTATCTAGCGGTATAGTTAGCAATTTGACCCCACAGATATTTTGCTATATTTATTGGAGTTAGTCTGTGAAAATGAAAATCTACTTTTCTTCTGAAAAAACATAGAAATTTGTAATATTTACAAGGAATAAAGAAGAAAATGCACCCCAACATTTGTAAAGCATCTTCTCCCAATTACGGAAATAACCCACATGTGGTAATAAACTGATGTTTGGACACACAGCAGGGCTCAGAAGGGAGGGAGCGCCATTTGGATTTTGGAGCGCAGATTTTGCTAGATTGGTTTTTAGTGCCATGTCGCGATTGCAACGCCCTGGAGGGAACAAAACAGTGGAAACACCCCAAAAGTAACCCAATTTGGGAAACTACACCTCTCAAGGAATTTTTCTAGGGGTATAGTAAGCATTTATACCACACAGGTTTTTTTGCAGAATTTAGTAGAATTAGGCCGTGAAAATTAATGTAAACATTTTTGTCCACTAAAATGTTGAATTTTTTCATTTTCACAAGGGATGAAGGAGAAAAAGTCACCCTAAATTTGTAACGTAATCTCTCCCGAGTATGACAATACCCCACATGTGGTAATAATTATTTTTTTTTAATAGAAATTATTTTACCTGTGCAGGACTGATCCTTTTTTGCTTTTCCATTTTAGTTTTTCACTCCACGCCTTCCAAACGGCATAACTTTTGTATTTTTCCATGAATTGAGCGGTGTGAGGGCTTATTTTTGGCAGGATGAGCTGTAGTTTTTATTGGTACCATTTTTTGGTACATACAACTTTTTGATCACTTATTATTACATTTTATTTAGAACTTTGGTGACCAAAAAAACAATGATTTTGGTGTTTTAAATTCTTTATTTCTTATGGCGTTCATAATGCGCTATAAATTACAATTTTACTTTATTCTGCGGGTCGGTACGATTACAGCGATACCAGATGTATATAGTTTATTTATGTTTTGCAGCGTTTGCACAATAAAATCACTTCTTTATAAAATAATTTATTTTCTGTGTCACCATATTCTGAGAGCCGTAACTTTTTTATATTTCAGTCAAAAAAGCTGTGGGAGGTCTTGTTTTTTGCAGGACGGGTTGTAGTTTTTATTGGTACTATTTTCGGGTACATGCAACTTTTTGATCACTTTTTATTCTATATTTTGGGAGGGGCGGTGACCAAAATATAGTGATTCTGGCATTGTTTTTAGTTTGTTTTTTTTTGCGGCATTCACCGTGCGGTAAAAATAACATTATAGTTTTATAGATTGGGTCGTTAAGAACGCGGTGATACCAAATATGTGTACTGTTTTTTAACGGTTCCATTTTTTCCCTATAATAAGAGACTTTACTTTTTTTAAACTTTTTTTCTTTACTTTTGACACTTACTTTTTTTACCTGAAGCTCTGATCGCTGCTAGAATACATTACACTACCTAGGTAGTGTAACGTATTCCAACGGTTAGTGTGACGTCACAGTCACTCTGACAGTTAGTCTACGAGGACCAGCTGCTGGTCCTCATAGACTTGCATACATGGCAGACCCGGAGGCCGTTGTCTGGACCCCGGGTGCCATCACAAGCATCATCAGCCCCCACAATTGCATGGGGGCTGCTGATATGCTACAAAACCCTTACATGCGGAGACCGCAATCGAGCTCTGCATTTAAAAGGTTAATTGCCGAAATCAGCGGCAATGAGCCGCTGATCGGCAACAGTCGAGTGTCAGCTGTCAGGGACAGCTGACCTCCCGGTTCCCGATGCACACTGTCACCGACACAGTCGTCGACAGTGTGCATTGCGAACGGCAGTGACGTCCTGTGACTCTGACACGAAGTCTATCAGGAGGCTGGTCCTGATAGGCTTCCGTACATGGCAGACACGGAGGCCATTACTTGGCCTCCGGTCGCCATGCTAGCCATCTGCAAACCTGATGATTTCATTGTGAGGTCTGCCAATGTGCTAGAAACCCCTAAAATGTGGTGATTGCAATCGATCACCGCAATTAAGGGGTTAATTGCCGAAATCAGCGGAAATAAGCCGCTGATCTGCATACAGTGGAGTGTCAGCTGTCAGGGACAGCTGGCCTCCCAGTTCCCAGTGCACACTGTCGCCGACAGTGTGCACCGGGAACTACGCAGTAACTGTACGTCCCTGTGCGCTAAGACACTGGCCACATGGACGTACAGTTGCGTTGTGGTGGTTAAAGGGGTTGCTCAGGAAAAAGAAAATTCCTAAAAAGTGTCGCCCAGCCTTGGTTTGCCTTCCCTAATACCCCCTATTAACCTCCTAACCAGTTTCTGTTTGATCTCCATCGTCACTGCTGCTCTTTCTGTTTGTTTACATCCCTTGCTTCTGGTCCTGGCTGTTTCCTGTCTTGTAACCCACAATACCACCATACCCATGATCCCCTGCTGCATCTGAGGAGACAGCTTGCATCCCCCCCCCCCTTCCTCCAAAACACCTCAGCTATTTGCATACTGCCAAGCCCCTCTATGGCCACAGTGTCCTTCCCTGTTCTAATTACAAATTACAGGCACACAGCTCCCTCCCTGCACACTGTCTTACACAGTAATAATCATCATTATCCTTTGTGCCTCCATCTATCCCTGATCTAAGTACAGGCACCCATCTCCCTTCCCCGCCCCTTTCACAGCCTGATAAATGTAAGTCGGCCCACTCCACCTATGTCAGACATCTTGGTACACACAATCCAGTCAGCACATTTTCCTCACCTGCTGCTGGATCTGTTCCAAGAGATCCTGTATTAGGCCCTGTTCACACTGAGTTTTTTGGGGGGTTTTTTTCAGGCAGAAAATTCTGCCTCAAAATTCCGTCTGGAATTTCAAGGCAGATTTTGATCTGCCTGCGCGCCCTTTGCACTTTCTCTGCCTCCCATTGATGTCAATGGGGGGTCAGAGACGTAAATGCCTGAAAATAGGGCATGCCACTTATTTTCCCGCGAGCACTAAAACCAGTAAAAACGCCTCCGCCTCCCATTGAAACCAAGAGGAGGCGTTTTCGGCTGTTTTTTGGCGCGTTTTCTGACGAGGTTTCCCCAGTATAGACCATAAATACCTTATCTGTCAGGGTCCAACACCCGGCACCCCGTCGATCGGCTGTTTTGAAGGGGCCGCGATGTTCGTACGAGCACTGCTTCCCCTCCATTTCCTTTACTGCTCACATTGTGAATCACGGACACACTTGTAGCGGCGGTTCACAGTATTACAGCTTTCTCCCATTCAAGTGTATACGGTAATACTGTGAACCGCCACTACAAGTGTGTCCGTGATTCACAGTGTGAGCAGTAAAGGTAATGGAGGGGAAGCAGCGCTTGTATGAACATCGCGGCCACTTCAAAACAGCCAATATGCAGGGAGACGGGCCACCACCCATCAGATATTGATGGCTTATCCTGAGGATAGGCCATCAATTTTTGTGGACTGGAAAACCCCTTTGACACCCCAAATATGATTACTTTATGGAAAGTAGATCCCAAGGTATTAATTTAACGACATATCAAAGATTTAAAAATCTGTAAAATCTCTGCTGCATGCAGATGTGTTTTGTAAAATCTCATCTACTTGCCTTGTACTCCGTGTGTTACATGGTGACTTTGGCCACGACACAGGTTGTCCGACCAAAGATCGCTATGTCCCATAGCCTACACCGCCAGTAATGAAAGTCAATGTGGTTGCGTTGCGACCTGCAAGTAACTGCGTCACGACAGTTTGGATTTCTTGCAACTGACATGTCGTGGCAACTTGCGCGTTGCGACACAACCACATTTACTTTTATTACATGCAATGTAGACTACGGGACATAGCGATCTTTGGCTGGTCGACCTGTGTCGTACATGGCAAAAGTCGCCATGTAGCAGATAGACAAATTTAATTATAGAGGAAATTTTTATTGAAAAAATAAAAAGTGTGTTTTATGTTTTATGTTTTTTATTCTTCTCCCTCTCTGGCAGACTGCCAGAGAGGGAGAAGATGCAACTGGTGATCGCTGTGACAGCGATCATCTGACCAGAGACCACTCTGAAGCCCGGTGATACAGCTGTCTCTAGAGCTATCATGGAGCTCCTTACCGTCGGCATGCATGTGATCGCTGTGAAAGGCTGTCACAGCGTTCATATGGCTGAGCTCCTTACCATCGGCGCGCAAGCACTGCTGGGAGGAGCCATGTAATCGCTGTGACGTGCTGTCACAGCGATCACATGACCGGAGACCACACTGAGTGGTCTCCGAGTGAAAGTTCAGTGATATCAGCTGTCTCTAGACAGCTGTATCACAGAGCTCCTCACAGTCGGCACATAAGCGCTGCTGTTAGGAGCAATGTGATCGTTGTGACGGGTTGTCACAACGATCACATGATCGGAGACCACGCTGAGTGGTCTCCGGTTCAAGTTCCATGATACAGTTGTCTAGAGACAGGTGTATCACGGAGTTAAATGCCACCGGGGAGCGGCAAACCTGCTAACTCTGCAGGACGTTCTGGAACGGCCCTCCAGAGTAAATTGCGGACCGCCCGGACGTGGCTAAGCAGATGAGGAAACACGTGGTACAGTTACATCATTTGTGACGTAACCGTACACTCTGATAACCGGAAACAGGAAGTTAGCTATCAGAGCTAATGGACGGGTCCGCAGAGGAAGTGCCAATTTTGGATTAGCAAGCGGTCACGTGACTGAAGATGCGATACGCCGCTACATTCATCAGATCCAACGTAAGTATATTGCAAAGTTACTTGTTTTGCATTGTTTAGTTTAACTAAATGTGATTGTTTGCTTCCGGAAAACCCCTTTAACACTTTATGCGATTTAGGAGCTCAGCCCGCTTTTTCTTACACAGTTGCACATGTTGGAAAAAAATGGCACTGGGGCTTAAGGACTATGGTGTTCAGCTCAAACACTATATTTTCAGTGTATATATGCCAGAAAACCGGCATAAATACGATGATAAATTCCCCTAGCGAGCTTTAAATCCCCTGCTTCCCTTCTCACAGTACATGATAAAACTGTCTGATTCTAGTCACCACTAGGGGGAGATTAGTGCATGGAAATATATATTGCTACTATTGATGGATTTTGCCCATCAAGTACATTTATGAAGTATCCACAGGATAAGCCATAAATGTCCCTGATGGGCAAACCGCTTTAACAAGAGCTGTAAAAATATCTATGCAGTGAGCTCCCCCTAGTGGTGGCTTCAGGAAAACGGTGGCAGTAGAAGAAGCTGTTCACCACGGGGCCCATGGCAAGTCGGTCTGCCTCAATGGAAGGTAAGTTCTTGACTAAAATGGAGGTAGATTCCTTAACTGTGACAGAAAACTTTACTAAATCATTTAGGTTATATTCAAACACAGCAGATTTGTTGCAGAAATTCCTGCGACTGTACCATTCATCTGAATGAGGCTTGTGGAAATGCATGTACTTGCTGCAGAAAAAAACACATTCAGATGTATGGAACAAATATTAAGTCACAGAAATATAACCTTACGAGGGTGTTTATATATCATTCTACAATAAGTTGTATTTTGTGATTTAGTTTAGTTTTTTTCAGGGGTGGGGGATTCTGCAAAAAAACTGTATTTGTCCCAATTTTAGTCAACATTGAATTTTTTTCTTTTACATGATTGTGATTTTAATAAAGGTAAAGGCTTACTTTAAGGCCATGATTACACATGCAGTTTAAATGCAGATTTTGGCTCCGGTTTTTTTCAGCTAAACACAGGAGTGGACACAAAAGAAAGGAGACATGTCAGTCTTTTCTTTATGCATTTCCTTCCCTTTAGATCGCTTTCTGGCTTTGGCTCAAATATCGGAGCCAAAAACGTCATCAAACGTGTGTGTGTGTGTGTGTGTGTGTGTGTGTGTGTGTGTGTGTGTGTGTGTGTGTGTGTGTGTGATCCTGGCCTTGATGTATCATCAGGCTACATTCACACATTCAGTTTCGATAAATTTTTTGCCGTTAAAGCCAGGAGTGGATATAAAAGAAAGGGAAAGTATAGAGGAAAGACTCATACTACATCTCTCTTAGACCAGAATCACACACAGAGTTTTGATGCAATTTTTGGCTCAGTTTTTTTTAGCCAAAGTCAGAAGTAAATCCAAAAGAAAGGAAAGCTATAAAGAAAAAACTGATGCATCTCCTTTATTTTGTGTCCACTCCTGTGATTGGCTCAAGCATTTTTTAATTCCTGTGATTTTGCAAATGCAGTTTTTGCCTATCTTTTTGAAGTCCCATAGAGAAGCCACGGTCGTTATTAACTGCGGCATCAAAAGGGGTAGACTGCTTTTTCAGCAGGGTGTCAGCTATAAGTTACAGCTGACGCCGACTGCTATAGGTGTGGGCTCAGCTCCTGATCCCGCTCCATAACCGTGTCGTACATGTATGACAGCTTGCAGGATGTGTCAGGTTTACATTTTATTCAATAAATTTTTTAGTCCCACCGGGACATTTGATCACTTCTATAATGCTTTGGTACACTCAGTATACTAAACATTATTTCCTGTTAGCATGGCCGGCCTTAGCTATGTGCGACACGTGCGGTCGCACAGGGCGCCGGCCGCCATGCTGTAAGGGGGGCGCCAGTGGGTACGAGCAGAATAGAAGAGAAACGTTCCTCCCTCTGCACTGCTGCGTGAAGTGAGCGCTGATTGGAGGAGCAGCAGGTGCTTCTGTCTGCTCCACCAATCAGCATAGCCTGTACTGCAGTGTCACACACACTCAGCACCTCACGCAGCTCCTTCCTGCTGTGCTGCTGCCCCAGTGAAGACTCCTCCACGGAGCTCCAGAGTCAGGTAAGAAGAGCAGCAGCTTTAGCTTAATCTATGTCTATTTATGTGCTGTGTGAGGGAGGGGGAGAGAGGGGGCTTTATTTGATGTGTAACAGGATGTTTTTTTTATTTTTTTAAAAGATCGATTTTGTGGGGGAGGGGAGGCTAGGTTAGAGGTACTTTGAGTGTGTATTTTTTACAGATCGATTTTGAAGGTGAGGGGACATTGCCCTAAATGCTATAGGAGTGGGGGGATTCTTTATAAATGTTTTTTGTGAGGAGGGGGACTTCTGTATAGTTTATTTAGTGGTGTAGGAGCTTATTATGAATCATGGGGGAGGGGAACTTAGCGTTATGTATGGGGAGAAAGGATTCTTTAGGGTACGGCCACACGGAGCGGCCCTCACACTGTCGCAACGCGGCCAACAACCGCGCTGGCACTATGTAGGAGCGGCTGTCAAATACCTCATTAAGGGGTATTCCGGTTACACGCTCATGCGCACTGCCGCTCCATTCATTCTCTATGGGAGCGCCGGAGATAGCCGAGTGCAGTGTTCTGCTTTTTCCGGCGCTCCCATAGAGAATGAAGAGGGGGTAAGTTGTTGTAATTTGCAAAATCGTGCGTCCATAAAGGGTGTATTAATTCATGACCGCACGTTAACGTGGGTAAACCGTCCCTTTATCTGCAAAATTGTGCGGCCATGAATTAATACACCCTTTATGGCCGCACGATTTTGCAAATTACAACAACTTACCTCCTATTCATTCTCTATGGGAGCGCCGGAAAAAGCAGAACACTGCACTCGGCTATCTCCGGCGCTCCCATAGAGAATGAATGGAGCGGCAGTGCGCGTGTGAATGTAACTGGAATACGTGCGGCCACTAACAGGCTGTTTGACAGCCGCACTGAACATGGTGACGGCGTGGTTGTTAGCTGTGTTGCGACCGTGTCAGGCTGGATTCACACGAGCGTGTGCCTTTTGCGCACGCAAAAAACACAGTGTTTTGCCTGCGCAAAATGCATTTGACCGCTCCGTGCGGCAGCAGCATATGATGCGCGGCTGTGTGCTTTTTGCGCAGCCGCCATCATTATGACACTCCATTTGGATGTTTGTAAACAAAAAAGCACGTGGTGCGTTTCTGTTTTCATTCATCCTTTAACAGCTGTTGGGCGAATCACGCTGGTCGCACGGAAGTGCTTCCGTGCGGCATGCATGGTTTTCACGCACCCATTGACTTCAATGGGTGCGTGATGTGCGAAAAACGCTCAAAGAACGGACATGTCATGACTTTTACGCAGTGGACTCACGCACATGTCTGCACGGCCCCATAGACTAATATAGGTCTGTGCAACGCGCATGAAAATCACGAGCGTTGCACGGACGTATATCCCGTTCGTCTGAATAAGCCTTTAGAGATAATATTTGTGGGGAGAGCAACTTGATTATAAGGGTAGGAACACACAGGGCGGATACGTAAAACCACACAGTGTATACATCCTGAGAACTGCAGGGAATTTCACCTGAAAAACAGCACCAAATTTTGGTGCAGTTTTTTTGGCGGAAAGACTGCAGAAATAAATTTTAAAAAAAGCTAATACTCCCGGCCGTAGTCCCTCTCTCTCTGAGCGTAGCCCCGCCTCCTGCGATGACGCTGTAGTCCATGTGACCACTGCAGCCTTTGATTGGCTGCAGCTGTCACATGGGATGCATCGTCATCCCTGGAGGCCGGGCTACGCTCAGAACAGAATACGCATCGCTATGACTACGGCCGGGTGTATTACCTTTTTTTTTCTCATTAGAGATTAACGATAAGCAAAGTTTTTATCATTGATCTTCTCCTTTGTTAACACTGACCAAATATCATTATAATTGGTCAGAAACTGGCGAATCATGATGATAATTGGCTAAACTAAATAGGCCTTTAATGGGGGTATATTCAAGCTTAGTGCCTAGGGCAGCGTGAGTTTTAAATACGGCCCTGCTAAAGACGCAGATACTATTCAACACTATAGCGGAGCAGGGAGGTATCTCCCTGCTCTGTTATCTACTAGGCTGGTGGTTCCCAACATGAGGTTCCCATGAGAACCCTCCATGGGGGCCGCGACACTCCTCTGGACAACTGCCACGGACGTGCTTTCTCTCCTCCTCCTCCTCATAGCGCCAAGTGGATGTGAGGAGGAGGAGGAGATTTTTTTGCAGAACCCCTGTAGATGGCACCCCCGACTAAATGGACAGAGACGTCAAGGGCTTCTCCTGGAGTGGAATCCCCGGTCACAGCGTCTGCAACGCTGAGGACAGGGATTCCGCTTCAGGAGTTAGTTGCCCGATGTCACTGTTCATATATGGACAAAGACATCAAGCACTCCGTCAAGGAGCGGAATCCCCAGCCACAGGGAGCTACAGTGGCGCTATCTACAGGAAGGGAGTGCTACCTACATGGGTGTGGGGGGCTGATGGTCATTTTACTGTGAGTGGGGGGCTGATGGTCATTTTACTGTGAGTGGGGGCTGATGGTCATTTTACTGTGAGTGGGGGACTGATGGTCATTTTAGGGTATGTTCACACGGCAGCGTCCATTACGGCTGAAATTACGGTGCTGTTTTCAGGAGAAAATGGCTCCGGAATTTCAGACGTAATGGCATGTGCAGGCGCTATTCGCTTCGTCCATTACGGACGTAATTGGAGCTGTTTTTCTATGGAGTCAAGGGAAAACGGCTCCAATTACGTCTCAAGAAGTGACAGGCTTTTCTTTGACGCGGGCGTCTCTTTTACGCGCCGTCTTTTGACAGCGGCGCATCAAAAAAATGACCGTCGGCACAGAATATCGTAAGACCCATTCAAATGAATGGGCAGATCTTTGCCGACGCTTTTGAGCCGCATTTTCGGACGTAATTCGGGGCTAAAATGCCCGAATTACGTCCGTAAATAGTGTGTGTGAACCCAGCCTTACTGTGAGTGGGGGGCTGATGGTCATTTTACTGTGAGTGGGGGGGCTAATGGTCATTTTACTGTGAGTGGGGGGGCTGATGGTCATTTTACTGTGAGTGGGGGGGCTGATGGTCATTTTACTGTGAGTGGGGGGCTGAATGTCTTCAAGTGGTTTCCACCTCTGACCTCCAATTGAAATTAATAGTAGGAAGAAAATAGCTTTGGCGCTCTTTTGGAGCTTTTTTTGCTGCGTCTTTTGCATTCGCTTCAACGGCTTGAAAAACCGCTAAAAATACCCCATCAAATAACGCTGTCAATTCAAAAGCAGATTTTTTTCTGCCTTACAAAAAACGCTGTGTGAACATACCCTAAGAATGTAGTGCTTATTTTTAGCAATTCTTGGTAGGGGGGCCCTGAGGATTTTTTTTTTTTCCAGGGGTGTCTCAAGTCCGAAAAGGTTGGAAAACTCTGTAACAGGCTACAGAGGCACCTGCGGCCTATGAGGCGCAGGGACATGACCTGCCTAAGTAGAATCGTGTGTTAGTGAACCTTCCCCTATCCCTTCCTATCCCTCCACCCCCACCTTTAGAAAAGACACGTGACACCGAGGTTGGATGTGAAATGGCCACAGCAGCCGTTTATTAATTTCACAGTTTTATAAAAACAATTTAAATCCGAAACGTTCGGATAACTAATTAGGAATCCACCAGAGAATTCCTCCTAATAATTCACATGACCCAACATGGGTCAGAATCATAAATAACAGTTTTAACGTTAACATTAATCCGAGCAGAGGAAGTCCTTGAAGCCATTTTAGATATTCCTTTTAAACACACCCCAAGTTAGCCATCTGCAACCACCACCAACCAATTACCACCAGCCGTAAACCAGCTCGGAGGCACCGCTCACCTCTGCAGATGGCTCCAACCACTAGAAGTCCACTTCAAAGGGATAACACCCGATGAAGCCTTCAAGTGATATACCTTCCACCAGAAGACCACTTCAAAGGGATAACACCCGATGAAGTCTTCAACCATGTACCTTTTTTGGGGGACGCATACCCCCGATGCGACCCCCCCACCATTTTGTACTGACTGGCCTCAAGGACTCCCCCCGCCAGCTGCCATGACACCAGGACCTACTCCGAATGAAAAGAGAAAAAAAAATAAAACATGTTAAATAAGCACCATAAAATCACAACACTCATAGACGGACGTACATAAAGACCCCCAGGGATAACGAACAAAGGGCGGGAGGGTGGGAGCTTGTCTAGCTGCGTGTTACTCCTCCCGCTGCTTCCGGCTCAATGCCGAAAACAGCGGGAAGCTCAGTAACGGCCCCCAACTCCTCCTTGTCCCTCCTCCACCTCCTTCTAACTTTCCCTCAACACTTAACCCTTTCCCTCCTAGGGCTGTCATGGAGGCTTCCCTCCTAAGCCCTGCAGGCTGCGTCCAGCCTCTTCTTGACCTGCCTAAGTAGAGTCGTGTGTTAGTGAACCTTCCCCTATCCCTTCCTATCCCTCCACCCCCACCTTTAGAAAAGACACGTGACACCGAGGTTGGATGTGAAATGGCCACAGCAGCCGTTTATTAATTTCACAGTTCTATAAAAACAATTTAAATCCGAAACGTTCGGATAACTAATTAGGAATCCACCAGAGAATTCCTCCTAATAATTCACATGACCCAACATGGGTCAGAATCATAAATAACAGTTTTAACGTTAACATTAATCCGAGCAGAGGAAGTCCTTGAAACCATTTTAGATATTCCTTTTAAACACACCCCGAGTTAGCCATCTGCAACCACCACCAACAAATTACCACCAGCCGTAAACCAGCTCGGAGGCACCGCTCACCTCTGCAGATGGCTCCAACCACTAGAAGTCCACTTCAAAGGGATAACACCCGATGAAGCCTTCAAGTGATATACCTTCCACCAGAAGACCACTTCAAAGGGATAACACCCGATGAAGTCTTCAACCATGTACCTTTTTTGGGGGACGCATACCCCCGATGCGACCCCCCCCCACCATTTTGTACTGACTGGCCTCAAGGACTCCCCCCGCCACAGCGAAACAGGCCTTGACCACCTTAAGCCTGTGAGTTCCGCCACACCACCACCGCCCTTTCAATTCCCTCTGCTATTGCCAGGCTCCACAGATCAATACCAACCTCGGTCAAATGAACCCCATCACTCCTCCAGTAATTCCCCACTCCCGCTTCCAAATCCCTGTGCCGCACGCAAATGCCCCCGTTTTTGGCTACAAAACGGGACACCGCCCGATTAACTTTAATGCGTGCCTTATTGACTCTTTCCACTGACCTAGCCAACCGCCAATGTTTTCTTGGGACAATGTCCGACCACACTATTACCAACCTGGGATAAGACACCCACAAACACAACATATCGTATTTTATATCACGCACCAACTCACGAAAAGGGCGGACTCCCAAGTCATTCCCACCCACGTGCAATACTAATACCTCTGGGACCCTATCAAGCCGGGCATATGTCTGGAATTCTGCTAACACCCTGCTCCATGACATACCTCTAAATCCCAGCCAATGCAAAACCGCATCTTGCCGCGGAATGCGCAACTGGCGACCGTCCGTGCGGACGTCCGCCCTCAAAGCCCCTGAATGCACGTACGAGTGACCCAGCAACCACACCAAACACGGAGGCGGATCTGAAACGGATAAGACAATTAGACACCACCACACAAAAAATTTTTTTAAGCACTAACAACAAGACTCATAACAGATGGGGGCGAACATAAGACCTAAATCTGTTGGACTCCCAACGACCGATGCGCCGCACACCTTCGTCATCCAACCCCCAGCGCCCTGCTTCTGTTGCTGCGCCAATCCTGAAGGAATGAGATGAATATGAGCCCGCCGCGACACCAACCGCCGCCAAACATTTTTTAAATACAGCTCCAAACTGAAATCTGGACAAAAATGACCCATCCTCGTGACATAACAATGGCAACTCTGGAGACCCCCCTCGTGGCTTAAACACCCGCATGCACGCGACCGGGCACATAGCCGAACCCGGGAGGGCGAACAAAACTATCAGCTTTCCCCTTCCTAATTGGTCAGTTTTTGACCGACGCAACCATGCCTCAAGCCGATCAGCATATAGGCTCACCTCCCCCAGTCTCAACCCCCCTGCCTGCTTGGTACTCGGCGACACCAACTCGCCAATTCTAAATGCCCCAAAGAACGCTAAAGAAAAAGCTAACCGAAACAACTTCATCTCGGCCGAAGAACGACAGACCGATGCTAATGAACCACCCAAAGAGCCAAGCAAAGAAAACGACACAGGCCTTCTACGATCCGCCTCCACCCTACCTCGGCGCAAACCCTTCAAGGCCTGTACCACTAAAAATTCCTTAGATACATCCTGAAAGCCCCGCAACTTAAAACCAAACGCCACCGCAGACATGAAACGGTTAACCTTTGCCAACGAAAACCCCGCCTCCCAGGCGTCCCCTAACCAGTACAAAAGTGCCACCAACCTGTCTCTATCCGTGTTGACGTCACCCAACTCTCTTACCCACTCCTCCCACTGCCTCCAACAAGCAGAATAAGCACTCTACGTCGTGCGCGCCAAGGACCTCTTTACCAATCGTTCTACGGGACCGAGACCAGATCTCAAAGATGTTCCGGACAAGCCAAACCGAGACGTTCCGCTCCCGGTGCCAATTGCCGAAACCGGTCCCACTGCGATCGAGAAAGAGCATCAGCGATACAATTCCGTACCCCCGGCACATGCACCGCCACCACCCACGCGTTCAACGACAAGCACACCAATACTAAATGTCGCAACAACTGCACTACCGGAGGAGAGGACGCCGTGATGTTATTAATGGCCAGCACCACACCCATATTGTCGCAGTAAAAACGAACCTTCTCATCCCTGAGCCTGTCCCCCCAAATGGTCGCCGCAAACACGATGGGGAACAGCTCGAGCAGGGCCAGATTCCGCGTGAGTCCACTGGACACCCAACTAACCGGCCATCGACCTGCGCACCACGGACCCCCCCCGTAAGCTCCAAAACCGCCCGCCCCAGCCACATCCGTAAAGATATTTAAATCACTCGTATCCTGCGCTGGAGCCATCCATAGCGAGTGTCAAAAATATTTTAATTATCTTTATATGTGTGAACCTAAAAGTGCTATAGACAGTTGTCACTGGAGCTCACAGACCTGATGAAACAAGAGCCTACATGGGGGGATGGCTATTCTATTTCAAGTCGTTTAGTTTATGGATTTGCATTTCAGCTGTTACAAAGGCAACGTGAGAAAACGTGCTGACATTGTATTTCTTATGGCTAAAGATATATGTGGAGTTTTGGGATATTACCATATTTAGAATGCTCATGCTTTGCAAGTATGAGGTTACCACCTACTCTCATTTTCTTATAAATAAAGATGGATCCGCCCCCTGTGGGCAGAGACTGTTTGAACACTGAAGCTGCGTGTCATGGTCTCTCTCCGGCCGGCCTCTCTCAGATCCACCATTGAGAGAGCATTCATTAATTTGGAACTCATAGACAAATGCAGATAATGTCCAACGTTAATGGACAATGTAAATTCTGCAGCGACACGAGCGACCATTATTCTAGCCCAGGAAGTCATCCCATACCTGCAGATCAGCCCGATGCTCCTCCTTAAGCCGCACAAAATGATGTGGTGCACGCACTCCTGCCGTTGCCGCCGCCAACCGTCTACCAAACACCCTCCCCATTGGCATAATCCGGCAGTCGAAATTCAACTTCCCCAGCAACGACTGAAGCTCACGCAGCGTAATTTTCTTTAACTTACAAGCCCGACGTACCTCCTGACTCAAAGCCCCCAACTTATCCGCAGGAAGACGACAATCCATTGCTACCGAATCTATTTAAATTCCCAAAAAACAAATCGTCGGTACCGGACCCTCGGTCTTTTCTGGCGCCAAAGGGATCCCAAAATCCCTCGCCACCTTCTGCAGTGCATGAAGCAGATTACCGCAAACCGGCAAACCCCCCGGGCCGACGCACAAGAAATCATCTAAGTAATGTATCAACGAGTCGACCCCGGCTACTCCCTTCGTCACCCATTCCACGAAGCTACTAAACGCCTCGAAGTATGCGCAAGAAAGGGAACACCCCATCGGAAGGCAACGATCCACGTAAAAAGCCCCATTCCAAAAACAACCCAACAGCCGTTGGCTTTCTGGATGAACTGGCAGCAACCTGAACGCCGCCTCGATGTCGGTTTTTGCTAGCAGCGCGCCTGGACCCGCAGCACGAACCAACCCCACCGCCTTATCGAATGAGGTATACACTACGGAACACAACTCGTAATCAATCCCGTCATTTACCGACGAACACTTGGGAAACGATAAATGCTGAATCAAACGAAATTTACTGGGCTCGCGCTTTGGAACGATGCCCAACGGGGACACCACTAAATCTTTTATTGGCGGATCAACAAAAGGCCCCGCCATGCGACCCAACGAAACTTCTTTAAACAATTTTTCCGACACGACCTCAGCATGCAAGTAGGCCGATTTAAGGTTCCTCCGCGTAACCGGGACCTCATAAGGAGGCGGAGGAATAATAAAACCAACACAAAACCCCTCGTAAAGCATCTTGGCCGCCGCCCTATCCGGGTACTCATTTAGATAAGGGGCCATCCTTTCCACCCTCACCGGTGACAACCCCTTGACCAGCCGAGGAGGACTGGTTCCCTGACCTCTTTATTCGCATACATTTTGCAGCCCCGTGTGATGCACCATTACTCTCTGAACACACGTGCTTGAACTTGCACGTGGCCCCGAACTTACACTGGCCCTCGTTAAATTGCCAGCAAAATCCCAACTTCGCCCCGCCCCCTTGTCCGACCTGACTGGACTGGCCCCCTTGGCCAGCGCTCCCGGGAAAGGACTGCCTAACCGGAGCCGTAACCCGTAACCAGAGAGCAATATCCTTCTGGTCCCACCGAATCGCCGGCCGAACCGCTTTCCGCTGACGGAATTGCTCATCATATCGCAGCCACGCCTGACCCCCATACGCCCTATGAGCCTCCCCAATGGCATCAAAATAGCAAAACAACGCCGAACAATTTTCCGGCGCCTTTTCTCCTATTACACTGGCTAATATGGCGAACGCCTGCGACCAATTAACGAACGTCTGCGGGATAAGCCTATACCGCCGACGTTCCTCCTCGTCCTTCTTACTCTCGTCCCGCTTGCTCTTATCCAAATTGAATTTTGCAAGCGGAAGGAGAGAAAAAATCTCGACATATTCGTCCTTCCAGATCCGGTCACGCACCTCCTGCTTTAAGTGCGCCCCTAACGGACCTTCGAAGCAAACATACACCTCCCCACGAGCACGATCATCAATACGCACCCGATCGCCTTCTTTTTGTGCCTCAGTCTGTACCGACACCGCGACCGCCTCTCTAGCCGCCATCCCGGGCCACGCCTGCAACGATCCCCAGTCCCTGGGGCCTTCCCAAACTACTGCCGGGGACACCTCCGTAACTACTGGCGCCGCCGCCCTATCTAGGCGCCCGACCAGCTCCCGCAAGCAACCCACTAAGTCCGCCAGACCTGCGCCGTCGCGCCCGCTCGCGCCACTACCGGCCACCGATGCGACGCTAGCAGCCCCCCCGCCGACACCCGACATAAAAATCGCTGGATGCGACAAAGATGGAGTTATACACTCACCGGGCTGCACAGGCGCTGTGTTCCCGTCAGCCGGACCATCCTGACCTCGCCGATACACGTCCAGTTCCCCTTCCTCCAGCTCCTCTCTCGCAGACGACTGGCCATCCCACCGACATCTTCAAAACGGGGATGATGACGCGCTGACTGATGGGCCGACAACCTGCCGCCCGACCGCAGGGACCCAGACTTCCGACCGGACCTGTTGCCTCGACGTCGCTGCAGGTCTAGGCGTCCGTCTCGACGATCCTGATGAAGCCTGCCCCCTGGCCGGAACATCACCAGGCGGGGCGGCCGTAACTTGTCCTCCAAATCTTGCATCTGATGGGGGAGGGGTGACAGGGAGCCCGGCCTGCGACTCCCTGATAACCGCCGGACCCCGTCGCGGCCGGGGATTCCTGCCAGGACGCAGGGCCTGGGAAGAGGCGGCCCTCCCAGCTGCCTGGCCTGCAGCGTCCATTTTAGGGCTCCCCCTGCGACGCCGTGTCCGCGGGACCACCTCCGGGCTGAGGCGTTCTGGAGGTCGGGACTGCCGAGAGCGACGGGTAGACCCAGCCTGAGTCACCATCACCCCTGGCGACGCTCCCAGCCTGCTCTGAGCAGGAGCGGGTGTTGCTGACTCCCCCCCCCGCCGCCATATTACTGCTAGGAAGGGGGCCGGGGGAGGGGAGCCTGTCCCCAACAACAGACCTCGAACGCCGGGCCTGACGTGGCGATTCGGCGTCCGGGATTCTTGTCAGTGCTGCCACGGTCTCCTCCAACCATCCGGGACCGTGGTGCACAGCAGCGGCGCGCAGCTGCGCAAGTATTACAGCCTCTGACATGGCACACAGAGCGGGGCAACGGGGAGCTTGTCTAGCTGCGTGTTACTCCTCCCGCTGCTTCCGGCTCAATGCCGAAAACAGCGGGAAGCTCAGTAACGGCCCCCAACTCCTCCTTGTCCCTCCTCCACCTCCTTCTAACTTTCCCTCAACACTTAACCCTTTCCCTCCTAGGGCTGTCATGTAGGCTTCCCTCCTAAGCCCTGCAGGCTGCGTCCAGCCTCTTCTGGATACCTGCGCAGTCGGCGTGATGACATCTCTGGATCAAGGCGGCCTACGCAAGGATCCTGTCAGGTGGAGGTGGGGGGCAGTATGGCACTGTCTACAAGGGGGAGGTGGGGGCTGTATGTCACTTTCTACAATGGGGAGGTGGGTGCTGTATGACACTGTCTACAAGGGGGCGGTGGGGGGCACTGTGTACAAGAGGGAGGTGGCGCTGTCTACAAGGGGCAGATGGGGGGCTGTATGGCACTACAAGGGGCAGATGGGGGCTGTATGACACTACAAGGGGCAGATGGGGGCTGTATGGCACTGTCTACAAGAGGGCAGGTTGGGGATTATGGCACTGTCTACAGGGAGGCTGTATGGCACAATCTACAGGGGGCACTTTCTACTAGGGGGGCTGTGGGGGCATTATACTCTGTGGAGGACATCATACTGTGTAGGGGCACTACAGGGGGCAATATAATCTGTGTGGCACTTAGGGGGCATAACACTGTGTGGGCACAATTAGAGGACAAAATACTGTGTCCTTGAAGGCGTTATAATATATTACATTATTAAATATTATTATTATACTGTGTGTGGGGCACTAAAGGGGCATTACACTGTGTGGGGGCACTATATAGGGTATTATACTGTGGGGAGGAATTATGCTTTTTTATGGGGCATTTTTTATAATGGCGTGGGGCGCCGAAAGATAATTTTGCACGGGGCGCCATCTACCCTAAGGCCGGCCCTGCTTGTTAGTAACAAACTGACAGGCAGTCTATTAGGCCATACCTCCAGCATGACTAATAGGCATATAGCCATAGTAGTCCTGGGGGCCTTTGTTCACATGATAATCTATTGGCACCCTATGAATGTGTCGCTGGACCCTGATGGGTGTCAGAGGGAGCCTCCTCCCTCTAGCCACCTAGAGGCCATGGCCTCTATTGACTGCAGCACAGCATCTAAGGGTTAAAACCCTAATCCTGGCCATTGCTGCAGGATGTCGATGGTATGTTTCAGCCGGCACCTGCTGCAGATAGCATGGGTACAGCTCCTATTACAGCTAGACATAACCGTAGGTCCTTTCCCCCCTAAACACCACTAAAATGGATAAACAGCTACATCCAAATGAAGGAAGGGGTTAAAGGGGTTTTCTGTGAAAAAATTTAATGCGTGGTCAGTGGGGGTTGTTGATGTGTAAGATCTTGTTTTTTGCATTTCGGGTGTGTATTTATTTTTATTTTGCACTATTTTTGGGTGCAGTAAATTTAGCTTAGTTATATAAAGTTTTTTTGTGGAATGAGCAATACAATAAATTTGCGAGTGCGCAGTAGGGGGATAATGTTCATTCGCATCCAAAAGACCCAAATAGAAGTAGCGGCGACGCCATCCTTGTCCAAAAAGTTCCTATTTGTGCCCAGAACAACATACAGATAAGTAGCAATGTTTCGACCCGATACAATAGCAGCAAGCTGAAAGACCCTGCTATTGTATTATACCTTATCTGTATGTTGTTCTGGGCACAATACAGATTTTTTTTTTTTCCGTACTTACGCTTTAAATCAGGCTTCAAATATATTTTACTGGTTGTAACAATGAAGGAGATAAATATACATATTTTTGTTATGTTTTATGACTTATTGACACTGTTTGTATTCAAAATAATTATGTTTATTCTTTATTTTTCATGTGCATGTTTTTAAATGATTACTTTTTTTTTGTCCCACAAGGGCACTATTTTATTTTATTATTATAATATATTTGAATACCTATGTACAGTGGCGGATTAAGTAGACTATGGGCCCTGGGCTGTTACCCAAACTTGGGCCCCCCTTCTCCCCCGCCGAGCCGTAACACTACCTTTTTGTGCAAGCATTAACAAATGGGTGTTACGATTCCCCTTGTCAAAGGGCTGTGTCCCTACATACTGACAGTCTCCAACCATCGCTGACAGTATCACACTGTGCAGGGACACATCCTCCTAACAAGGAGAATGGTAACACACATTTGTCTATCAGTCCTGACTGCACAAAGACTTTTAGTGAAACACAAGGATTTTCTAGAATAAACATGTCAGGAGAGGTGACAGATTCTCTATAAATCTAGTGACTCACATGTGACGACTCCTCAGATTCTGGTAACTTTTTTCCTCTTTTCTTCTCCATCCGGTCCAGACTTCATGACGACTTCTCCCGGCCATAACCCATTTCTGCAGAATTTGCCACTTAGATGTCTTCTGTTGCTCACTTTTCCAACATTTCTACACCTATAAACGAAAACAAAATTCTCATGGTGCCACAGACTGTGCCTCTAACTATAATAGCACCAAACACTGCGCCCCTGAATATAATTGTGTCAAACACTGTATAGTAAAGCACCACGTGCACAAAGGCCCCTGTAGATAGCGTCACACACACATCCCCCTGTATATAGCGTCACACACACATCCCCCTGTATATAGCGTCACACACACATCCCCCTGTAGATAGCGTCACACACACATCCCCCTGTAGATAGCGTCACACACATCCCCCTGTATATAGCGTCACACACATCCTCCTGTATATAGCGTCACACACATCCCCCTGTATATAGCGTCACACACATCCCCTTGTATATAGCGTCACACACATCCCCCTGTATATAGTGTCACACACATCCCTCTGTATATAGCATCACAAACATCCCCCTGTATAAAGCATCACACACATCCCCCTGTATATAGCATCACACACATCCCCCTGTATATAGCATCACACACATCCCCCTGTATATAGCATCACACACATTCCCCTGTATATAGCATCACACACATCCCCCTGTATATAGCGTCACACACATCCCCCTGTAGATAGCGTCACACACATCCCCCTGTATATAGCATCACACACACATCCCCCTGTATATAGCATCACACACACGCACAGCCCCCTGTAGATAGCATCACACACAGCAGTGATGAAGGGAGGGAGTGAGTTATGGAGGAATGAAGGGAGGGATGAACAGATGGAGGGAGTGAGTGATGAAGGGATAGGGGTTTGTAAAAGCACTCACCAGCCTGGAGCGCTGTGTAAAAACTTGACTGGTGGGCGGGCCTTCTTCCCTGCAGATATTCAGCTCCTTCACTGTGATAGATGGACCTGATTGGTGGGCGGGGGTCACATGGGCACGACGTCATCAAAGGTCCTTTAGCCTTCAATTCGGAGCACATTTATGTAGAGAGGTAACTTTCACTATCCCGGCTAAGCCCGCCCCGAATTGTTCTGCCTGCACCTTCTCTCTGCCGTGACAGTTAGCGCTGCATAGTTTTTATGATTATGTGCAGTTCGGGCAACGATGGGCCCCCTGAGTGCCTCGGGCCCCGGGCGGCCGCCCGAAACGCCCATATGATGATCCGCCATTGCCTATGTATTCCAATGTATTACTGCCTGTGCATGTAAAATGCACAGCCAGCTGTTAGGCATACCATATGTCCACCCTAACAGGGATTCCCACACGAGAGCTCTGTCCTGAACTGACCCTTAAAACCATCAGGGGCCCAATAGAGCCCCACACCCTTGTAATGCCACTATCGCCATCGATCGCGGTATCAAAAAGGTTAAACGTCTGGGATCTGAGTTTTCTATGCTACCGCAATCACAGCACTGTAAATGGTAAAGCGCTAAATACTAGCTTTCAGCACCGTACATTGATAGGACTTTTGCACACAGAAGTATGACATGCAGGGGCGTAGCTAGGGGGGGCAGGCGGGGCATGTGCCCCGGGCGCAACTAGGTGGTAGGGAATAGGGTGGCGCCGCAGAGCAGCTGATCACTGCTAATAGGCGCCCTGTATGTTGGACACCTGCACAGCTTTAGGAAGAGCCAGGAAATCACGCAGCGGCGTTCTGACTGGGGTCTGTGATCGCCAGGGAGTGGACCAGCCCAGTCACCTTACCTGTCACCTGACCTCACGTTGGTGACATGAGGTCAGATGACTCAGGTCAGGGGACTGGACTGGTCCACTCCCGTGCTGCACCCTCCCAGCATGTAGGGGGCGCCACTGGGCTATGCCTCTACTCTGTGCTGTGCTGTTACACACACGGAGTAAATAACAGCCGAGAAGCAGAGGAGGAAGCTCCGCCTACAGCCTGTCCTGAAAGAAATCTGTGATCCAGTCAGACACGGTGAGTGTCTGTGTGTATATGTGAGTGTAGTGTGTATACAGTATGTGTCTCTGTGTTTGTATGTGTATATGTTACTATGTGTATATTTTTCTGTCTGTGTGTGTGTGCGTGTGTCACTGTGTTATCTGTGGTGTTACATAGGACTGCAGGTAACAACTACTACATTATCTGTACTCAGAGAGTTTTCACTGTGTTATCTATCGTGTTACATAGGACTGCAGGTAACAACTACTACATTATCTGTACTCAGAGAGTTATCACTGAGATATTTACCGGTATGTATGTATTCCAGAATGTGTGTATGTACAGTATATTTGCCTGTATGTCTAAATATCTGTCATTATGTATGTACAGTATATATGTTCCATCGTGTCTATATATGTGGTTAATTTTTGGTTTGTGTAGGGGGCGGCAATAGAGAGTCCCGCACAGGGCGCCATCCAAGCTAATGCCGGCCCTGGTTGTCACCAACCCTAGTCAGAAGGAACTCCGCCGCTGCCTGCGCCGCATGACCTCCTTGTCTCCTCCGGTAAGTCACACCAGGCAGAGTGGAGAGTGGCAGCGGTAGGCTACCGCTCACCGCTCTGTTTACAGTGTGGCGCTAAGTACAAGGGGGAGTGTGGCGCTATTTAAAAGGGGGGCGAAATGTGGCACTATTTACAAAGGGGGGAGTGTGGCGCTATTTACAAAGGGGCAGCAGGCTGTGTGTGGCACTATCTACAAGGGGGGAGTGTGCCACTATCTACAAGGGGGAAGCGGGCTGTGTGTGGCACTATTTACAAGGGGGGCTGTGTGGCGCTATTTACAAGGGGGGCTGTGTGTGCGCTATCTACAAGGGGGGATTTGTGTGGCACTATCTACAAGACAGGGGCTGTGTGTGGCACTATCTACAAGGGTCGAGTGTGCCGCTATCTACAAGGGGGGAAGCGGGCTGTGTGTGGCACAATCTACAAGGGGGGATGTTTGTTACTATTTACAAGCGGGGCTGTGTGTGCACTATCTACAAGGGGGCCTGTGTGTGGCGCTATCTACACGGGGGGCTGTGTGTGGCCTCTTTAATTTATTTTCTTTTAATTTATTTTTATGTTAATTAAATTATATAACTATATCGCTTGGAAAATGTAGAAATGCTTTTATGCTCGAGTTACATAAAAAAAATAGTGAAAAAAAAATTACACCTCATTGATTGGTAGAGATGCAAACATATTGAGGGGGAAGGAGATGTCGGAAAATAAGTTGGGGGGGGGGGGCGCCAATGGAAATCTTTGCCCCGGGTGCAGGAGAACCTAGCTACGCATCTGATGACATCTACATACATTAGACAATATTTAGGGTCAACGATGAGATAGGAATCCATCCTGTGGTACATTCCCAAAGAAGGCACAACTGAGATTCATAGCACCATTGACTGATGTGAGTGATAGCAATTTCTGTACAGCAATGCAGAATACGTTAGTGTTATATAAACAACAGGAATTAAAGAAATCTCAGATGATGAGATTTAATCCTGCCCTTGGCTGTAAATATACGTCTCATGCACAAGCTCTAATACGCCGGTGTGCATGAGCCCTGACTAACACTATTTTGTAAGTCGTAGGTTTACAAAAATAAATAAATAAATGAATCCCATTTATTTTATTTACTTTGCACAATCCTTAGCACTGTATATTTGGTTGCATAAACTAAGATGAGTGTGACTGATGATTATAACATTATTATAAACTGTACCGACATGTATTCCTAATGTTGAAACTGAGCTAATTAATGGCACCAAAATGTGAAACAGAAGACGTAACAGATGACTGAAGCACCATGATGGACCATCCTCTGGCTTCTTACATCTGTTCTAAGCAGCATGGCAGATCCAACGTCAAGCCAATGACCACATAGCTACTGCCTGAAGCCTGCACCTAAATCACAGTGTAGACACCGCTATACATTCAAATTCTGTCTATACAAAGGACCTGGTAGAAATAACAGTCTTTTTTTAACTACTTGGCTGCAAAAGGGGAAATGAGCATTTTATACAGCAAAGGTGGTTAGCTCAGTCTACTGATCATGGATGGGACATTAACCCTGCCAATGTAGAGTTCAAAAGAGAGCAAACAGTGCCCTCTACTGGGCAGGAATAGGAATTCAAAAAAATTCTTGATTCAAGCCACATACAAAAATGAAAGAGAAATGATAAACTTGAGTTGTCCTTGGATAAATTGGAATTCTATTTTCATGTAAGATTTCATACTCTACTCTAAGGCTGGATTCGCACATCGTGAATCCACACCGAAATATACAATGTAAGTGAATACAAACCCAAATTACTCACAGTGTAAAAAATCTGCCGCAGATTCTAGACATGCTGTGAATTTTCAAATCCGCAGAATTGCAGTGGAAATGCTGCAGATTTAATTAATTGCAAAGCAATTAGTGAAATCTGCAGTTAAATTCCGCACCAATCTAAATAACGAAATCCGCATGTAACACGTGCAGATTTCATTGGGGATTTTGGTATGGATTTTCAGACGCTTCCACAGCTTTATTTTCATGCGATGTGTGAATCTATCCTATGGGCAGGTCTACACATAGATGACTTTTTCGGCTGCGGAGTTAGCCACAAATCCATGGCAAGTTTTTGGTTTTATTTTTGCTGCGAATTTCACCCTATGAATTGTAAAGGGTGAAATCCGCAGTGAAAATCTGTGACCAAAATGACATGCTGCAGATTTAAAAATCTACACAATGATCTGAATCCTACACAGATATTTTCCACTGCATTTGGATGGGGTTTTGAAAGCCCATCCCCATGCATTGCATTGTAAATTGTTGCTTAAATCCGCAAGTCAAATCCGGAATGAATCATGTGGTTTATGTTGCGGATATGCCTCTGCAAATTTTCCTGTGGAAGCTTTTTTTAAAAAGTCATTGGTTTAATCTGCAACAAAATCCCCAACATTACATTATTTGCAGATTTGATTGCAGATGTTTTCTGCCCCAATAGAGTCAATGAAAATCTGCAACAAATCCATGCTCAATCCACTCCAAAAATTTACATGCTGCTGATTTTAAAATCAGCGCTGCAGGTCAAAAACCATGCGGAAATTTTTTGCAGCATATGGATGAAATTTGGAAAAATCTCAACCACCAGCCCTTTACTGTATTCTGCCGTGGATTACACTAGTGCAAATCCGCAGGTAAAAATCGAAGCAATTACAGCCTGTGTGGACCTACCCTAATATTGAAAATCTAAGCATAGATAATAGTGAAAATATTTATTTTCTATTGTTTTTTTTTTTGTTTTTTTTACATTATTTAAAGGACAGCTAGTTACCTAGTGTAGACAGCTATTTTTTGGTTTATATTTACCAATGTACAGTGCAGGTGTAGCAGGGCTGAGTTCATTTAGCACCCTGATATCATGATGTGGTCTTTCATGTAATATCTACCTCATTTATAATGCACAAAAGATGCAAAATATTTTTTGCACTCTGATTTAATTATTTATTTATGCTATTGGTCACAATGTTTTATTTGGAGATTTATGTATCTCCCGTATTCATGTTTATAAATAATATATGCTTGCGGTATTATCGTGTCCATACAATATATTATATAATGTTTGTTCACTTATTACATGATTGTATAAATTGTACACAATTATAAGTATACCGTATAATGCATATTGGGTTTTGGCGTAACTGCCATCTTAACTGTTTTGTGGGAAAATAATGTATCACCAGGGTACCGATATTTATTACCTGTCTTGTATATAAATGATCACCTAACTGTATATGTAAAAACTTCTGAGTCACTGTTTGTAATGTTGCCAATCTGAGGTTTTTTTCTTGTGGTTCACTGTAAACTAAAATACAAGAAGGTCACTCGATATTACATTTCATCTTTTCAATGACTTACCACCTATACACATCTGGTCTGCGTTGTCCAATGGGGTGCACGCTCCATGCGTGCGCGGCCGGGACTGGGGCTGGCCCTGCCTGAACCTCCAACGGTGTGGTGTGCATGTCCGGAATTCTTGGTACGCATCGAGAATCCGGATGTGCGCCGCGGCACTGGGTGCGGAAGTGGGGCCTGCCACACTTCCGGTTGCGCCGCTGGATGTGCGCCACGCAACCCGTGGACGCGGCAGATTCTTTATTCACAACACACTTGGACTATACTTGTATATACTATATATAGGGTGCTTAGAAGAGGGACATACTATACCCCCTTGAGGAAGCAGACACTGCGAAACGCGCGTCAGGGCGCACACAGAGACCACTGGAAACACCAGAGAATACCTTATGGGTAAGAACAAGTGGCTTACTTTATAAAGATTTAGGGCATTGCTCACTTTTTCCCTCTATTACACCAATTTACGCTTGGACTGTTTATGTCCTGATTATGTATCTATATGTGTATAGATAGGAAACAACAACACTCTTCATTAACCTTAAAACTTATAGTAGCCCATGTAATGGGGTTTGTGATTTATTGCTCTGGCTCTCCTGATGTGTCTCTATGGTGATCATATTTTGAGTTTTTCTCTTGTCATATATCTTTTTAAAATATGTTTTTTGTTTTGTATATTTAAATAAAGGTTTTTGATACTTCTTTGACATAAACTGGCTCTAGACTCTGTATTCTCTGTAGTAATGAATCAATTATAGAGTTGCCAAAAACAATACATAAGGGGGGATGTTCTTTGGAATAATACCTAGCCCAGTAATTTTTCTGTATCTAAGGGTTATTAATTAGGTCAAAAACCATGCAGAAAATTTTTGCAGCATATGGATGAAATTTGGAAAAATCTCAACCACCAGCCTATTACTGTATTCTGCCGTGGATTACACTAGTGCAAATCCGCAGGTAAAAATCAAAGCAATTCCAGCCTGTGTGGACCTACCCTAATATTGAAAATCTAAGCATAGATAATAGTGAAAATCTTTATTTTCTATTGTTTTTTTTTTGTTTTTTTTACATTATTTAATTTTTTCCATGATTTAAAGGACAGCTAGTTACCTAGTGTAGACAGCTATTTTTTGGTTTATATTTACCAATGTACAGTGCAGGTGTAGCAGGGCTGAGTTCATTTAGCACCCTGATATCATGATGTGGTCTTTCATGTAATATCTACCTAATTTATAATACACAAAAGATGCAAAATATTTTTATGACTATTATACAGTAGTACCAAAGTTACAATATTAATTGCTGCCCATATGCCGGATGCCGGTTCCTGGAGCTGTGGCGGTTTCAATATGGAAGAGATTGTCTTTGATGAGACAGCCCCTCTAAATGATCAATTGCTCCAAGTCAGTATTATTCACCACTAGCTACTCAGTTTGTACACATGACAAAAATACAGTGAGCGGTGCCTAATGGCTGCTTTGTGCACACACATATGCACTTCCTTGTGACACAGAGTTACTTTCATTGTTACATTAATATTCCAATGATAGTTTTACCATCAGATAAGCAATTTCGTAAACAAACAGAACAATCTAATGTGGAGGCCCTTGGGCAAAACATTGCGTGGAGGCCCTCTGCAATTAAAAAAAATAAAATAAATACCTCCATAAAGTGTATACTGTAGTTAAACGATGCCTAAATAATACTGCAATACAGTGCTAATATATTACCATCTATTATACCCAGTGGCGGATTAAGTGTACTGGGCTGTTGACACAACTTTGGCCCCCTCCTTGCCACTCACATGCAATGCAAACCCACCAAACCACTGACACTGTACCAGTCTGTAGCGTCCATGGCCACGGACCGTCGGGATGTCCCCGCCCCCCCCCCCCCGGCATCCGCAGCCATGCATCTGTGAGCGCTGGCCCGCATCTCCTCCCCAGGAGACGCCAGCGCTCACTTCCGCTCCGGTCCGCTGTGTCCCGTAGGGCGAGTATGCCATTCAGTTTCGCACACTGGTGGCAGAGCTGTCCTGGAACAACGAGGCCTTGGTTGCTACATTCTGGCAGGGACTGTCTTCCGTGATTAAAGACTAGCTTGCCGCTCGTGTTCTGCCCCCGACCCTGGATGACCTAATTATTCTAGCCACCCGTATTGACATGAGGATCCAGGAGCGATCCCAAGCGGTTCATCGGGAGAGAAGACTTCCCAGGCTGGCTCCTACTTTCCAGCAATCCCCGTTGCCCTCACCAGTTGTTCCAGAAAAGGAGCCTATGGAGGTGGACCGGCTCAAATTATCCGTCCAGGAGAAACAACGCAGATGCACTTCGGGACTTTGTATTGCGGCCTCGGAGGCCATGTTGTGCGTTTGTGCCCACAGAAGCCGAAAAACTACAATGCCTAGGATTAGTTGGAGAGACAACCCTAGGCGATATAGCGCTGAATAAAAAACTCTCTTCAAAACTATCCACCCCCGTGACCATAGTGTCTGGCAGAAAGACTCACCGGGTCTCTGCCTATCTGGACTCTGGATCCGCAGCTAACTTCATCCAAAAAGACCTAGTGGATCTTCTCCAGTTGCCCACAGTCCCTCTGGAGACAACTTTGGCTGTTGCCGCTGTGAATGGACTGCCTCTGCCCGATCCAATTATATTTAAGACCAAACCGCTGAAGCTCCAAGTTGGAGCCCTTCATTCGGAGCAAAATTAATTTCTTGTCCTTCCCAAAGCCGTCAACCCTGTGCTTCTGGGCCTGCCTTGGCTTGGACTACATGCCCTAGTCCTGGAATGAAATTCCGGAGAGGTTCTCCAATGGGGCTCTAAGTGTCATAATCGCTGTCTGTTTCAGATCCATCCGGCTCAGCCTCCTCTGCCTCAGTCGTTGGCAGGATTACCTCCTCATTACTCTCAGTTTGTGGATGTCTTCAACAAGAAGGAGCCCCACACCGGGCCTATGACTGCCCTACTGAGCTTGTTCCTAATGTGTCTCATCCTCGTGGATGAGTATACCCTCTCTACTTGCCAGAGACTCAGTCTATGTTGGCCTATATCAAGAAGAATCTGGAAGAATCATCCTCCCCGGCCGGGGCTGGGTTTTCCTTTGTCAAGAAGAAAGACGGATCTCTTCGGCCTTGCATCGACTACCGGGGCCTCAATCAAATCAGGGTCAATAACAAATATCCATTGCCTCTAATTTCTGAACTATTTGAACGCATACGAGGAGCTAAGATTTTCTCTAAATTAGACCTGCATGGGGCTTACAACTTGATCCGCATCCGCCACGGTGAAGAATGGAAGACGCCATTCAAAACCCGAGACGGGCACTATGAATACCTGTTAATGCCATTTGGTCTGTGTAACGCTCTCGCGGTCTTCCAAGAGTTCGTCAATTACATCATCCGATATCTCCTCTATGTCTGTTTTGTGGTCTATCTCGATGACATTTTCATTTTTTTCTCCAGATCCGACGACTCATCGGAGACATGTCTATCAAGTTCTGCTGCGATTAAAAGAGAATCGCCTGTATGCCAGGCTGGAGAAGTGCATGTTTGAGAAGAATTCTCTACCCTTCCTAGGCCACATCCTGGATCAAGGCCTCAAGATGGGTCCTGAGAAAGTAAAGTCCGTCCTGGAATGGCCACGTCCTCAAGGCTTGAGGTCGATACAGCGTTTTTGGGGATTCACCAACGTCTACCAGTAGTTTATCCCAAACTTCTCTTCACTGACAGCTCCCATCTCTACCCTCACCAAAAAAAGGTATGAATGCCAAGGTGTGGACTCCAGAGGCAGAATCTGCATTTAATAGCCTTAAGAGTGCCTTAACGTCAGCCTCAACCCTCCATCATCCTGATGTATCTCAACAGTTTTCATTGGAGGTTGACTCCTCCTCTGTTGGTGTAGGTGCACTTCTGTTTCAGAGAGGCTCCAAATGCAGTGGTATGTGGCTATAATTCTAGACTTTTTTTGTCCCACAGAGCTCAATTACTCTATTGGAGATCAGGAGTTACTGGCCATCAAATTGGTTCTGAAGGAGTGGAGACATCTACTAGAGGGCGCAGCTCCCCCCATCCTGATATATACTGACCACAAGAACCTCACCTATCTCCAGTCGGCCCTAACGGCTGAACCCCCGTCAAGCCAGGTGGTCGCTGTTCTTCGCCCGGTTCCAATTTGTGCTCCACTACATTCCTGCTAACAAAAATGTGAGGGCCGATGCCTTGTCCAGGTAATTCGAAACAGAGGACACCGTGGAGTCTCCGCAAAGTATTATTGATCTGGCCTGTATTATTTCTGTTAATTCTTTGCAAGTTAGAGACATCCCACCGGGGAGGACTTTTATGCGCCTGGCAGACAGGATGAGAATCCTTCTCTGGGGGCACAGCTCCAAACTGGCTGCTCATAAAACCCGAGATTTGATTGCCTGTCATTTCTGGTGGCCCACGCTGCCCAAAGATATTGTGGACTTTGTCTCGTCCTGCACTGTATGCGCTGCCAACAAGGTTGCTCACTCCAAGCCTGCTGGTCTGCTCTAACCTCTGCCTGTGCCCAATGCTCCCTGGCAGCGTATAGCAATGGACTTTGTCACAGACCTTCCTTCCTCTTCTGAATGAAATACGGTCTGGGTGGTGGTTGGCCAGTCCTCATAAAAGGCTCATTTTGTTCCGCTGACCGGCCTACCTTCTGCTTCTGGGCTGGCTAACCTCTTCATCCAACACATCTTCCACCTGCATGGCTTGCCTCTTCATATTGTGTCTGATCGGGGTGTTCAGTTTACCTTGAAATTCTGGAGAGCCCTCTGTAAACTCCTAGATGTGAAGTTGGACTATTCCTCAGCCTACCATCCCCAGTCCAATGGTCAGGTCGAGAGGATTAACCAAATCATGGAGAATTATCTATGACACTTGATCTCCATGCAGCATGATGACTGGGTACAACTTCTTCATTGGGCCGAGTTCTCATACAACAACCACACAAGTGAGTCCACTGCTTCTACACCGTTCTCCATCGTCTACGGCCAACATCCATGAATTCCTCTTCCTGTTTCGGCTACGTCCCAGGTGCCCGCAGCTGACTCTGCATTCAGGGACTTTCTACAGATCTGGCAGCAAACCCGCTCCCCTATTCTGCTGTGGTCGATGGCATGAAGCGAAAGGCAAATACTAGAAGAAGAGAGCCGCCTCAGTATCTTCCGGGTACCAATATCTGGCTGTCCACAAGGAATATCCGTCTAAAGGTACCTTCATACAAGTTTGCTCCCAGGTTCCTCGGACCCTTTGAGATCTTACAGCAAATCAATCCTGTCTCCTACAAGCTTCGGCAGCCTCCCACACTCAGGATCCCCAACTCCTTTCATGTGTTCCTCCTGAAGCCTGTGGTCCTCAACTGCTACATAAAAAGCCAAGCTTTTCAGTTGCTCCCAGCGGTTCTTCTGATGTATTTGAGGTTAAGGAGATACTGGACTTCAAAAAACTAGGAGATAGAACTTTTTATTTGGTGGATTGGAAGGGGTTTGGTCCAGAGGAGAGGACCTGGGAGCCAGAAGAGAACTTCAATGCCTCTGTTCCTCTCCGCTCTGGCTCCAAGAAGAGGGGACGTAAGAGGGGGGATACTGTAGCATCCATGGCCGCGGACCGTCTGAATAAGTCACCACTCGGCGTCTGCAGCCATGGATCTGTGAGAGCTGGCCCGCATCTCCTCCCCAGGAGACGCCAGTGCTCACTTCCGCTGCGGTCCGCTGTGTCCCGTAGGTGGACATGGCGCACATGGGAATTATCATCAATTAGCCCATGATCAATCTGGACTACAAGAAGAGCCCTGATCGTGTGCATGGGGCCTAAGCAGTTAAACACCCCTCCCCTTGCAGTAAAATAATTACTGTGGGCTGTATGGGGGAATTAAATTGCAAGGTGATGTCAGATTGTCTGACTGACTGCTGTTGACTCTATGGGAGGTCTGAGCATCTGATATCCCCGCCATAGATCCCTCAGCAGTCAGTAGGACACTCAGACCCCCCCCCCCATAGAGCCCTCAGCAGCCAGTCAGACAATCTGACCTCCCCTTGCAATAAAATAACTACTTAGGGATCTATGGGAAGGGGGGTTATACTGCAAGGTGGGGGTCTAACCATCTAACTGACAGAAGGGGGCTCTATAAAGGGGGGAATAATCCCCCATTCCCATAGAGCCCTGAGTAGTTATTATACTGCAAGGAGGTGGGTTGAGCATCTAACTGACTGCTGGGGGCTCTATGGGGGGAAATTATTATCTCCCCATGGAGCCCGCAGCAGTCAGTTTATTTGTTTTGATTAGACCGCCCCCTTGCTGTACAATCCCCCCCCCAGCACGGCCGATAACTTTAATTTTGGCTGGGGCGGAGGATGAACGGCAGTACCACACTAACCTCACCGCCCTGCTCTCCCGCTATCCCGTTCTTCTGTTCTCCTGTTACTCTCTGGTTGTGCGTGCAGCATCAGAGGAGCGTGTTCTAAACACTAGCAGTCATATCCCAAATCAGTACACACCTGCTATTGCTCTCCTTGCCCCTCCTCCCCATCAGCAGTTCTTTAGTGTTTTTTAAAATTAGGATAGCCCCCTGCTCCCTTATAGTATTTAATCGTTTCTACTGCCTGAAGATGCAGATACAATTGAATGTGGTTGTCGCCCGGGCTGGGAACTCCCCTGACTGAGGGAAAACGCAGGGCCTGGAGCTGAGCTCCAAGAGCTGCAATGATAATCCGACCATGATTAGGGAATTTTAATTCAAAGGGACCTGTCCTGGTAACTATATTTTTAACTTCTAACATAGAAAATAAATAATACAGAAAAGTATATTGGATTGGTAACTTCCTGTTGCTTTCTGTTATTCTAAAAGTGGTCCAGAATAGAAATGTAACTAACTCTAGATAAAGGCTTTGAACACTTAAAGGCATGAGTATAGTACCCCTGTAGAAGTGGAGTTTGCTGTTAATAATATAGATGGATATACTGTGAAGGAAATAAGTATTTGATCCCTTGCTGATTTTGTAAGTTTGCCCACTGTCAAAGACATGAACAGTCTAGAATTTTTAGGCTAGGTTAATTTTACCAGTGAGAGATAGATTATATATATAAAAAAAAAAAAAAAGAAAATCACATAGTCAAAATTATATATATTTCTTTGCATTGTGCACAGAGAAATAAGTATTTGATCCCCTACCAACCATTAAGAGTTCAGCCTCCTCCAGACCAGTTACATGCTCCAAATCAACTTGGTGCCTGCATTAAAGACAGCTGTCTTAAATGGTCACCTGTATAAAAGACTCCTGTCCACAGACTCAATTAATCAGTCTGACTCTAACCTCTACATCATGGGCAAGACCAAAGAGCTTTCTAAGGATGTCAGGGACAAGATCATAGACCTCCACAAGGCTGGAATGGGTTACAAAACCATAAGTAAGACGCTGGATGAGAAGGAGACAACTGTTGGTGCAATAGTAAGAAAATGGAAGACATACAAAATGACTGTCAATCGACATCGATCTGGGGCTCCATGCAAAATCTCACCTCATGGGGTATCCTTGATCCTGAGGAAGGTGAGAGCTCAGCCGAAAACTACACGGGGGGAACTTGTTAATGATCTCAAGGCAGCTGGGACCACAGTCACCAAGAAAACCATTGGTAACACATTACGCTGTAATGGATTAAAATCCTGCAGTGCCCGCAAGGTCCTCCTGCTCAAGAAGGCACATGTACAGGCCCGTCTGAAGTTTGCAAATGAACAACTGGATGATTCTGAGAGTGATTGGGAGAAGGTGCTGTGTTCAGATGAGACTAAAATTTAACTCTTTGGCATAAACTCAACTCGCCGTGTTTGGAGGAAGAGAAATGCTGCCTATGAACCAAGAACACCGTCCCCACTGTCAAGCATGGAGGTGGAAACATTAAGTTTTGGGGGTGTTTCTCTGCTAAGGGCACAGGACTACTTCACTGCATCAATGGGAGAATGGATGGAACCATGTACCGTCAAATCCTGAGTGACAACCTCCTTCCCTCCACCAGGACATTAAAAATGGCTCGTGGCTGGGTCTTCCAGCACGACAATGACCCGAAACATACAGCCAAGGCAACAAGGGAGTGGCTCAAAAAGAAGCACATTAAGGTCATGGAGTGGCCTAGCCAGTCTCCAGACCTTAATCCCATCGAAAACTTATGGAGGGAACTGAAGATCCGAGTTGCCAAGCGACAGCCTCGAAATCTTAATGATTTACAGATGATCTGCAAAGAGGAGTGGGCCAAAATTCCATCTAACATACACAAATCATCATCAACTACAAAAAACGTCTGACTGCTGTGCTTGCCAACAAGAGTTTTGCCACCAAGTATTAAGTCTTGTTTGCCAAAGGGATCAAATACTTATTTCTCTGTGCACAATGCAAATAAATATACATAATTTTGACTATGTGATTTTCTGTTTTTTTTTTAATATAATCTATCTCTCACTGGTAAAATTAACCTAGCCTAAAAATTCTAGACTGTTCATGTCTTTGACAGTGAGCAAACTTACAAAATCAGCAAGGGATCAAATACTTATTTCCTTCACTGTATATGCTAGCTTTGTAATAGGTATCATTTTCAATAAAAGATAATATATGCAGTAATGTTTCACACGGGAAGGAAATGCTGTGTATTTTCTGTGCAGAATTTCCATGCTTAAAATACGCAGCGGATTACAGTCCCAGCCATGTGGATGAGATTTCAAAAAATCTAATTCACATGTTGTTGAACATTTTAAGGACGGAAATCAGAGCTTGCTGCCGATTTCAAATCTGCAGCATGCTCATTCTGTTCTTGATGTTCACTACCGTTTTCATAGTTTTCAAAGTAGAAAATGGAAAATCTGCAGCAATATATGTTACAAAATCCGCACAAAACACTTGCAGATCTTGCCGACTCTGGCCAGTGCAACAAGCGTGGATCAACGAGGACAGCTCATTGAACAGCGCTCGTCTGCTCCTGTCACAAATAACTATGTATGGGGACGAGCGGTCGTTACTCCGATCGCTAGTGCCCATACATTATTATCATGTCGGCAGCTCGTCTCCCTGTTTACAGGGAGATGTGCTGCTGGCAACGATATTATTTAACTTTTTTAAAATGAGACGAACATCATCTGCTGATCACTGCCCTGATCACTGACCTTGTCAACGGGCATTCTATTAACAATCGTTTGCCCAATAATTGCCCAATGTAAAACCCCCTTTACACTCTTCAAAGGCCTCTCAAATATGATATTAACATATCAAGCCCACCAACCACAGCAGGCTACTGTGTAGGCATAGCTGCTGTGTTAGTGCATACATTTCAAGAATAGCTTGGCATTTAGGTACGGATTAGCCATTATGACATTAAAACAACTGGAAGGTGAAGTGAATAACATTGATTATCTCGTTACAATGGCGCCTATCAAGGGGTGGGAGATATTAGGCAGCAAGTGAACAGTCAGTTCTTGAAGTTGATAAAAGTAGGAACATTAGGCAATTGTAATGATCTGAACAACTTTGACAAGGGCCAAATTGTGATAAGTGGATGACTGACTTTTCCAAAACATCTGCAACATGCATCTTGAAGCATCTCCAAAACAGCAGGTCTCGTGAGTTATTCCCGATATTTAGAGGTTAGTACCTACCAAAAGTAGTCCTAAAAGTGGTGCTGTGTTTGTCACTGCGTAGCTGTAGACTGGTTAGAGTTTCCCATGCTGACCCCAGTTCATGCTGAAAACAACTGCATTGGGCACATGAGCTTCAGAACTGGACCATGGAGCATTAAAAGCAGGTGGCCTGGTGTGATGAATCATGTTTTCTTTTACGTCATGATGTTGATGGGGCGTGTGTCTCGCTTACCTGGGAAAGAGAGGGTAACAGAATGCTCTATGGGAAGAAGGCAAGCAGGCAGAGGAAGTGGGATCAGAGGTGGGATTTAAATTTCTATCAACAGGTTCCCTACATGGCTGGCAGTAACATTCCTACTCCAATAATCAAAATAAATCAATTGCCATGTCCAATAAATCCCAGCAATATAAGTTTGTACTGTGTGAAACTACAGCTCCTAGTATGATCTAAACAATGGTAAGGTTATGTAGGGAGCTGCTGTATCACAGATAAGAATGATATCACCCATCATCTCATTGCAGGCCATCCAATTGAATACAGTACGTAATCAGGCAGAATATACAATAACATTCAGTGACCCACAGGCGACGTCTTCTCTGATTGATGTCTCTGATAAATGCTCTCTTCTCATATTTGTCCTATACCACCATGACGACTTCTTCCAGCAATATCTCGCCTCTGCAGAGTTTTCCCCAAAGACATCTTTGGCGCCTCACTTTTGCAGCAGATACTCACCCTTTATACTAAAACAAGCTCCTCATACTGCCACACACACTGTTCCCCCTCAAAACAATACTGCTACAAACTCAGCCCCCTTAAAATAAATAATCTATATTGTGTGCCCCCTGAAATAATGTATACACTGTGCCCCTGAAAATCAATAATCTATACATTGTGCCAGTGACAATAAATAATCTATACACTGTGTTCTTGAACTCAATAATCTATACACTGTGCTCCTTGAAATAAATCATCTAAACATAGTGCCCCTGAAATAAATGCATAGGGTTTCATGCATAGGGCAAAACCTAAGTCCACATGGTTCCTTATTATGAAGTTGTAGGCACTCATGTGTCACAGTTTGGTGACTCTGTATGGCATAGTATTCTCTCCTAGAAACAATAAGGGTATGTTCACACGAGGGCGTCCGTAACGTCTGAAATTACGGGGATGTTTCAGCCTGAAAACATCCCCGTAATTTCAGCCGTAACGGCATGTGCAGGCGCTTGAACGCCGCGTCAATTACGGACGTAATTGGCGCTGCTATTCATTGGAGTCAATGAATAACGGCTCCAATTACGGCCAAAGAAGTGACAGGTCACTTCTTTGACGCGGGCGTCTATTTACGCGCCGTCATTTGACAGCGGCGCGTAAATTACGCCTCGTGTGAACAGACAAACGTCTGCCCATTGCTTTCAATTGGCAGATGTTTGTCAGTGCTATTGAGGCGCTATTTTCGGACGTAATTCGGGGCAAAAACGCCCGAATTACGTCCGTAAATAGGCCGTGTGAACATACCCTCACTCTAATACCAGTAATACTACATACAACAGAATATTGAAGGATTGTTTCTCACGTCTGTGGAAAAAATATCTCTATACCTGGATGGGCCTATAAATTTCTATAGGTGCTGTTTTAAGATCTGTGCAACACAGATCTATGCGTGAAATTAAATGAAGTGGCAGAATTATGGCTCTAAGTGGGGGTCGTACATTTATCTCCAAAAATGGGGCACACTGGAAAACCTTTCCAAAAAATTTAGGAAAGGTATTCCTGCATTGCTCAGAGATCGAATCTCATTTTTGGAGCTAAAACATATTTTTTTAAAAAGGCCTTACAAAGTAGAGCACAGTTAAGATAGGTCAAAGCTGGCTCCAAGCCTTGTTAATGAATAGAAAATGTTGCAATTGAGATCCTACTGATCCAGTATCTACAAAAACATACTGATCCAGTATCTACAAAAACATGTGTGCCACTATATAGCGCCATTATGCAACACTGTAATACGGACATATTCTCCCCAAGAAGCAGGGTATTATTAGAGAAGAGTATCTCCGCAACATGACTGGTTTCCATGTGCATGTCTGTATACCTCCGTATGGAATTGAAAGCATATGGAGGTACAATAAGGTTCTCTAGACTTCTATGTGTGCTGTATCATAGCTCCATGCAACTTGGAGCTTGCACAGAGCTGTAATACGGCCATCTGCATGAGCCTAAACTAATATTTAACTTTTAAAAGCAAAGATAGCTTTAGAAGTATATTCTGAAATATTGTAGCTTTGCAGTTTATAAATGATTGCACTAATTTATGATTGGGAGTAGAGCATCCTGGGCTGTAAAAAGTTCTAAATAAAAATCTAATTATATGTTTCATTCCAATTTAGCCTTATGCCATGGGGTATTTCGCACTAACTTACTATCAAGGCTTATTTAATCAGAAATATGTTGCATGGAGCCACAGAAGGTCACAGATTACAGGGATTACCTGGCCTAACTAGCAGATGGCTCTACTTTGGGAGTAATTAGCCAGCAGGAATTCTCGTATCTGGTTCTATCTCCTGATTTGCTGTTTATAAGAAGCTGCATGTAATGTGAAACTTTATGAAAGTGAAATTGGTTGGAAACCATTTCCAATTGTTTCATTTTTAGTCAAGGTCAGATATAGCGTTTTTATCCCAAATGCTGTATGAAGCAGATATGGGATGTCCAGCTTCAGTTGACACCCTAAACTATCATTCTCTATGATAACATTGAGATGTAAAAAGCAAGAAACAAAATGTTAAAGTGATTCTTAAATTTCATTAAGGTTCTAAAGGGTCACAGAAATTCAAGTTGGAATATATAAATATCGTATTAACGGTTCTTAAAAAATGAGGAGGGCTATGCAAAAATGTTGGCCTTTCCTGATGGCACATCCCATTCTGGTGAGATACCTGTCTCCTTCTTCCAGTGTTGTTGCTAGAATGTCTAGACATTTACGCAATTATGTTGTGTATAGTCATTACCAACAAAAAACAATATATGAGGCCCAGAATTTGGATATGTGGCTTATGATTGGTGTCACCTGTTATTTAATGAGAACCCTGCTAGGATGACACCAACCCCAGACGAAGGCAACGGCAAAACACGCTTCGGGTCTGGCGTCATCCCGGAGGATAAGGACATTTTTTATACTATCCTTGCTAATGGGTATGTGTACTTTCATACAGTTCATATGATTATATCCATGGATTCTATTCTGTTATTTATCTAAAAATAGAAATAGAGGCAGCACTCCAATAGTTGTATCAAAAAAGGATTTATGCAATGGCTTGACAATGCATTGAGCAGCTGAAATGTTGCATCCTGCTGCACTAATGGGTGAATAAATCCTTTTTTTGATACGACTATTGGAGTGATTTCTATTTTTTGTCTAAACCTGGGGATTTATAAGTCGGATTCCTGGAGACTTGCACCTTGTTACCCTGGAGGTTGTTGTTCTACTGTGCTGCCCATATCTCTATTTATCTAGTCATTACCTAATTGGAACTTGGAAGTATACTTAGGTCTCCTACCTAACACACACATTGCATTACTGATAACTTACATATAGTATGAATTTTCCCACGGTGGGTTTTGATGAAATCCTTGATAATCATCAACATGTTATATTCACTATTTCTATATATTTGTCCATGGTAATTTGGCTTTTTGTCTCGTTTTTTTTTTTTTAACACTGATAGCTTATTCATCGTACATGGCCCCCCTATGGGTTTAAAATGAGTAACCGCTTGTAATTGAATCAGCTACAGTTGTATACCAGCACCCTTGCCATACTAGCACTATGTCCTCCCCAGGGTTTATGACACCTTATTCTTGCACTGTATGATCCTTTTTTTTTTTTTTTTTATGTATTGTATACCTAAATAAATTATTTTTTCGTACCATACTTAGTGTGATTACAGACTTTTCCTCTCTAGGTTATCTATTGTTAATGTCTGCACACCTCTAACGGATTTGTTATTGGTGTCCCCCATTACCAGTAAGTCTTTACGTAGGGGACAGTTGTCTGATGCAATTGCTCTTGGTTGTTACGTGTCCTTAAACATTATACAGGTATGAAGAAGGGATGTAGACACTAAACAAAAGGAAGCAGAATCAGCATCTTATCACTGCAAATCGAATGTTATCTTCACTCAGTTGCAGCGTTGCTGTTTAATAAACACAGCTTTTATTATAGGGGGTGTCCCAACTCAACAACCCTCTCTCTAAAGCTAGCCATATGCCTAAGATAATGATCGTCCAAAATGTTGTAGGAACCTTCGTTCGAACAATTCCACCAGCAACAGAAGAGACAAACTCCCTGGGGCTGGCGGATAAATGGCAAATGATCGTCAGAATTTAGTCTATCACGCCATACACATGAAGTCTCAGGCAACCACTAATTAAATTTTCCAACCTGGCCGATCAAATTTTTAGCAGACAGATGTCTGCCTACAGGCATCGCGAATGATCATGCACGTTAATTTTTTAAACGATGGTCGAACGAAATGTCCAAAATCTGCCTATTCAGACAGCTTTTATCTCATATGTATGGCAAGCTTTAAGGCTATATACAGTTTTGACTTTTTTTTTCATTATTAAATCATTATTAAATTAATGTTTTTGGTGAAAACTTTTTAAATTAACTTTTAATAAAAATTTTGTTTATTTCTTTTGATAGTTTTGGCTTCAAAAAGTGCATCAACAAATATGGTCAAAACCTGCACATGTGACTACACCCTAAGGCCAATATCACACGCGTTTTGATGCAGTTTTTTGTGCCTTTGCCAGAATTTAATCCAAAATGAAGGAAAGGTATAATGAAAAGGGTGATGCATCTATTTTCTTTGGTTTTGCACCAGTGGCGGAACTATCGTTATGACTGCTACAGGGCCAACACTTTCAGGGAGACCCGGGCTGCCTGGCCCGCCACACACAACAAGGTGCGGCAGCTTACTATGGCGGAGCAAGGAGCCATTTGCTTCCTGCCCTGACACTAACTCTGTTAAGCCATAGTCCTGTGGCCTACTAGAGGTTAGGAAAATGTCAGCTTGATGTCCTGGGCAGGGGGCGCGATGATGTCACTGCATCACGTCACCTGTGGCAGGCAGAAGATCCAGCAGCTTGTTGTGGGAACAGGCTTTGGTAAGCTTATCGTTTTTTTGTGATATTTTTTTTCCATTGTCACAGAGAGGACTAATTATGATCTGGGGGACTAACAACTATAAGGGGGTACTTTATGGGGGGCATAACCACTATATGGGACATCTAACCTTTATATGGCGAGCCTAATCAATATATTGGGGGCCTTTCCACTATATGAGGGCACCAAACTACTATGATGGCACCTAGCTACTATATGCGGGGCTTACTACTATATGGGGGCGCCTAACTAAAATAGGAGGGCTAACTCCTTTATGGTGGCACCTTACAACTATATAGGGGAATCTAACTACTATATTGTAAGTGTAACCACTATATAGGGGCCTAACTACTATATGGAGGGCCTAACTACTATATGGGGGCGCCTAACTACTATTTAGGGCCTAAATACTATATGGGGGCACATAAGAGGACTACTGTTGTGTGGGGCAGAAAGGTGGACATTACTACTGTGTGGGTGAACTATTACTATTTGGGGCCTAAAGGGAGCACTATTACTATTTCGGGGCACTATTACCCTCTGGGCAACTATGGATGGTGAGTTTTTGTAGAGGGTGGGGAGTGTGAAGAAAAATTGAGGAGCGAAAGATGTCTGTGTGTCAAATTCTGCAACGACGAGTCGTCGTTGGGAGAAGACGTCATGAAGGTCTGGGCCGGATAAAGCAGAGAAAGAAAAGTAAACAACTTCAAGCAGAGAAGATGTTATCTGTGAGTCACTGAATTGACTGTACAGTATTCACTAATATGGTCTATAGAGCACCTGTGTACTACTGATATCTACCACTATATGGTCACTGCATAAAGATAATATCGGTCTTAGTATAGTGGTTATATTCAGTAACTGTATGGTGGTATTATTCAGACACTATGTGGTGGTAATATGTGGTCATGGACTTGATGTGTTATTCAGTAACAGTATTGTAATATTAGTCAGTCACTATGTGGTGGTAATATGTGGTTATGGTGAGAAGGTATTATTCAGTAACAGTATGGTGCTATTATTCGGTCACTATGTAGGGATAATATGTGGTGAGGCCTCATGCACCCGACCGTAGTTTTTATCCGCAATTACGAATGTAATTGTGGATAAAATACAGACACATTAATTTCTTTCGGCTATGGACACCTTCCCGTATATTTATGGGTTTGTGTCCGGGCCATAGAAATGAACCGCAAAAATAGGACATGTCCTATTTTTCGCATTTACTGACTGTAAATTCTGCACGGTTGTATTCTTAAGACCTCATGGTTTGGAGGTTGTTAAATACTTTATATTGTGTTATATTGTGTTATAATATAAATGTTATTCAATAAAACTAAAAGATACATTATGCTGACGATGACAGTTAAGCAAAACTATACCAGCTATTTAAGTACCGGGAATGCATGAGTAATGACAGTTGTAAGTCTTCTAAATGTAGACACAAATGCCACCTAAACATTAACCCCTTCCCTCTTTAGCCACTTTTGACCTTCCTGACAGAGCCTCATTTTTCAAATCTGACATGTTCACTTTATGTGGTAATAACTCTGGAATGCTTTCACCTATCCAAGCGATTCTGAGATTGTTTTCTCGTGACACATTGGACTTTAAGTTACTGGCAAAATTTGCTCGATATGTTCAGTATTTAATTGTGAAAAACACCAAAAATTAGCGAAAAATTGCAAAAATTAGCATTTTTCTCAATTTAAATGTATCTGCTTGTAAGACAGGCAGTTATAACACACAAAATTGTTGCTAATTAACATCACCCATATGTCTACTTTAGATTGGCATCGTTTTTTGAACATCCTTTTATTTTTCTATGACCTCACAAGGCTTAGAACTTTAGCAGCAATTTCTCACATTTTCAAGAAAATTTTAAAAGGCTATTTTTACAGGGGCCAGTTCAGTTGTGAAGTGGTTTTGAGGGCCTTATATATTAGAAACCCCAAAAAAGTCACCCCATTTTAAAAACTTCACCCCTCAAAGTATTCAAAACAGCATTTAGAAAATGTCTTAACCCTTTACACATTTCACAGGAATTAAAGCAAAGTAGAGGTGAAATTTACAAATTTCATATTTTTCTGCAGAAATATATTTTTAATACAATTTTTTTTATAAAACAGAAGGTTTTACCAGAGAAATGCAACTCAATATTTGTTGCCCAGTTTCTGCAGTTTTAGGAAATATCCCACATGTGGCTCTAGTGTGCTACTGGACTGAAGCACCGGCCTCCGAAGCAAAGGAGCACCTAGTGGATTTTGGGGCCTTATTTTTGTTAGAATATATTTTAGGCACCATGTCAGGTTTGAAGGGCTCTTGCGGTGCCAAAACAGTCAAAATCAACCAAAAGTGACCCCATCTGGGAAACTAGACACCTCAAGGAAATTATCTAGGGGTGTAGTGAGCATTTTGACCGCACAGGTTTTTTACAGAAATTATTGGAAGTAGGCCGTGAAAATTAAAATCAACATTTCTTCAAAGAAAATGTAGGTTTAGCGATTTTTTTTCCCATTTCCACAAGGACTAAAGGAGAAAAAGCACCGCAAAATTTGCAAAGCAATTTCTCCCGAGTAAAACAATACCTCACATGTGGTAATAAACGGTTGTTTGGAGACACGGCGTGGCTGAGAAGGGAAAGAGCGCTATTTGGCTTTTGGAGTTCACATTTAGCAGGAATGGTTTGCGGAGGCCATGTCACATTTACAAAGCCCCTGAGGTGACAAAACAGTGGAAACCCCAAACAAGTGACCCCATTTTGGAAACTATACCCCTTGAGGAAATTATCTAGGGGTATAGTGAGCATTTTGACCCCACAGGTTTTTTGCAGAAATTTTTGCAAGTAGGCTGTGAAAATGAAAATCTACATTTTTTCAAATAAAATGTAGGTTTAGCTAATTTTTTTTCATTTCCACAAGGACTAAAGGAGAAAAAGCACCATAAAATTTGTAAATAAATTTCTCCCGAGTAAAACAATACCCCACATGTGGTAATAAACGGCTGTTTGGACACACGGCGAGGCTGAGAAGGGAAAGAGCGCTATTTGGCTTTTGGAGTTCACATTTAGCTGGAATGGTTTTCGGAGGCCATGTCACATTTACAAAGCCCCTGAGGGGATAAAACAGTGGAAACCCCCCACAAGTGACCCCATTTTGGAAACTACACCCATTGAGGAAATTATCTAGGGGTATAGTGAGCGATTTGACACCACAGTTATTTTGCAGAAATTATTGGAAGTAGGCCCTGAAAATAATAATCTACATTTTTTCAAAGAAAATGTAGGTTTAGCTAATTTTTTCTCATTTCCAGAAGGACTGAAGGAGAAAAAGCACCACAAAATTTGTAAAGCAATTTCTCCCGAGTAAAACAATCCCCCACATGTGGTAATAAACGGCTGTTTGGACACACGGCAGGGCTTAGAAGGGAAAGAGCACTATTTGGCTTTTTGAGATCACATTTAGCAGGAATGATTTGCGGAGGCCAGGTCACATTTGCAAAGCCCCTGAGGGGACAAAACAATGAAAACGCCCAAAAAGGGACTCCATTTAGGAAACTACACCTCTTGAGGAATGCATCTAGGGGTGTAGTGAGCATTTTGACCCTACAGATGTTTCATAGAATTTATTAGAATTAGGCAGTGAAAATAAAAACAGTCCTTTTTCTTCAATAAGACGTAGCTTTAGCGCAAATTTGTAAAGCTATTTCTCCCGAGTACGGCAATACCCCATATGTGGTCATAAACTGCTGTTTGGGCAAACCGCAGGGCTCGGATGGGAAGGACCGCCATTTGGAGTGCAGATGTTGCTGGATTGGTTTCTGGGCACCTGTGGGCCCAAAACAGTTGAAACCCCCCAGAAGTGACCCCATTTTGGAAACTACACCCCTCAATGCATTTACCAAGGGGTGTAGTAAGCATTTTAACCCTGCAGGTGTTTTTTAGAAATTAGTGTGCGCTCAATGTTGCAGAGTGAAAATGGGATTTTTTTCCATAGATATGCCAATATGTGGTGCCCGGCTTGTGCCACCATAACAAGACAGCTCTCTAATTATTATGCGGTGTTTCCCGGTTTTAGAAACACCCTACATGGGGCACTAATCTTTTGTCTGGACATATGACAGGGCTCAGAAGTGAAGAGTACCATGCGGAGTGGAGGCCTAATTTGTCGATTTACAAAGTATTGGTTCACAACTGCAGACGCTCAGATGTGAAATAATAAAAAGAAACCCCTGAGAAGTGACCCCCACTATGGAACTGCACCCCTCAAGGCATTTATTAAGGGGTGTAGTGAGCATTTTCACCCCACAGGTCTTTTCCATAAATGAATGCGCTGTGGATGGTGCAAATTAAAATTTTATATTTTTCCCTAGATATGCCATTCAGTGGCAAATATGTCATGCCCAGCTTATGACGCTGGAGACACACACCCCAAAAATTGTTAAAAGGGTTCTCCCGGGTATGACGATGCCATATATGTTGAAGGAAACTGCTGTTTGGGGACGCTGCAGGGTTCAGGGCCGAGGGAGCACCATTTGGCTTTTGGAGAGCGGATTTTGCTTGGCACTATATTTGTTTGAGTATTGCTGGTGTTTTATAATGTGGGGGTACATGTAAGCGGGGCGGAGTATATAAGGGGCATAGTCAGGTGGTATAAAAAAATAAAAATAATCCATAGATGTGTGTTACGCTGTGAAGCAATCCTTTCTGCACAGGCCGGTGTCGCACTGATAAATGGTGTCATTTCTTATCCCCCTTTTGGTCCACACTCCGCGCCTTTGTAGTTTGGGGAATTTTGCTGGGAAAGTATTATCCTGGTATAATACGGGCACCGTCGCTTCCAGCGGATATGTTTGGGCCCTCCCCTTCCTGGTTCCCTAATTTTAGGTCCTTGATAAATCGCCTCTTGAAACAGAAGAAATGTTCCCCTCGGGCACAACTGCATATTTTTTTATTTCCTGACTTATTGGAGCCATAACTAATTTTATTTTTCATAGACGTAGCGGTATGAGGGCTGGTTTGTTGCGGGACGAGCTGTAGTTATTATTGGTACCATTTTGGGGTACATGCAACTTTTTGATCACCTTTTATCCTATTTTTTGGGATGCCAGGTAAACAAAAAAACGCAATTCTGGCACAGCTTTTTTCGTTTTTTTTATACAGCGTTCACCATGCGTTATAAATTACATGTTAACTTTATTCTGCGGGTCAGTACGATTCCGGCGATACCTAATTTATAGCACTTTTTTATGTTTTAAAACTTTTTGCACAATAAAATTACTTTTGTAAAAAGAATGTATTTTTTCTGTCGCCAAGTTGTGAGAACCATAACTTTTTAATTTTTTTGTCGACGGAGGTGTATGAGGGCTTGTTTTTTGCGGGACGAGCTATAGTTTTTATAGGTACCATTTTTGGATACGTGCGACTTTTTGATCACTTTTTATTGTAATATTTGTAGGGCAAAGTGACCAAAAAACAGAAACTCTGGTAACGTTTTTTACGGGTTTTTTTTACGCTGTTCACCGCGTGCAATAAATAATATAATATTTTGATACCTCCGGTCGTTACGGTCGTGGCGATACCAAATACATATGGTTTATTATTATTTTTCAATAATAAAGGACTTGATAAGAGTAAAAGGGGGATTGTGTTTTATTTGATTACTTGAAACTTTTATTGTTTTCAAACTTTTATTTTTTGCACTTTTTTTTACACTTTTTTATACTTTTTTTACACTTTTTCTCAAGTCCCACTAGGGGACTTGAAGGTCCAACGGTCAGATTTTTTTTTTTCTAATACATTGCACTACCTATGTAGTGCAATGTATTAGATCTGTCAGTCATTCACTGACAGCAAGCCGTTTAGGCTTCGCCTCCCGGCGGGGCCTAAATCGGCTTCCGTAATGGCAGAGCAGGAGACCATTGTGTCTCCTGTTGCCATAACAGCAGTCGCCAGTCCCGATTGCCTGTCAGGGCTGGCGATCTGCTAGTAACCGCTACGATGCAGCAATCGCTTTCGATTGCTGCATCGAAGGGGTTAATGGCAGGGATCGGAGCTAGCTCCGGTTCCTGCCGTTACAGGTGGATGTCAGCTGTACAGTACAGCTGACCTCCACCGCTGATGACGCCGGATCAGCTCCTGACCCGGCGCCATCTTGCCGGCAGCTACGGAAGCCGATCAGGCTCCGCCGCCGGGCGGATCTTGACCGGCTTCGGTGCTAGGCAGACCGGGAGGCCAGTATTAGGCCTCCGGTTGCCATTGCAGCCACCGGAACCCCGGCAATTTCATTGCTGGGGCTCCGATGAGCTGCAAACACCTTAAGTGCAGCGATCGCGTTTGAGCGCTGCACTTAAGGGGTTAATGGCGGGGATCGAAGCTAATTTCGGTCCCCGCCGTTACAGTCGGATGTCAGCTGTAAGATACAGCTGAGATCCGACGATGACGGCACCGACTCAGCTTCTGAGCCGGTGCCAAACGTTTGACGTACATGTACGGCATTTTGCGGGAAGTCAATGCTTTCCATGACGTACATGTACGTCAAATGTCGGGAAGGGGTTAAGACACGTCTATACTCTGGGGTATTTATGACAAACAGAGATAGACATGGGGTGGTCATCTAGGGGTGGTCACCCAGAGGGAGTCATCCATGGAGACGCCCAAGAACATACACCGACGATGAAGACACACACCCAGGCTAAGCAAGGCGGAGATGACAAGTGTCCCATACAATGACTATGTAAGATGATATATTTATTCTGTATTACAATCTAAGCTATATTACAATATGTATCTGTCTATGTACACTACCGTTCAAAAGTTTAGGGTCATTAGAAATTTCCTTATTTTTGAAAGAAAAGCACAGTTCTTTTCAATGAAGATAACATTTAATTAATCAGAAATACACTCTATACATTGTTAATGTGCTAAATGACTATTCTAGCTGCAAACGTCTGGTTTTTAATGCAATATCTACATAGGTGTATAGAGGCCCATTTCCAGCAACCATCACTCCAGTGTTCTAATGGTACATTGTGTTTGAGAAAAAGGGAAGTATCCTCCAGCTCACCTGAGTATGGCAGTCACACTGTCTGTAGCGCTCGGGTCCTCGTGTCGGCACACGTGGTGGATAAAGCAGGAAAAGCAAAGTAGTGGATCCAGCGCTGAGACCAGGTAGAGTAGAAAGAGAAGTGGGAGGCCCCGCTGCACAACTGAGCGACAAGACAAGTACATTAGAGTCTCTAGTTTGAGAAATAGACGCCTCACAGGTCCTCAACTGGCAGCTTCATTAAATAGTACCCGCAAAACGCCAGTGTCAACGTCTACAGTGAAGAGGCGACTCCGGGATGCTGGCCTTCAGGGCAGAGTGGCAAAGAAAAAGCCATATCTGAGACTGGCTAATAAAAGGAAAAGATTAATATGGGCAAAAGCACACAGACATTGGACAGAGGAAGATTGGAAAAAGTGTTATGGACAGACGAATCGAAGTTTGAGGTGTTTGGATCACACAGAAGAACATTTGTGAGATGCAGAACAACTGAAAAGATGCTGGAAGAGTGCCTGACGCCATCTGTCAAGCATGGTGGAGGTAATGTGATGGTCTGGGGTTGCTTTGGTGCTGGTAAAGTGGGAGATTTGTACAAGGTAAAAGGGATTTTGAATAAGGAAGGCTATCACTCCATTTTGCAACGCCATGCCATACCCTGTGGACAGTGCTTGATTGGAGCCAATTTCATCCTACAACAGGACAATGACCCAAAGCACACCTCCAAATTATGCAAGAACTATTTAGGGAAGAAGCAGGCAGCTGGTATTCTATCTGTAATGGAGTGGCCAGCGCAGTCACCAGATCTCAACCCCATAGAGCTGTTATGGGAGCAGCTTGACCGTATGGTACGCAAGAAGTGTCCTTCAAGCCAATCCAATCCAAAAGATAATTGTCTAGTTAAAAATAAAAAATCTTCAGGGCGTATGGAGGGTGCTTCAGACCCAGTGCACCCCCTTCCTGTGTATGCACCACTGTCTGTAAGATGGGGGAGACACAAGGAGGCAGAGGGCAGATGCAAAGAGGCAGGTGGGAGCGGCATGGTGGCAGGGGGAAACAAAAGGAGGCTGGTGGTAGACGCAAGGAGGTAGAGGGGCACAAAAAAGCAAACAACTTGACTGATTCACACAGTCCTGACTTCAACCCAAGCTTTTGATCCAGGAACTCTCATGCAACATCAGTGTCTGACCTCACAAATGCTCTTCTGAATGAATGAGCAAAATTTCCCACTTACACACTCCAAAATCTTGTAGAAAGTCTTCCTAGAAGAGTGTAAGCTGTTTTAGCTCAAAAGGAAGGCCCAACTTATATTAATAATGCCTATGGATTTAGAATGGGATGTCATGAAAGCTCCTGTAAGTGTAATGTGTCCCAATACTTCTCTCCATATAGTATATTTTTTACTGTGAGCAGAGGACGAGGGAATGATAGAGATATTTCATTACAGCTCAAAGAAGATGTTTATACCTGAGAATGGTTTATTTAAAGTAGTGTGATAATGGGTAAAATGCATGTAGAAGTCTACAATGCCAAAAAAAAACTGGGTACCCCAGGTCTTTCCTCTACTTCAGCTATTCCTTTTTTCCCCAGTTATGGCTACTGCTTCTTCAGCAACTCTTTCCTCAGATATTAAAAAGGACGTGAAAGCTCTCCTGACATGTCTATTTTAATAAATACTTGTATACCAATTGAAATAACAATTCTGGAGCATCTTTTCTTATAATTTTGCACTTGTTGTTCCTCTGTTTTTCCTCCTGGAAATGTATAAATAAATTAACAACGGGATTCCCCTTGTCAAAAGGGCATGTCCCTACTTACTCTGACACTGTCCAATTAAATATGGCAATATCAAACTGTGTAGGAACACAACTTATTGAAAAAAGGAATAGTAAAACCCAGTTGTTAATTCATTCATACTTTTCCAGGAGGAACAACAGAGGAATGGCACATAAGAAAAAAGCTCCAGAATTACTATTTTATGGGGAATTAAAGTAATTATTAAACAAACATGTCAGTAGAGCTGACTGGTCCTCTTTAATGCTTCAGGTGAGCTGGATCCCAAGAAATATGAAAAGAAGGACTTAATTTTAGTGTGATAGTTACACATGACAAATTTTGTAGTTGTCATCATATTACATATCTGTTTTAATAAATACTCTTTTATCCCATGAATTTTGCTGATTTGGGTCTTTAGAATAATTTAGGCTGCAGTCATAGTCTTAAACCCAACCATCTGTCCACCTCAATTGTTACTCAGCGTCAAGGAACTTTTTCATGCATTAACTAGTGTGGTTCAAATACAAGGTCTTCTATACTTGTTGCTTTATATTACTCCATATGGACCACCATGGTCAGCATCTCCCAAAGAAAAGGTGCAAAAGAAACATTTTGGCCGTCCACAATGGGTTTGGGATGAATCATGACAGTGTAAAAGAAATCTCCACAACCTGCTACAAAGCTTTTTCTTGATACTTGATCTCATATCAACATGACCTATTGATGAAGATGAACCTTTTGCTGCTATATGCTTGTTATCTTATGTGTGACAGCCATGTTGGCTCCCTTTGATCAGAACTAAACCAAAACAGGGAGTCAGTAGTGCAAAACCAAACATTAAGACATCATCTGGTCATCACTGCTGGACCGTTCAACTGCTTGCTGCTTTTTTCCTTATTTAAAAGTCAGTGCATATAAAACTCAGAACAAGTCACTGCAGGATACAACATCTGGAATATTAGAGCCAGGTGTAAAATAAAATGACACAGGCTTTACTTGTAAGAAGAAGGTTTTTTCTACATCATACAATGGTAAAAATGACCATACTGCTGTGTTACATCGAGACTATATTCATGAAAGAGTTAAACACATAATTAACAAACTGGATTATTCAGTCATACAATAAGACTAATAATAAATATGGTAAAATGTCATTTAGGTCTAAGGTGAAAACGAAATACTAAATCTAATTTGATATGTGTTAAACTTGTTAGATATTTATTTATTTTAATATACACATGTATAATAAGGCTTGTCATTGTCACATATGCCCTACATTGGCCTCCCATGCTACGATCTCACTGATAATATGCAACATAGTTAACATTATTTCTGAATGTTTGACTAAAGCAAACATAGTAGTGGTATCCAGACCTTGGTACCTGGGGGGCCTAAACGCCCTTTTGCCACATATATCGGTATTATAAATGACATAAGGGAGGTAGGGGGCCCTGTTACAGATATTACACTGGGGCCCAGGAGCTTCAAGTTACACCAAAAAACGCTGTGGCCAGATGTTAGATGGAAGTAAGTGCTGAAATAATGACCGCACTATAAACATTAAGTGATTTGGTGATGTTTCTTTTCTTTTGTCTTGCCTTTTTTTGGGCTCAGTGACGTTTTTTAAAAATCGAGGCAAGAGCTGGTTTGGCGTTTTTTTTTCCTAAAGCCCTCCATAGGTTTTTTTTTACTCTTCAAAAAAACGCATGTGTGAACGTGTGTAGCTTTTTTTAACAGTGTTTTTGGGGCATTTTTTCAGAATAGATTATGTGTTACAAAGCAAAATCTTTGCATTACATGATTTTCTAATTACATGATTTGCAATTTGAAAAATGCCACGTAAAAAATGAAGGTAATAAAACACATTTGGGGATATTTATTAGGATAGGCCAGTCTTAATAAACAGTTCATTGTAGTAAGATGCAACATATTTATTAAGCAACAATAGTAATGCGGCCGCCCCCCCCCCAAAGGACATAGGATAAAAATATGTACTCACCTTACCACTCCGCTTCTCCCCTCAGGCTCCCTCACCTTTCTGCAGCATATACAAGGTACTGATGCTGAGCAGCGTCAGGGCCTTATAAGCGATGCAGCACTCCAGAATACTGCATTGCACACAATGTCCTGACACTGCCCGGCGTCAGTACCTTGTATGTGTCGTGACCTGCTGTTAGAGCCTGAGGGGATCGAAGGGGTAGCAGCTGCGAGGTACATTTTTTTATTTTTTTATTATGTCCGATCAGAAAAATGGGTAGTCAGATCATGGAAGGAACTACCTTGTTCTGCCCCACACAGTGAAATCTAGGGAACTGGTGTAGATTTGTGCTATATTTACGCAAGTTTCTGGCGTAAATTATAGTAAATTTGTCGGACCGCGGGTGGCTCCTCCCCTTTCCGCTAAGCCCTGCGTCAAACTCAGCCATAGACAATGAGCGCTGAAGACTGGCCACTTGACAGTCTACTCTTACAAGGCAACAAAGCTAATGGGTCGTTTGCAGGAGGACGTGGGCGGCTAGCAGAAAAAAGAACCCACGCTGCACTCAGCTCTGCAGGGGCTGGCAAAATATCCAACTTGTACATGTTAGAGGACGTGACAGGTTCACTTTAACCCCTCCAGCACTGAGCCTGTTTTGGCCTTGAGGACGAAGCCAATTTTTTCAAATCTGACATGTATTATCTTATGTAGTAATAACTTGGGAATGCTTTTACCTATCCAAGTAATCCTGAGATTCTTTTATCATGACATATTATACTTTATGTTAGTAAAAAAATTTGGTCGATAAATTCAATATGTATGTGTGAAAAACACCAAAATTTTGCATTTTTCTAAATTTAAATGTATCTGCTTGTAAGTTAGATAGTAATACCACACAAAATAGTTACTATTTCACATATCCCATATGTCTACTTTATGTTTGCATCATTTTTTGAACATTCTTTTATTTTTCTAGGACGTTACAAGACTTAGAAATTTAGCAGCAATTTCTCATATTGTCAAGAAAATTTCAAAAGGCCATTTTTTTCAGGGACCAGTTCACTTCTGAAGTGGCTTTGATGGCCTTATGTATTAGAAAGTCCCCATAAATCACCCCATTTTAAAAACTGCACCCCTCAAAGTATCAAAAACAGCATTCAGAAAGTGTTTTAACCCCATAGGCGTTTCCCAGGAATTAAAGCAAAGTAGAAGGGAAATTTACAATCAAATTTTTTTTTGCCAAAATTCATTTGTAATACAGCTTTTTCGATAACACAGAAGGTTTTACCAAAGAAATGCAACTCAATATATATTGTCCAGATTGTGCAGTTTTTAGAAATATTCCACATGTGGCTCTAGTGTCCTAATTGACTGAAACACCGGCCTCAGTAGCAAAGGAGCACCTAGTGGATTTTGGGGCCTTCTTTTTTTTTAAAATATATTTTAGGCACCATGTCAGGTTTGAAGAGGTCTTGTGGTGCCAAAACAGTAGAAGCCCCCCAAAAGTGACCTCATTTTGGAAACTACACGCTTCAGGCAATTTATCTAGCGGTATAGTTAGCATTTTAAACCCACAGTTTTTTTGCTAAATGTATTTAAATTAGTTTTACTGAAAAAAACATAGAAATTTTAATTTTTACAAGACATAAACGGAAAAAAGCACCCCAAAATTTGTAAAACATTTTCTCCCGATTACGGAAATATGTGGTAATAAACTGCTGTTTGTACCCATAGCAGGGCTTAGAAGGGAAGGAGCACTATTTTGCTTTTGGAGCTCAAATTTAGCTGAAATGCTTTTCGGGTGTCATGTCGCATTTGCAAAGCTCCTGAGGGACCAAAACAGTAAAAAAAAAAAAAAAGTGACCCCCATCTGGGAAACTACACCCCTTAAGGGATCTATCTAGGGTTATAGTGAGCATTTTTGACCCCACAGGTGCATAATTTATTAGAATTAAGCCATGAAAACGAATATCAATATTATTTCCACAAAAATGTTGCATTTTTTAAAATTTTCACAAAGAATAAAGGAGGAAAAAGCCGGCCAACATTTGTAAAGCAATTTTTCCCGAGTACGGCTATACCCCACATGTGGTCATAAATGTTTTTTATCAGAAATTAATTAACCCTGTCTGGACTGATCCATTTTTTTGCTTTTTTTTTATTTTAGTTTTTCACTGCCTTCCCTCCAAGAGCCATAAAGTTTCTATTTTTCCATCAATAGAGTGGTGGTAGGGCTTATTTCCTGAGGGAGGAATTGGATTTTCTATTGACACCATTTAAAGTACCATTTAATGTACTGAGAAACTGAAATAAAATTCTTTGCAGGCTGAAACTGGAAAAAACTGTGATTCCTCCATTGTTTTTGGGGTTTTGTTTTTACGGCTTTCACCATGCAATAAAAACAACAACTTTAATTTTTTTCTGCCACTCAATACTATTACGGTTATACCAAATTTATATAGTTTTTTTTATATTTTACTACTTTTACAAAGTAAAAATTATTTGTTAAAAAAATAAATTGTTTTATTTCACCACATTCCGAGAGGCATCACTTATTTTATTTACCTGTAGTCCTATGTAACACCACAGATAACACAGTGATAACTCTCTGAGTACAGATAATGCAATAGATCTTACCTGCAGTCCTATGTAACACCACATATAGCAGTGATAAGTGAGTACAGATAATGTAGTATATGCACACACACAAAAATATACACATAAAAATACATATCTAGGCACTTAGTGTAAAGGATCTGCCAGACAACTTCTATGTCGACGCCCATAGGTAATCAGTCTGCACCTGCTTCTATGTCTGTGAGACTGACTCCATCTTGCACCACCCAGGATAGCAGGCTTAGGAGTGGGAGAGCCCATCACAGCCTGGCCAGACGGAGCTAGCTCCCGCCCTCTGTCTATTTATACCTGCCTTTCCTGTTCCTCCTTTGCTTGTGATTCTTCTCTGTTTGTTTCCTGGCCCTGCTGCAGCTTCTTGAACTACTTATCCTCTGCTTGTGATTGACCTTGGCTTTTCTGACCACTCTTCTGCTCTGCGTTTTTGTACCTCGCTCATCTCCTGGTTTGACTCGGCTCGTTCACCTCGCTTGTTGCTCACGGTGTTCCCGTGGGCAACTTCCCCATTTCCCTGGCTTCTTTGTAACCTTGTCTGTTTGTCTGTCATGCACCTATTGAGTGTAGGGACCGTCGCCCAGTTGTACCCCGTCGCCTAGGGCGGGTCGTTGCAAGTAGGCAGGGACTGAGTAGCGGGTAGATTAGGGCTCACTTGTCTGTTTCCCTACCCCGACCTTACATAATCACAAGCCCATATACCTAGTTTACCCTGGTCCTTGACACTACTATGGACCCCCTTGAGACCCTGGCTCAGCAAATGCAGGGCCTCTCCCTACAGGTCCAGGCCCTGGCTCAGAGGGACAACCAGCCTGATGCTACCCTGGTAGTGCCCCTCACCTCACCTCTTGAACCCCACCTTAAGTTGCCTGACCGGTTCTCAGGGGACCGGAAGACTTTTTTCTCCTTTCGGGAGAGTTGTAGGCTCTATTTTCGCTTAAAGCCCCACTCCTCTGGTTCTGAGAGCCAGGGGTGGGTATAATTATGTCCCGGCTCCAGGACAGGCCCCAAGAATGGGCCTTCTCCTTGGCTCCTGACGCCCCTGAACTTTCCTCCGTTGATCTTTTCTTTTCTGCTCTCGGGCTCATTTATGACGAGACTGACAAGACTGCCTTTGCCGAGAGTCAGCTGGTGACCTTACGTCAGGGTAAGAGACCTGTTGAGGAGTATTGTTCTGACTTTAGGAAGTGGTGCGTAGCTTCTCGGTGGAATAACCCTGCCTTAAGGTGCCAGCTTAGGTTGGGTCTGTCGAACGCCCTGAAAGACCTGCTAGTTAGCTATCCCTCTTCTGACTCCCTAGATCAGGTTATGGCTTTAGCGGTACGACTTGACCGACGTCTCAGGGAACGACGACTTGAACGTGTTTGTGTTTTCTCCTCTGACTCCCCCATGATGCCTCCCGAGGTTCCGTTGCTTCGTTCTTCCACGGAGGACTCGGAGGTACCTATGCAACTCGGGGCCTCCGTGTCCCCCCAACAGCATAGAGAGTTCCGCAGGAAGAATGGTCTCTGCTTCTACTGTGGGGATGACAAGCATCAAGTGGACAACTGTCCTAGGCATAAGAATAAGCAGCCGGAAGAACTTCCGCGCCTAAGTGACCATCGGGGAGGTCACTTGGGCGCACAGGTATTTCCCGTAAATATGAAACGTAATAAAATCTTGCTTCCCTTTCAGGTCTCTTTTGGTGGTAGGTCTGCTACCGGCAGTGCCTTCGTGGATTCAGGGTCTTCTGCTAATATTATGTCTGTGGAATTTGCTATGTCTCTAGCTATGCCATTGATTGATTTGCCTAAACCTGTCCCGGTAGTGGGTATCGACTCCACTCCTCTTGCTAATGGTTATTTTACACAGCATACCCCTGTTTTTGAACTCCTTGTGGGCTCCATGCATTTGGAGCAGTGCACTGTACTGGTGATGCAGGGATTATCGTCCAATTTGGTTTTAGGCCTTCCCTGGTTGCAGTTGCATAATCCCACTTTTGACTGGAATACTGGGGATCTTACCAAATGGGGTAATGAATGCATGACGTCATGTTTTCCTGTTAATTCTATTTCTCTCCCGGAGGAGGTGAACACTCTACCTGAGTTTGTTCAGGACTTCGCTGATGTTTTCTCTAAACAGGCCTCCAAAGTGTTACCACCTCATAGAGAATATGATTGCGCAGTTGAATTGGTACCAGGAGCTAAGCTCCCTAAGGGTAGGATATTTAATCTCTCTTGTCCCGAACGTGAAGCCATGAGAGAGTATATCCAGGAATGCCTGGCCAAGGGTTACATTTGCCCCTCTACTTCTCCGGTAGGTGCTGGCTTCTTCTTCGTAGGGAAGAAGGATGGTGGTCTTAGGCCATGCATTGACTACCGAAACTTGAATAAGGTCACTGTAAGGAACCAGTATCCCCTTCCTTTGATTCCTGATCTTTTCAATCAGGTTCAGGGGGCCTAATGGTTCTCTAAGTTTGATCTACGGGGGGCTTATAACCTTATCCGCATCAAAGAGGGGGATGAGTGGAAGACTGCGTTTAACACGCCCGAAGGTAATTTCGAATACCTCGTCATGCCCTTTGGGTTGTGTAATGCTCCCGCGGTCTTCCAGAATTTCATAAATGAGGTTTTAAGAGACTACCTGGGGGTATTTCTTGTAGTGTACCTTGATGACATACTTGTGTTTTCCAAGGACTGGTCCTCCCACATTGAGCATGTCAGGAAGGTGCTCCAGGCCCTTCGGGAAAACAAACTGTTTGCTAAGACCAAAAAATGTGTGTTTGGGGTGCAGGAGATACCGTTTTGGGGTCAAATCCTCACTCCTCATGAATTCCGCATGGACCTCGCCAAGGTCCAGGCTGTGGCGGAATGGGTCCAACCTGCCTCCCTGATGGTGTTACAGTGCTTCCTGGGGTTCGCTAATTATTACAGGAGATTTATTGCTAACTTCTCAGTCATCGCTAAGCTTCTTACGGATCTCACTCGCAAAGGTGCTGATCTCCTCCACTGGCCTCCTGAGGCTGTCCAGGCTTTTGAGGTCCTTAAGAAGTGCTTTATCTCGGCCCCAGTGCTGGTTCAGCCCAACCAAATGGAGCCATTTATCGTGGAGGTTGACGCGTCCGAGGTGGGAGTGGCGGCTGTCTTGTCCCAGGGTACCAGGTCCCTCACCCATCTCCGCCCCTGTGCCTACTTCTCCAGGAAGTTTTCGCCCACTGAGAGTAACTATGATATTGGCAACCGCGAACTCTTAGCCATTAAATGGGCATTTGAAAAGTGGCGCCACTTACTGGAGGGGGCTAGGCACCAGGTTACGGTCCTTACCGACCACAAAAATCTGGTTTTCCTAGAATCTGCCCGGAGGCTAAACCCGAGACAAGCTCGATGGGCGTTATTTTTTACCAGATTCAACTTTTCGGTCACCTATAGGGCTGGGTCTAAAAATATTAAGGCTGATGCACTGTCGCTTAACTTCATGGCCAGCCCTCCTTCGGAAGAAGATCCTGCTTGTGTTTTGCCTCCAGGAATAATCATTTCCTCTATTGATTCTGATTTAGTCTCTGAAATTGCGGCTGATCAAGGTTCAGCTCCCGGGAACCTTCCTGAGAACAAGCTGTTTATTCCCCTGCAATTCCGGCTAAGGGTACTTAGGGAAAATCTGGTCATCCAGGCATCCTGGGTACCAAGCACCTCATTGCCAGAAACTATTGGTGGCCTGGGTTGCTCAAAGACGTTAAGGCATACGTCGCCACTTGTGAAGTTTGTGCTAGGTCCAACACTCCCAGGTCCCGACCCGCGGGCTTACTATGTTCTTTGCCCGTTCCCCAGAGACCTTGGACCCATATCTCCATGGATTTCATCACCGATTTGCCTCCATCTCAAGGCAAGTCGGTGGTGTGGGTTGTAGTAGACCGCTTCAGTAAGATGTGCCACTTTGTGCCCCTCAAGAAACTACCCAATGCTAAGACGTTACCTACCTTGTTTGTCAAACACATCCTGCGTCTCCATGGGGTCCCTGTCAATATTGTTTCTGACAGAGGGGTACAATTTGTTTCATTGTTTTGGAGAGCCTTCTGTAAAAAGTTGGAGATTGATCTGTCCTTCTCCTCTGCCTTCCATCCTGAAACTAATGGCCAAACCGAGAGGACTAATCAGTCTCTAGAACAATATTTAAGGTGTTTTATCTCTGACTGTCAATATGATTGGGTCTCATTCATTCCCCTCGCCGAATTTTCCCTTAATAACCGGGTCAGTAACTCGTCAGGGGTCTCCCCCTTTTTCTGTAATTTTGGGTTTAATCCACGGTTCTCCTCCGTTTCACCTGGTAGTTCCAACAATCCCGAGGTAGATGTCGTTCATCGGGAACTGTGCACAGTCTGGGCCCAGGTTCAGAAGAACCTAGAGGAGTCCCAGAGCATACAAAAAACTCAGGCAGATAGAAGACGTTCTGCTAACCCCTTGTTTGTGGTCGGGGATCTGGTGTGGCTATCGTCAAAGAATTTGCGCCTTAAAGTCCCGTCCAAGAAGTTTGCTCCCCGGTTTATAGGGCCATACAAGGTCATTGAAGTCCTTAACCCTGTCTCCTTCCGACTGGAGTTGCCCCCGTCTTTTCGAGTACACGACGTGTTTCATGCCTCCCTCCTTAAACGCTGCTCCCCGTCCATGGCTCCCTCGAGGAAACCTCCGGTCCCTGTTCTCACCCCTGAGGGGGTAGAATTCGAGGTGGCCAAGATTGTGGACAGCAGGATGGTCCAAGGCTCCCTCCAGTACCTGGTCCATTGGAGGGGATACGGGCCTGAGGAGAGGACTTGGGTATCTGCCCGGGATGTTCACGCTGGGGTATTGCTCAGGAGGTTCCACCTTCGTTTCCCCATTAAACCAGGTCCACCTAGAAAGGGTCCGGTGGCCCCTCATAAAAGGGGGGGTACTGTAAAGGATCTGCCAGACACACCTTCTGTGTCGACGCCCATAGGTAATCAGTCTGCACCTGCTTCTATATCTGTGAGACTGACTCCATCTTCCACCACCCAGGATGGCAGGCTTAGGAGTGGGAGAGCCTATCACAGCCTGGCCAGACGGAGCTAGCTCCCGCCCTCTGTCTATTTATACCTGCCTTTCCTGTTCCTCCTTTGCTTGTGATTCTTCTCTGTTTGTTTCCTGGCCCTGCTGCAGCTTCTTGAACTACTTATCCTCTGCTTGTGATTGACCTTGGCTTTTCTGACCACTCTTCTGCTCTGCGTTTTTGTACCTCGCTCATCTCCTGGTTTGACTCGGCTCGTTCACCTCGCTTGTTGTTCACGATGTTCCCGTGGGCAACTTCACCATTTCCCTGGCTTCTTTGTACCCTTGTCTGTTTGTCTGTCGTGCACCTATTGAGTGTAGGGACCGTCGCCCAGTTGTACCCCGTCGCCTAGGGCGGGTCGTTGCAAGTAGGCAGGGACTGAGTGGCGGGTAGATTAGGGCTCACTTGTCTGTTTCCCTACCCCGACATTACACTTAGACACACAAATACACACACACACCTGCAGTCCTATGTAACACCACAGATAACACAGTGATAACTCTCTGATTACAGATAGTGTATTAGTGTTACCTGCAAATCTATGTAACATCACAGATAACACACAGTGATAACTCTGATTACAGATAATGTATTAGTGTTACCTGCAGTCCTATGTAACACCACAGATAACACATAGTGATAACTCACTGATTACAGATAATGTATTAGTGTGACCTGAAGTCCTATGTAACACCGCAGATAACACACAGTGATAACTCACTGATTACAGATAATGTATTAGTGTTACCTGCAGACCTATGTAACATCACAGATAACACAAAGTGATAACTCTCTGATTACAGATAATGTACTAGTGTTACCTGCAGTCCTATGTAACACCGCAGATAACACACAGTGATAACTCACTGATTACAGCTAATGTATAAGTGTTACCTGCAGTCCTACGTAACACGGCAGATAACACTCATAGTGATAAGTCACTGATTATAGATAATGTATTAGTATTACCTGCAGTCCTACGTAACACCACAGATAACACAGAGATAACTCTCTGATTACAAATAATGTATTAGTGTTACCTGCAGTCCTACGTAAGATCACAGATAACACAGTGATAAGTCACTGATTATAGATAATGTATTAGTGTTACCTGCAGTCCTACGTAACACCACAGATAACACAGAGATAACTCTCTGATTACAAATAATGTATTAGTGTTACCTGCAGTCCTACGTAACATCACAGATAACACAGTGATAACTCTCTGATTACAGATAATGTACTAGTGTTGCCTGTAGTCCTATGTAACACCGCAGATAACACACAGTGATAATGCACTGATTACAGATAATGTATAAGTGTTACCTGCAGTCCTACGTAACACGGCAAATAACACACACATAGTGATAAGTCACTGATTATAGATAATGTATTAGTGTTACCTGCAGTCCTACGTAACACCACAGATAACACAGAGATAACTCTCTGATTACAAATAATGTATTAGTGTTACCTGCAGTCCTACGTAACACCACAGATAACACAGTGATAACTCTCTGATTACAGATAATGTATTAGTGTTACCTGCAGTCCTACGTAACACCACAGATAACACAGTGATAACTCTCTGATTACAGATAATGTATTAGTGTTACCTGCAGTCCTACGTAACACCACAGATAACACAGAGATAACTCTCTGATTACAAATAATGTATTAGTGTTACCTGCAGTCCTACGTAACACCACAGATAACACAGTGATAACTCTCTGATTACAGATAATGTATTAGTGTTACCTGCAGTCCTACGTAACACCACAGATAACACAGTGATAACTCTCTGATTACAGATAATGTATTAGTGTTACCTGCAGTCCTACGTAACACCACAGATAACACACAGTGGCACATGCAATATTGTTGGAATGCACAACCGCCATACATACATGGATAGTGTTAAGAGGTTAAAGGGATTGTCCGGGTTTAAACTTTTTATGTGGCAGCAGAAGAAGAGGGCTTCAAATAAAAAAGCAGCCCATACTTACCAGGGCCGGCGTCAGCACCCGGCGAACCCAGGCGAGTGCCGGGGCCCACTACCCTTGGGGGGGCCCACTCGGCCGCCGGGTGCTAACGTTGCAGTCGTCACGGCATCTCTGTCCGTATATGGACATTGATGTTAGGACAGTGAGTCCCGGTGGATAGTGTTAGTAGTGCTCTGCCGGGGGCTATGGCTCTGGGGCTACCTCGGAAAACACTGTCCAAACACAGTCCATATACGGACAGTGACGTGAGGGGCTGATCCTGAAGCGGAATCCCCGCCCTGTGTCGGCAATGCTCTGGCTGGGGATTCCACTCCTAGCGGGAACCCCAAAAGGCGCAACCTACATAGAGGGGGGCTGTGTGGAACTACTAGGGAGGGGGACTGTGTGACACTACCAGGGAGGGGGGCTGTTTGGCACTACCTGGGAGGTGGGGGCTGTGTGGCACTACCTGGGGGGGGGCTGTGAGGCACTACCTGGGGGGGCTGTTTGGCACTACCTGGGGGGGCTGTGTGGCACTATCTGGGAGGGGGGCTGTGTTGCACTACCTGGGAGGGGGCTGTATGGCACTATTTACAGAGGGTGCTAAACTTATGGAGGCACAAACTGGGGGCCTAACTTCTATATGGGGGCATAAACAGGGCCTAACGTCTATATGGGGGCACAAAGTGATATTTTCTGTCATTTTACTGCTGCCGTCAGTTCCCCCACAAAGGGGCCTACCAAGTCTTGTGTCGCCCAAGTACCCACATAAACCTGGAGCCGGCAGCTCATTTCTGGTCTCAGCTTAACACCGCTGAGGCTATTAATAGGCTGTAGCGATGGTGTACGGTCAGCATGATGTCACCGCTATATACAAACAGAGAACAGATCTGACGGGAGCCCCCAGCGCAGGAACGTCTGGGAGGAGAGAGGTAAGTATAAGTTATTTTTTTTTTATTTTAACTCCTCCTGCTGATTCAACAAAATGTTTAATTTGTATTTTGGACAACCACTTCAAAGGCTATGCACACCTTTGAAATCGTTTTGTTTTTTTAAATAATCAGTGTGTTTTGTGCAACTTTCTAAATAAATACGTTTTATTAAAAACAATTTTTACTTTTTGAGATACAGCTGCTTTGTATTCTGTATACAGAGCAGCTGTATCTAGCGCTGAGACCTGAATCCGTCAGGCCAGTGGGACTGACGGGTTCAGTGTCAGCGCTAGATATGGCTGCTCTGTATACAGAATACAAAAAAGCTGTATCTCAAAAAGTAAAAATTGTTTAATAAGGCTCCTTTCACATGTGCGTCAGGGCTCCGTTCATGCGTTCCATCTGAGCTTTCCGTCAGAACGGAACCCTGACTGAATAAATAATGTAGTCGACTGCGCTTTTGATTCTGTCAAAACGACGGAACCCTTGCACAATGGAGACAAACGCAAACCATTTGCACCGGATTTGTCCCCATTGAAATCAATGGTGATGCAAACGGAAACCTATGGTTTCCATTTGTTTCAGTCAGGGCTCCGTTCTAACGGAAAGCTCCGATGGAACTCCTGAACGGAGCCCTGATGCAGATGTGAATGAAACCTTGAATGTAATTACAAAGTTGCACTTAACACACTGATTTTTATAAAAAAATAAATTCAAAACATTTCAAAGGTGTACATAGCATTTCACGGAATCTGAACAGGGTTTAAAAGGGCAACAAATGGTAAATGTGCACTATGAAGGCACTGAATTCTGTGCCCATTTGACATTTATTAACACTTTAGTGCCTTTCAGTGCCACCATGGTGCCCATTTGCCACTTATTGCCCCTTTAGCGTCCTTCTGTTTGGTGGCCCCTTGATGGCCATTTGCTGCCCCTGTAGCCTTTAGCATCTTTTGGTCACAGAAGAACATTAAAGGGGAAACCAAATGGCAAATGGGCATCAAGGGGGCAATGAATAGGAGGACACTAAAGGGGCACCAAGTTGGCACTGAATCCTCTGTCCATTTGCCATTATTGCCCTTTTTAGAACACCATCAGTTCCCCCATTCAAACAAAGTCCAGTCAGTGACTTACCTGCTGGGCTTCTGGCAAACGCTTCCTGCTGGAGCTGGAGCCGCCCTGGAGAAAACGTTCCCTCGGTGTCTCCACCAGCCCTGGAAGCGCACAGGAAGAGCGGTGTCTCCTCCCTGTCTTGCGTTCTGAATTATATCATCACGCCTGTCTCATCATTCAGGACACAGGACAGGGAGAGCGGACGAGCGTTGGCCAGGGCGCGGGTCAGCCAATATGAGGTTGGTGCCGTAAGTGGGTGGCACCTGACTCGCTGGCTCCCCGACTAGTGGCCATGGTGAGGGGCAAGCACTCCTGGTGGTGCCCCACTTACAGTGCGGCGGGCGACGCCCTGTGCGATCTCACTGGTTGCACGTACCTAAGGCCAGCCATGGTCGTGGTGCTCGAAGCGGTTAATGCACAACGGATGGTGCAGAGTGAACATTTAAATTTTCCACTGGTATACCATTTTAGTGCACAATATGTTGTGCCCAGTTTGTGCCACTGAAGACAAATACCTCATAAAATATTAATTTGGTTCTCCTGGGTATGGCGATGTCATATCTGTGGACGTAAACTGCTGTTTGGGCACGCTGTAGGGCTCATAAGAGAGGGAGTGCCATTTGTCTTTTGGAGTGCAGATTTAGCTTGGCAGTAGTTCTGTATGGTGTTTTACCTGTATTTCAGTTTATAATGTGGGAGCCTATGTAAGCTGTGCGGAGTACATCAGGGCATAGTAAGAGGGTATAATAATGAGGTAAATAAATAATAATCTGCAGATGTGTGGCCAGTGTCGCACTGATAAATCGTGCCAGATGTTATCTGCTTTTGGAACACTCTGCACATTTTGCATCGCCATATTCTGGGAGCCATAACTTTTGTATTTTCTCTCCACTGGAGCCGTGTGAGGGCTTATTTGTTGCGAGACAATCTGTAGTTTTCATTGGTACAATTTTGGGGTACATGAATTTTTTTTTATCACTTTTTATTCAATTTTTTGGCAGGCAAGGTGACCAAAAAGCATAAATTCTGACAATGTTTTTATTTTATTGTTTTACGGCGCTCATCCTGGGCTATAAATGTCAATTTTATTCTGCAGGTCGATACGATTACGGCAATACCATATGTATATTGTTTTTTTTCTGTTTTGCAGCGTTTGCTCAATAAAATCACTTTTCTATAAAATTGCTGAGAGCCATAACTTTTTTATTTTTCAGTCAAAAAGCTGTGTAAGTGCTTGTTTTTTGCGGGACGGGTTGTAGTTTTTATTGCTACTATGTTAGGGTGCCTGCAACTTTTTTATCACTTTTTATTGTATGTTTTGCGAGGGGTGGGGATCAAAAAATAATGATTCTGGAATTGTTTCTTACATATTTATTTTTTTTCAGTGTTCACCGTGCAGGAAAAATAACATAACAGTTTTATAGTTTGGGTTGTTACAAACGCGGCGATACCAAATATGTGTACTTTTTTTAACGTTTTCATTTTTTTCCTATAATAAAAATCTTATTATAGGAAAAAAAAAAATTTTTGTTCATGTAACTTATAACTTTTATTTTTAACATTTTATAAAAAAAATGTATTAACTTATTTATACCTTTTTTTTACTTGTCCCACTAAGGGACTGCGAGACTTGCAGCTCTGATCACTGCTGGAATACATTACACTACCTACGTAGTGTAATGTATTCTAACTGTCATTGTGACGTTAAAGTCACTCTGACAGGAAGCCCATGAGGACCAGCCTCTGGCTGGATGCCATTGTCTGGCTTTCGGTTGCCACGGCAACCATCTCCAGCCCCCGTGATTTCATGTGGGGGCTGACGATCTGCTGTAAACTCCATAAATGCAGTGATCGCAATCGACCGGTGTTAACTGCCAAAATCAGCGGTGATGGGCCGCTGATCGGCAACAGGAAATGCAGGGCAGACACTCTGCACAGTTAACCGCCGCTGCGATGTAACGCCACGCGGCGGTTAACTGTCAAAGTACAGACGTAACTGCATGTCAAGGTGCGCGAAGTTACTGCTCACCTTGACGTGCAGTTATGTCAAGGTGCGGGAAGGGGTTAATAATAAGACATTATGCAGTAAGCTCCAAAGCTCCCTCTAGTGGTGGTAGCAGGCAGCCAGAATTTTATGTTTTAAATTCAGGGCTATGCAGGGAACATGAAGCGTTGAATCAAAAACATTATGCTCTGTTCACCATAACGATACATTAAGAAATTAATTAGGACATAATTTGGATCTGAACAGGATATGGTGTTAAAGGAAGACGTTCACTTTAAGCTAAACACAAGCCATGCACCTAGTACAATCAAATCACTTTTTCATGACATAACTCATGTTCTCAATGTACAGTTGTTTATCTTGGTTACCATCTTACTAATCAGATTTCTATTATAAACAATTGTTGGGTAGTAGATTATAGTGAGGAACTCTACCTGTACATAACAATGATTAGTGACAAAAAAACAAAACAAAAAGATTATTGGACAAAACCAGCACACTCTAGGGAAAGTAAATTAGTTTCAAAAGAAATACAAAAATATTTATTAATTAAAATGTCTAATAGATTCCGTTTCCTTCAATGAAATATAACACTCAAAATCCAAGGAACAAGGATCTATACATGACAATTGAATTGGTTAAAAAAAAAAAATTAAATAATATTTATATTTATCTTGTAAAATTGATTACATCAGCAAATAGACCGCAAATGAAGAATTATCCTTGGAATATTTTGATATATATGTAATATTGTAGCATCTTTGTAATATTTGTTATTCAGAACATTATACCCTTCATACGGAGCAAAAACAGGGTGCATACAAAATTGCTTTCTCCTAGGGAAGAGCAATATGTGCTGAGTATATTTCTCACACCGGGGATGGCAGTCACTTCTGCTGAAGAGACATGCAGAGAACTGTTATAGACGATCATATTTTACCCTGGACTTCCTGTCTCCAGTTCAGCTACTTCATCAAGATCTTATTACACTTACACTTAATCGTAGGTGACCAGAAATCATTGCTTGCTCTGGGAGAGAGTAATATGCCCAACGTATATTGCTTCCTCCAGGGAGAAGGGGGTTACAAAGTGACAGCTTTTTTGTAATAAAGGGCCTAATGACCTATATACAAAGCAAATAAAATATAACAAATGTATTTAATTATTCCCATGAAGTGAATTAAGATCCCATCTATAGTCTTTCCTTATCACCTCTATTGTCATAGTCAGGGTCAGTCTTACGTTAGATGGTACTCTGTGCAATGACTTCTATTGATGCCCTCTTATGGCGTACCATAAAGTACTCAAATAACACAATCATAAGTGTACAAATAACATTGGTGTAAACTGTCTAAATAACTTCATAGATTCTGGCACCCAAAATTGAATCTGAGGTGCAAGCTCCAGGTGCCCAGGCCACCAAAACTTAAAGGCTGGCCCTGGCCATATAAATTTTTTGCATTTTTTTTCATCTTACAAACATTCTAAATGTTTGCCATCACAGTTGTAAGTTACAATTGTTTGTACCTGCCATGTATTTATACTTATTAGTTATAGTAATAACTAATATAGTTAAAATATATCATACAAAACTGGTAACCAAGATAAGTCGTGGTTCAGTAAAAGTAATTTATAGAATGTCGTGTATCGTGTTCATAATTTACTTAATGGGGTTTTCCAGTTTCAGCAAATTAATGGGGTTTTTTTTTGTATAATTTTTGAATATAGTTTCTGTATTAATTTCTCACGGTTTTCAAGATCTCGGCTTGTTGTTATTCAGTAGGAACATTTATTATTTACTTCCAGTGGATAAAATTCTGTCCATGGTCATGTGATGGACACACAGGTGCTGGGATCCTTATTAGACACAGCTCTGATACACATACTGTAACGAGCCATGCACCTGTGTGTCCATCACATGACCATGGACAGAATTTCATCCACTAGAAGTAAACAATGAATGTTCCTACTTAGAGATGAGCGAACTTATCAAAAGTTCGGTTCGGCTAGTTCGCCGAATTTCACAAAAAAGTTCGGTTCGGACCGAACTAGTTCTGACCGAACCTGTCACTTACGTGCGCCGAGCATGCTACTGTCCGGGGTGCTGATAGAGTTAATGGGCTGCACTAACTCTTTCAGCAACCTTCACAGTACATGCTCGGCGCGCGGAAAATACAATTTAAATGTAATAAAAAAATAAAAATTATACGTTCGTACTTACTTTCCTCCTGTCCGGCCTCCAGCGATGACGTTTCATCCCTTTCGCCGCTGCAGCCAATCACAGGCTGTAGTGGCGGTCACGCACGTCAGGATGACGCTTCATCCCACGTGACCGCCTCTGCAGCCAATCACAGGCTGCAGCGGCGACATGGATGAAACGTCATCGCTGGAGGCCGGACAGGAGGAAAGTAAGTATGAACGTATTATTATTTTTTTTGGGCATGTATGTATGTATGTATGTATGTATGTATATCTGTGCATGTATGTTGGCATGTATGTATGTTGTCATGTATGTATGTATATCTGTGCATGTATGTTGGCATGTATGTATATATGTGCATGTTTGTATGTATATTTGCATGTATATATTTGCATGTATGTATGTATGTTTGCATGTGTGTATGTTTGCATGTATGTTGTCATGTATGTATGTATGTTGTCATGTATGTATATATGTGCATGTGTGTATGTATATTTGTATGTATGTATGTATGTTTGCATGTATGTGTGTTTGCATGAATGTATGTTTGCATGTATGTATGCATGTTTGTATGTATATTTGCATGTGTGTATATATATATATATATATATATATATATATATATATATATATATATATATGTATGTATGTTGTCATGTATGTATATATGTGCATGTATGTTGGCATGTATGTATATATGTGCATGTGTGTATGTATGTATATTTGCATGTATGTATGTTGTCATGTATGTATGTATATATGTGCATGTATGTTGGCATGTATGTATACATGTGCATGTTTGTATGTATATTTGCATGTATATATGTTTGCATGTGTGTATGTATGTTTGCATGTATGTATGTTTGCATGTATGTATGTTGTCATGTATGTTTGTATGTATGTTGTCATGTATGTATGTATATATGTGCATGTATGTATGTTTGCATGTTTTTATTTTTGCATGTATGTTTGCATGTAAGTTTATATATATGTGCATGTATGTAATTATGTTTGCATGTATTTATGTTTGCATGTATATTTGTGCATGCTTGTATATATGTATGTATGTATCTTTGCATGTTTGTTTGTATGTATGTATGTTTTCATGTGTGTGTGTATGCATGTATGTATGATAGTTTGCATGTATATATGTGTGTATGTTTGCATGTATGTATATTTGCATGTATATATGTGTATGCTTGTATATATGTATGTATATTTGTATATATGTATGTATGGCCATGTATGATACTGTCTGCTGGCGCCCTGTATCTAAGTCAACTTCGCGGCAGGCTTCTATACATGGTATAACAGTCCGTATCACACATTAAACTGAATCTAAGCCTACGACATGTTTTATTTAATTTTTTTTTTTTTTTACAGGTTTGGTGTTTGGACTACGTCGGTTTCGAGGACTACTTAGATGACGTTTTTTTTTTTCTACAATAAAATGGTTAATGAGGGTTGTGTTGGGGGTGCTTTATTTCAATAAAATATTTTATCTATATCTTTGTCTTTTTCTTTTCAAATTTTATTATTACCACTTTAGTAATGGCCGCTGTCTGAGTGACAACATCCATTACTAATGCGAGGCTTAGTGTTAGCCGGTGCAGAGGCTAACACTAACCACCATTATTACCCCGGTACCCACCACCACCAGGGGTGCCGGGAAGAGCCAGGTACGATCCAGTACCCGAACATCTGTTGTGATGGTCGGGCTCTGGGGCGGCCGCAGGCTGGTATTATGAGGCTGGGAAGGGCCAAAAACAGTGGACCTTCCCACCCTTGTAATGCTAGGCTGCTGCTGCTGTGTTGTATCTGGCTGGTTATAAAAGGGGGGGGGGACCCCACGTCATTTTTTTAAATTATTTATTTATTTACATTTTTTTTTTAAAAAAAAGACATGGGGTTCCACCCAATTTATCATAACCAGCCACATACAACACAGTGTTATTAGCCTGGGAATGGACAAAACCAGTGGCCCTTCCCACCCATGTAATGCCAGACTGCTGCGGCCTTGTATATGGCTGGTTATTAAAAATGTGGGGGACCCGTCTATTGCTAAATTTGTTAAATTCAAAAAAAAAACGACGTGGGGGTCCCCCCCATTTTTATAACCAGCCCGATACAACACAGCAGCAGCAGCCTAGCATTACAAGGGTGGGAAGGTCCACTGATTTTGGCCCTTCCCAGCCTCATAATACCAGCCTACGGCCGCCCCAGTACCCGACCATCACAACAGATGGTCGGGTACTGGATCGTACCAAGCTCTTCCCGGCACCCCTGGTGGTGGTGGGTACCGGGGTAATAATGGGTGGTTAGTGCTAGCCTCTGCACCGGCTAACACTAAGTACCGCCTTAATAATGGACGCTGTCAATCAGCCAACTGCCATTATCTAGGCACTAATAAAGTTTGAAAAAAAACCACAAAGACAATTCTTTTTTTATTGAAATAAGAAATCCCCAACAAAACCCTCGTTAACCATTTTATTAAAATTTGAAAAAACGCAGATCTACGCAGTAGTCCAACGAATCGAAGACGTAGTCCAATCGGTACATCAAAATCTGCAACAACATAAAAAAACAGTTATCAATGTGAACAATACCAATACTTCTACTCACCTACACACATATATACACGCACACACAAACAAACAACCATACTCAGACACACACATACACACACACACATAAACAGACAAACACACACATATACACGAACTCACACATATACAAACAAAAACACACATATCCAAACACACCCACACACAGTTATACACACATACACGAACACATATACACAAACACATATACAAACAAAAACACACATACCCAAACACACATATACACAAACACATATACACAAACACACACATACACAAACACGGTTTCTTTTAAATGCTGCTGGGGAACCCGCTCGATCCACTATATAAGGCTGCGCTACAGTGCAGCATTTAAAAGAAACAGGATCCTGACCTGTCCATAGAGTTTAAGGCAGCACAGAGTATTTCAGGAGATGAGCGTGCAGATTCAGTGCTGCTGCGAACTCTGCTCTTACCATTACGTAGCTCTCAGTCTGTTACCTCTCCTCCACTCCTGTCCTCCAGAACACCTTCACATGATTGGCAAGTCACCACGTAATGGTAAGAGCAGAGTTCACAGCAGCACAGAATATTTCAGGAGATGAGCGTGCGGATCTTGTGCGTGGTGGTGACTTGCCAATCATGTGAACGTGTTATAGAGGACAGGAGTGGAGGAGATGTAACAGACTGAGCTACGTAATGGTAAGAGCAGAGTTCACAGCAGCACTGAATCTGCACGCTCCTCTCCTGAAATACTCTGTGCTGCTGTGAACTCTGTTCTTACCATTACGTAGCTCAGTCTGTTACATCTCCTCCACTCCTGTCCTCTATAACACGTTCACATGATTGGCAAGTCACCACCACGCACAAGATCCGCACGCTCATCTCCTGAAATACTCTGTGCTGCTGTGAACTCTGCTCTTACCATCACGTGGTGACTTGCCAATCATGTGAAGGTGTTCTTGAGGACAGGAGTGGAGGAGAGGTAACAGACTGAGAGCTACGTAATGGTAAGAGCAGAGTTCACAGCAGCACTGAATCTGCACGCTCATCTCCTGAAATACTCTGTGCTGCCTTAAACTCTGTGGACAGGTCAGGATCCTGTTTCTTTTAAAAGCTGCACTGTAGCGTAGCCTTATATAGTGGATCGAGCGGGTTCCCTAGCAGCATTTAAAAGAAACAGGATCCTGACCTGTCCACAGAGTTTAAGGCAGCACAGATTATTTCAGGAGATGAGCACGGGCAGCCGTTCGTTTTTCCGAGCCGTGCTCCCATTATGCACACAACCGTAAAAACACCCGTTATTGCGGGTCGTAATTACGACCCGCAATAACGGGCTCATAGACTTCTGTTACCCACGGGTACCTTTCCGTATTCTCACGGGAAGGTGCCCGTGCCGTTAAAAAAATAGAACATGTTCTATTTTTCTATTTTACGGGCCGTGCTGCTATAATTATAATGACAGCACGGTTCGCAAAAGCGGCCGGCTGCCCGTGGCCGGCCGGCCGTGCTCGTAGTTACGAGTCGTAATTACGAGCACGGCCCGTAAAATAAAAAAATAGAACATGTTCTATCTTTTTAACGGCACGGGCACCTTCCCGTGAGAAAACGGGAAGGTACCCGTGGCTAACAGAAGTCTATGGGCCCGCTATTTCGGGTCGTAATTACGACCCGTGATAACGGGTGTTTTTATGGTCGTGTGCATGAGGCCCCGTAATGACGGGTGGCTACATGTGTGCACCCGTCATTACGGCAGCGTTGCTAGGCGACGTCAGTAAGGGTATGTGCACACACACTAATTACGTCCGTAACTGACGGACGTATTTCGGCCGCAAGTACCGGACCGAACACCCTGCAGGGAGCCGGGCTCCTAGCATCATATTTATGTACGATGCTAGGAGTCCCTGCCTCTCCGTGGAACTACTGTCCCGTACTGAAAACATGATTACAGTACGGGACAGTTGTCCTGCAGAGAGGTAGGGACTCCTAGCATCGTACGTAACTATGATGCTAGGAGCCCGGCTCCCTGCACTGTGTTCGGTCCGGTACTTGCGGCCGAAATACGTCCGTCATTTACGGACGTAATTAGTGTGTGTGCACATACCCTAAATAGTCACTGTCCAGGGTGTTGAAAGAGTTAACTGATCGGCAGTAACTGTTTCAGTACCCTGGACAGTGACTACCGATCACAGCACCTGTAAAAAAAAAGACGTTCATACTTACCGAGAACTTTCTGCTTCCTCCAGTCCGGTCTCCTGGCCGTTGCCTTGGTGACGCGTCCCTCTCGACATCCGGCCCGACATTCCTTGATGACGATGCAGCCCATGTGAGCGGAGCGCTGCAGCCAATCACAGGCTGCCGCGGCCTCTGCAGCCAATCACAGGCTGCAGAGGCCTCTGCAGCGAATCACAGGCTGCAGATGCCTCTGCAGCGAATCACAGGCTGCCGCGTCAGAAAAGGTCGGACTGGAGGAAGAAGAGGGACTCGTCACCAAGACAACGACCGGGTACGTATGAAATGCTTTTTATTTTTAATCAGCAGCCTCTTTTCTCTATCAGTGATTGATAGAGATAAGTGGCTGCCGATTTGTATAATGTTTTTGACCGGGTTCGGTCAAAACGGGTTCGGCCGAACCCGGTGAAGTTCGGATTCGCTGCGAACCGAACTTTACCGGAAGTTCGGACCGAAACCGGGTTCGGTTGTCCCGGTTCGCTCATCTCTATTCCTACTAAATAAAAACAAGCAGAAATCTTGAAAACCGTGAGGAATTAATGCAGAAAATATATTGGAAATTGGATAACTATTAATCATACAAAAAAAATCACATTAATTCGTTGACTGTGCAGTCTTTTCTGTGGTCTTATATGTCAAAATCCAATGCAATATATGACATATATTTATTTGCTAATGAAATAGTAAAGACTTTGCTGACTGTCCTCCTTCTATAGTTAACTGAGACTTTCCACCAATGCTTCAGGTAGAAAAATGTAAATACATACAAATATATTCTACATTACTACATTACTACTTTGATATAATAAGACTTTTTTCTGGTCCCTGGTGAATGCTGTAACTGAACACTAGTTTACAGGAAATCATGCTGAATAATTGGCCAAATAAGAGCCACGATGACTTAACAAAGTCACAGTCAAATGAAATGGTTGGCAAACTTTGTTAGAGCGGCCTTCCAGCAAAATAGAAAGCAGAGAGGGAGATTGAAAAAAATACAAGGAAGCAGCCATTTGCTTTGCATGACCTAAAAGCCAAAGTGTTTAGTCTTGGCCGGGATATGGCTAAAGTGCTAGTGCTTGAAAACCCATGAACAAGTAGAAAGTTGACCTGCAGCTGAATATGTGTTAAGATTTGTAAGTATACTATATATATATATATATATATATATATATATATATATATATATATATATACACACAGTACCATACATGGTGCATACATCTGGTGTTAGAAAAGCTATCTTGGACGCTTAGGGTATGATCACACGCAGTGTTTTCAAGCTTATTTCGGGGCATTAACCTAAGGGTATGTTCACACGCAAACTCAAAATACTTTTTTGAGCCACTTGCGATTTTTGCGTAGTTTTTCGCAGAGTTTTTTACGGCCGTTTTTGGAGCTGATTTCTATAGAGTCAATGGAAAACGGCTCCAAAAACGTCCCAAGAAGTGATCTGCACTTCTTTTTCGTGACTGTTTTTTTACGCGGCCGTTTTGAAAAATGGCCGTGTAAAAAAACGACCCGTCACAACAGAACGCCGTTTTTCCCAATGAAATCAATGGGCAGATGTTTGGAGGCGTTCTGCTTCTGATTTTTCGGCCTTTTTTCGTGCGTTTACAGCCCGAAAAAGGGCCGAAAATAGGTTGTGTGAACATATCCTTAGATGCATCCTTGTCTGCTTGTTTGTCACTGGTACTGTCCCTCAGTTCCATTCAAGCTGCAATACCAAACACAATCAAATGCTTCATAAATTGATCTTTATTTACAACTGTTTATATCAGGGGTCTCAAACACGAGGTCCGCGGGCCGCATGCGGCCCCTGGGGCTGTGATCTGCGGCCCGTGGGACACAGAGCCGCTAGTATCGGCTCTGCTCCGAGACTCTGGAATTCCCTGACATCACTGTCCACATATGAACAGCGATGTCTGGGGCTTCCCCAGAGCCGGAGTCCCGTGCAGAGCGCTAGTATAGGCACTGCTCCGGGACTCTGTGGGATGCCCTGACATCACTGTCCATATATGGACAGTGTGTCAGGGTCTTCCTCAGAGTGGAGTCCCAGGCAGAACGCTAGTATCGGCTCTGCTCCGGGACTCTGTAGAATTCACTGACATCGGTGTCCATGTTTGGACACACGATGTCTGGGGCTTCCCCAGAGCCAGAGTCCCGGGCAAAGCGCTAGTATAGGCTCTGCTCTGGGACTCTGGGGAAGCCTCTGACATCGCTGTCCATACATCGACAATGATGTCAGGGGCTTCCCCAGAGCTGGAGTCCCAGTGATGTCAGGAGCACAGCTGGAGTCCCAGGAAGAGCCTACTAGCGCTCTGCCCAGGACTCCAGCTCTGGGGTTGCCCCTGACATCTCCGTCCATATATGGATAGTGATATCAGGAGCAGAGCTGGAATCCCAGGCAGGGTGCTAGAAGCGGCTCTGCTCCGGGACTCCAGCTCTGGGCAAGCCCCTGACATCACTGTGGCAGCATCTGCAGAGGGCACTGTGGCAGCATCTGTGAAGGGCACTGTGGCAGCATCTGCGGAGGGAACTGTGGCAGCATCTGTGAAGGGCACTGTGGCAGCATCTGCGGAGGGAACTGTGGCAGCATCTGCGGAGGGCACTGTGGCAGCATCTGCGGAGGGCACTGTGGCAGCATCTATGGAGGGCACTGTGGCAGCATCTACGGAGGGCACTGTGGCAGCATCTAAGGAGGGCACTGTGGCAGCATCTACAGAGGGCACTGTGGCAGCATCTACAGAGGGAACTGTGGCAGCATCTACAGAGGGCACTGTGGCAGCATCCACAGAGGGCACTCTGGCAGTATATACAAAGGACACTGTGGCATTATCTAGGGGTGTGTTGCATTATCTACAGAGGGCACTGTGGTATTATATACAGAGGGCACTGTGGCATTATCTAGGGGTGTGTTGCATTATCTACAGAGGGCACTGTGGCATTATCTACAGAGAGCACTGTGGCAGCATCTACAGAGGGCACTGTGGCAGCATCCATAGAGGGCACTCCGGCAGCATCCACAGAGGACATTGCGGCAGCATCCACAGAGGGCACTGTGGCACTATCTAAAAAGGGGCTGCCCAATCTTGACATGTGTGTCTGCCAAACGCTGCTAACTGAGCCGCTGGACTGCATTTAGCAACACTTAAACTGAAAAACTGGATTGTTGAAATAAGCCCATGGAGAAAAATCTCAAATTTTAAACCTAGCGCTATTATTATAGTAATGTAGTATTGTTATTATAGTAATGTAGTATTGTTGTAGTAGTTCAAATAACTAATTGATTAACAATAATTTTGTATTGTATCAAATTTGAAAGTAATGCGACCCGCCAACTTCCCATTTTTTCTATATGTGGCCCACCTACCCGGCCGAGTTTGAGACCCCTGGTCTATATGGACATATATGTGTTTAACAAAATGAGTGCGGTGCTGCAGCCATGGTCCCTGGCACATAAATTTAAAGGGGATGCATCACCTATATATTTTTTTTCTAATTTGAACCATATACTGAATGATATTCTTTTTTCTAATCTGTTTTTATCTTCTGAGTGTAGATTTTTTAATTCTATTTTCTGTACATGATTCTAAGGGCCCTTTTTACACCAGCCAATTATTGGGCAAACAAGCGTTCACAGAACGCTCATTCTCGATAATTGCCCTGTGTAAACAGGGCAACGATCAGCCGATGATTAGCAAATGCTCATTCATCGGCTGATTGTATCATTTTAAATGGCAAAAATATTATCGTTGTCGGCAGCACATCTTCATGTGTAAACAGAGAGACGTGCTGCCAACATGATAGAAATGTACGAGGATGAGCGATTGGAGTAATGAGCGCTCATCTTCATAGTAGATCTTTGTGAAAGAAACAAACGAACGAACGCTGATCAACAGCTGTTTCGTGGATCGGCGCTCATTGTACTGGCCAAAATGGGCCAGTGTAAAAGGACCTTTAGGGCGGCAATCTTGCCTGAGAAGCTGTTATTCTTTACAGCAGGTACATGGATCATAGAATCCTGTAGTTTAAAGAGGCTCTCTCACCACATTATAAGTGTCCTATCTCCTATATAATGTGATTGGTGCTGTAATGTAGATAACAACACTGTTTTTTATTTTTCAAAATCGATCATTTGTTTAGGAAATTATGAGCAATTTTAGATAATTTATGCTAATTACTTTCTTAATGCCCAACTGGCGTTTTTTAACTTTTGACCAAGTGGGCGTTGTAAAGAGGAGTGTATGACGCTGACCAATTAGCATCATACACTCCTCTCCATTCATACTCAGCACAGCGTGATCTAGCGAGATCATGCTGAGCTGTCACATACACCCACATTAACTTTACTGAAGTGTCTTGACAGTGAATAAACATTACCTACAGCCAGGATGCGATGTCTATTCACAATCCCGACACTTCGGTAAAGTTTGTGTGGGACTTAATTGCTGCACAGGTTGATCTCGCGAGATCACGCTATGAATGACAGCAGAAGCGTGATCTTGCGAGATCACACTGTTCAGCGATTAAGTCCCACACAAACTTTACCGAAGTGTCGGGATTGTGAATAGACATCGCGTCCTGGCTGGTGGTGATGTCTATTCACTGTCAAGACACTTCAGTAAAGTTAATGTGGGTGTATGTGACAGCACAGCATGATCTTTGCTAGATCACGCTGTGCTGAGTATAAATGGAGAGAAGTGTATGACGCTGATTGGTCAGCGTCATACACTCCTCTTTACAACGCCCACTTGGTCAAAAGTTAAAAAATGCCCAGTTGGGCATTAAGAAAGTAATTAACATAAATCTAAAATTCCTCATAACTTCCTCAAAAATTATCGTTTTTCAAAATAAAAAACAGTGTTGTTATCTACATTACAGCGCCGATCACATTATGTAGGAGATCACTTATAATGTGGTGACAGAGCCTCTTTAAGGTAGAGGGTTCTATACATGCTCTGTGACCTTTGCAGGAAGGGAGAGGAGGGGAGCTGAGTCCATCATCTATTGTCTGTGGTGGATCCTGTTTTATCTGTATTTGAGAGTTCCCTTTCATTGTAATCCTGCCTGCGCTGTTAAAGGGGTATTCAAGTATCAACAAAAAGTCTTTGTGTAATGAGAAGTTATTTAATATTTCAATATACTTTTTATATCAATTAGTCACGGTTTCGGAAATCACTACTTGTGGTCATTGAATGGGAACCTTCATTGCTTAGTATCAGAGAATTCAGTTGCACGGTTTCTTACAATTACAGTAGAGTTATCAGATCTTTATCTTGTAACAAGACTTACACCTGTGCTATCATCACGTGACCAGGACAGAACAGTGGATTTTCATCCTTTGGAAGCAAAATATGAAAATTCCAATTCAATAAGTACAAGCAGAAATCTTGAAACCCATGAGAAATTGATACACAAAGTATTTAAGAAAATTGCAAAGGTTTCATTCTACCACAAATAAGCTTTATTTGCTGAAGCTGGAAAACCCTTTTTAACCACTTTCCGAAATTTCACGTAACTGTACTTCATAGTCAGTAGGGGGGAGTATGGAGTATATACTCAGTATATTCATTTTACGCCGCTGGTGGTGCTCAAGACCCCAACACCAGACAGTCGGTATCACATGGGTGAATCATGCATCAACACTGGCAGAAAAGGTACAAGTAACTCACTAGTATATGAGAGGAACCGAATACTAAAGGTAGTAGAAGATGGAGGCGATGCATAAATGGAGTGGATGGCAGATGAATAACATGCAAGCAATTAAGAGATGAATAGACAGTGGACAAGAATTTTATCTGAAGACTTCCACACAGCAAGGTAAGACAACAGCTTAGCAGCAGACCAAAATCACAGGAAAAGCATACAAACCAGTGGAACTACTGATCCCAGGATACACATAAAACCACAATACAAAATTACTGATTTCTCAGAGGACCAACTGGTCAGACAGTATAAACAAACACATAGACAATAACACTGTCATCAACTAGAATCTGGAAAGAGTTTATCACATGGCAGAAACAGTATAACCAGCACCTGAGCAATAGGCCCAAGAAAAGTACTCCGTCCTAATTAACCACGCAAAGCTGAATGATGACCAAATCCAGACTCAGACCAATGGCATTGCCTAGCAACGTCCAAACACAGAGATAACAAAAATTATTGATAAGCAGCTGTCCTGCTCCTAATCTTAACAATTCTGCAGGTTTTGGCTGTATATTACAGCTGCCACTTCACTACAACGGCCGAGAACGAAGTTAACGATCCAGGGCGTTTAACCACTTAGATGCTGCAGTCAATAGAAATTGCTGCATTTAAGCCATTAGACAGAGGGTGGGCTCTCTATGTCATCCCATTGGCCCGCCCCCAAAACAATCTCGGGATTCCAATGGTTGTCATGGGGCCCCAGGTCTACCATCTCTCTGCTCCTACTAATCGCTTGTTCAGGTTCCCTAGGGGTACCAAATAAAAAAAATAAAAAAATAGTTTAATTAAGCTTTTAGTTATGTCCAAAAAAATTAAAAGTTAAAAAAAAATCATTTACAATTATTCCCCTAATGTAATGTAAAAAATAAAAATAAAACACTCTTGGTTTCGCCACATCCATGAAAATCTGAACTATTACAATATAACATTATTGAATCCGCAGGATGAACGCTGTAAAAAACATATAAAAGTAAAAACTTCAGAATTGCTATTTTTTGTTACCTTAGCTGTGATTAAGAACTAATATTTACCCAAAAATGGTAACAATAAAAACTAGAACCAACCCTGCAAAAAAATAAGCCCTCACAACGCTCTATTGATGGAAAAATAAAAAATTTATGGCTCTGAGAATATGGCAAAAAAATAAATTCAGTATATAAATTTGGTGTCGCCATAATCGTATTGACCCACAGAATAAAGCTGACATGTTATTTTTACAGCAGGGTGAACACTGTAAGAACAACCCCCCCCCCCCCAAAAAAAAAAAAAAAAAAAAAAAATTAAGGAATCACTGTTTTTCCCCGTTCCACACAATAAAGTATTTTTTTTTCCAGTTTCCCATTACATTATATGCTACATTAAATAATTATATTAAAAACTACAGCTTGCTCCTCAAAAAAAGCTACATATTTTATACAATTAAATAAAGGAAAGGCAGCACTCCATGTTACAAAAGGGAAAATAGTGGTTCTTTTATTCAATATGCAACGTTTCGGTCCTATATAGGACCGAAACATCGTCAATTGAATAAAGGAACCACTTTTTTCACTTTTGTAACATGACGTACTGCCTTTCCTTTATTTAATTATAAGAAAACCCATAGCCCGGATCTTGGGATTTGCAACCGCTTTCACACTTTGAGTGTGTTGGTTTACAGTGCTGCTTTGGACTTTACTATACCTACATACTTCATATGGCTATATGGATGGAAAAATAAAAATTGATGGTTTTTGCAAAGCGGGGAAGACACCAAGGGATTATAAATGCATTAGACTATTTACTTACTTTAATTCTATATGCAAATTGTAAAATAGTTTTCAATGGTGAACATATGCTTTAAGTAAATCCCCAATGAACATTTTACTGTTATCTCATAGGGTTTAGGATAGTAAAATTGACTATGAGACATACAGTAAAAACAACGCACCACAGGATGGGACAGAAGTATTGACAGAATTATTGCATCCAAAGTAACATATTCATTTTCTTGTTGCCTTACCATGAGTACTTACAACAGTTAATTTGTCTCACATCCCCACCCAATTACCCTCTGTTCACCACTTCAGGAACGTGCTAGATGTACAGTCGCTTGTAAGGCTGGGTTCACATGACCTATTTTCAGACGTAATGGAGGCGTTTTACGCCTCAAATTACGTCTAAAAAAACGGCTCCAATACGTTGGCAAACATCTGCCCCTTACTTTCAATGGGCTTTACGATGTACTGTGCCGACGACCTGTCATTTTAAGCGTCGCTGTCAAAAGACGGCTCGGAAAATTACAGCTTCGTCAAAAGAAGTGCAGGACACTTCTTGGGACGTTTTTGGAGCCGTTTTCTCATAGACTCCAATGAAAACAGCTCAAAAAATGGCCGTAAAAAACGCAGCGAAAAACGCTGCGAAAAACACGAGTTGCTCAAAAAACGTCTGAAAATCAGGATCTGTTTTCCCTTGAAAACAGCTCCTTATTTTGAGACGTTTTTGACTCTACATGTGAACATACCCTAAGAAGAAAAGATGCCATTAACTTCGGTACATCTTTACAATCTCCACTTTATACAGTGTCTTATCATCAGGAACTAGTCCATGCAAGCAGTCCAATCTGAATTTGAAATGCTTGTATGCTTGCATAACAGTGTAAATAGGTATGTAGTAATAAGGCTGGGTTCACACGAGCACATTAAAGTCCGTAATGGACGGACGTATTTCGGCCGGAAGTCCCGGACCGAACTCGGTGCAGGGAGCCGGGCTCCTAGCATCGTAGTTATGTACGACGCTAGGAGTCCCTGCCTCTCCGTGAAACTACTGTCCCGTACTGAAAAGATGATTACAGTACGGGACAGTTGTCCTGCAGAGAGGCAGGGACTCCTAGCATCGTACATAAGTATGATGCTAGGAGCCCGGCTCCCTGCACTTAGTTCGGTCCGGGACTTCCGGCCGAAATACGTCCGTCCATTATGGACGTTAATGTGCTCGTGTGAACCCAGCCTAAAAATGTATGAAAGATCATTGAATAAAGATGTTCTTTTATTCTTCAGCTCCAACTCTAAACAGATGATGATTATGTTCTTAATTCACTAGCCTTAGAAATATATAGTGTCAGCATATTTGATATGTCTATACAATTCACTTACATATGAAATGTATCAATAGGTTTAGAGTCCTAAATTACTAACATTTCATGACTTTATGCTTCATGCCAACGTTTTGTAATGTTCACCATTTGAAAGTGAATGCCCAAAAACTGCAATTACCATGGAGACATCAAATGCTACTTCATTTTCATTGAGTATTTCATAACAATTAATTCATGCACAACATCCAGACTAAAAATATTGTGAAAAAATATAAATTAATTAATAACGATTTGTCTTTTTGTAGACATGTTCCTTAGAATATCCAACCAATAACATGGAAATGAGCAATAAATAGATATGTATTAGGCATTGAGAGTGTTTTTGTGCTTTAGACAATATGGCATGGATTTAGCATTAGAGCTCTTAAGGAATCACTGGTTGTGCAATTCCCAAAAGGCTGCTGAAGACTGTCGGGAGTAAGCAAGCAAATAAAACCGCAACCCCAAATCTGTCACAACTCTGATCGACAGAAACTAAGGCTACTCTGAAGTATTTGTCCAGAGCCCACCGCAAGGCTGGATGTTTTTTGCTGCACAGAACCCAGGTTGTTCTAACAGAGTTCAGTGTTGGATAAGGGGTGCAATACAGGCAAACCTGAACAGGATAACCAGATAGCCAGAGGGTAAACAGAAAGTCCAAAACAGAGCAAGTACAGCAGAGGTAAGAACCAGCCCAGGTGCAGATAATCAAAATCGGTAAACAAGCGGTTAACGAGAGACAAGCCACGGCCAGTTTTCCAAGAAATCCAGAAGTCTAGGGCACAGGGAAAGTGAGAGCTTGATCACCACACCTAAGAAAGGAGAAAATTCACAAGCAAAGAAAGAGGGAGGAGGTCAGGTATAAATACCCCACCCTACAGATGGGAGAATACAGGGAAGTGGGATAGGCTCAGGAAGTAAACAGAACCGACCAGAAGCTAGATCAGTAGTCCTGGTGATCTTAAAGACACAGACGCTTCCTAACAAGTGCTATTGCTGGCATACATCTTCCACTTATATATAACATGCAAAGAGATGATATCTTTGTAAACAAAGTGTGCAAGTGATGTCATGACTGGACATAATCATTTATCAACTTTATGAGGTTCTGACTGACACAAGAGACCTATCACGTGGACATGAGGGTCTGTTAAACTGAGAAGTCAGTTTGGTTCTGGTCTATGCCTTATCTGACTTATTTACACTAACATAACATGCATTAAATTCTATAGATCAGTATCTAATAGCCTGGAATTTCTGATAAAATTCATGATTATGGAATGTAAATCACCTGAAAATTACAGTGTTTTATGTAATTCTCAATCTGTGGGTGACAACCCCATGTTAAGTGTAATAGCTGACATTAGGGGTTTCCACCCAGCATCATTTACACCAGCACAAACGAAGATTTTACACATAAGAGTATCTAGATATCATGGAGAAAGTATTAGTAGGATATTTGTAGATATAATCTGGCAGACTGTATTGTTTTAGAAATAGGAAGAGAAGTGTTTGATTTGACAAGCTTGCTCTTACATATGCTGTCCAGAGTTGAACTGTGTTTCACTGGGGCCATCAGAATAGAGGAAACTGAGAGCCCACCTTCCAGTTATTTAGAGCTTGTTCTCTTTTTATTGCATGGTAAACTCTTCTGTAACCGCTGGAATATATATTTATGTTAAAGGGGTTTTATACTAATGTTGGGAGAATTATCAATTGTGTAATAAGATGCAAGAGTCTGTGAAAATGTATCAACAAATTTATCAAAATAGCACATGCACATAATATGTATTGCCACAATTTGTTGGGCATGTTACACATATTTCTCTTCCTTACGTCTCTCCATAACATGCACAGCAATATTTTTTGCAACAGCTTTTTTATTTGGTACATTTCTCTACTTTACAGCAATTTTCTCTCCACGATTTTTCCAAACTGCCAAGGTAGGTGTAATTTTTGTTGTAAAACACATGACAAATTCAGTGCACCCTATGTGGTCCATTTTTGGTGAAATTTGAGGTGGAATTCTGCCATATTTTACTGAATTAGTTTTCTACACTGTATTACAATTTTTTTGCTGAGAATACAGGGTATTGAAAGTGATGAAGATGCAGAAAGGGTACACAAAGTGTGTGCAATAATGCTAACTTTCAGAGTATCTGCTTGTTCTCCATAGCGAATTTAACCCCTTAAGGATGCAGCCACTTTTGGACCATGTGACACAGCCTCATTTTTTAAATCTGACGTGTCATTTTATGTGGAAATAACTCTGGAATGCTATCCAAGCGATTCTGAGATTGTTTTCTCGTGACATATAGTACTTTGTTAGTGAAAAAATTTGGTCGATAAATTCAATAGTCTTTGTGGAAAAACACCAAAATTTAGAGAAAATTTGAAAAAATTAGCATTTTTCTCATATTTTCAAGAAAATTTCAAAAGGCCATTTTTTTAGGGAACAGTTCAGATCTGAAGTAGCTTTGAGGGCCTTATATATTAGGAACCCCACAAATCACCCCATTTTAAAAACTGCACCCCTTAAAGTATTCAAAACAGCATTTAGAAAGTTTCTTAACCCTTTATGTGTTTCACAGGAATTAAAGCAAAGTGGAAGGGAAATGTGCAAATTTCATTTTTTTGCAGAAATTCCATTTTAATCCATTTTTCCTGTAATACTGAAGGTTTTTACAAGAGAAACACAACTGACTGTTTATTTCCCTGATTCTGCAGTTTTTAGAAATATCCCCATGTTGCCCTTGTGTGCTACGGGCCTGAAACAAAGGCCCCAGAAGCAAAGGCGCACCTAGTGGATTTTTCGGCCTTCCTTTTCTTAAATTATATTTCAGGCACCATGTAAGGTTAGAAGAGGTCTTGTGGTGCAAAAACAAAGGAAAACCCCCAAAAGTGACTCCATTTGGGAAACAACACCCCTAGAGGAATTCATCTAGGGATGTAGTGATCATTTTGACCACACAGGTATTTCATAGATTTCATTAGAATTGGGCAGTGAAAATGAAAAATTACATTATTTTCCAATAAGATGTAGCTTTACCTCAGAATTTTACATTTTTTTCAACAATAAATGAGGAAAAGCACCCCAACATTTGTAAAGCAACTTCTCCAGAGTACGGAAATACCCCATATGTGGTCATAAACCACTGTATGAATACACATCAGGGTTCAGAAGGGAAGGTGCGCCATTTAGCTTTTGGAGTACAGATTTTGCTGGTTTGATTTCTCGGCACCATGTTGCATTTGTAAAGCTCCTAAGGTACCAGTTCAGTGGAAACCCCCCAAAAGTGACTCCATTTGGGAAACTACACCCCTAGAGGAATTCAACTACGAGCATTTTGACCCCCCCCCCCAGGTGTTTCATAGATTTCATTAGAATTGGGCAGTAAAAATGAAAAACTAATTTTTTTTCCACTAAGACGTAGATTTAGGTCAAAATGTTTCATTTTCTCATCAAATAAAGGAGAAAAATCACCGTAACATTTGTAAAGCAACTTCTCCAGTGTACGGAAATACACCATATGTGGTAATAAAGTACTGTATGAATACACATCAGGGCTAAGAAGGGAAGGAGCGCCATTTGGCTTTTGAAAAGCAGATTTGATTTCTCGGCACCATGTCGCATTTGTAAAGCTCTTAAGGTACTAGTACAGTGGAAACTCCCCAAAAGTGACTCCATTTGGCAAACTACACCCATTGAGGAATTCATCTAGGGTGGTAGTGAGCATTTTGACCCCACAGGTGTCTCATAGCTTTTATTAGGAATGGGCAGTGAAAATGAAAAATTACATTATTTTCCAATAAGACGTAGCATTAGTTAAAAAATTTTCATTTTCTCAACAAATAAAAGAGAAAAAGCACCGTAACATTTTTGTAAAGCATTCTCTCCAGAGTAGGGAAATACCCCACATGTGGTCATAAACTGCTATTTGGACACACAGCAAGGCTCTAAAGGGAAGGAGCGCCGTTTAGTATTTGGAGTGGAGATTTTACAAGATTCGTTTTTTGACACCATGTTGCATTGAGCTATAGTATCAGTACTGTGGTACTCCCGAAAAATTACCCCATTTTGGAAACTAGATCCCCCAAAGAATTTATCTAGGGTTGTAGTGAGCATTTTGACTGCACACGTGTTTTGCAAAAATTTGTAAACAATAGATGTTGCAGATTGAAAACGGCTGTTTTCCACAGATATGCAATTTCAGTGCCCAATGTGTTGTGTCCAGCTTGTACCACCATAGACACACATCCCATAAATTGTTAAGCGGGTTTTCCAGAATATAGTAATACCCCATATGTGGTCATAAATTGCGGTTTGGGCACACTGCCAGGCTCAGTTGGACCACCATTTGGCTTTTGAAGCGCAAATTTTGCTTGGTGTTTTACTGGTATTTCAGCTTATAATGTGGGGGCATATGTAAGCTGGGCGGAATACATCAGGGTATATGTAAGCTAGGCGGAGTACATCAGGGCATATGTAAGCTGGGCGGAGTACATCAGGGTATATGTAAGGTGGGCGGAGTGCAACAGTTCAGAATAGGATGATGTAATAATGGGGAGAATGAATAATCCATGGATTGGTGTGGTACGCTTTGGACCAATCCTTTATGAACAGGCCGGGTTTATTGGGTATTATACAAAATATCTGCGCTCCAGTATTGCCTAATCCTTGACTTCTTCACTAGCCCTATAAGCCGCACAAAGCCCTAAAGTTTACTCATCTCCGGTGCATCTACAGGGTCCACCTGTGGGGTCCAGAAAATGACGATTTGGGGTATTTAGTGAAATTCTACTGGACCTAAAAAATTAGTCTGGGCCATCATTTAGCATCATTTTGCATCATTGCGTTTTGAGAGTCATAACGTGTTATTTTTCCATTGACGGAGCTGTGTGAGGGCGCGTTTTGTGTGGAACGAGCTGTAATTTTTATTGGTTCCATTTTGGGGTACATGCGATTTTATTTTTTTCACTGTTTATTCAATTTTTTTAGTTTTTTTTTACAGTGTTCACCGTGCAGTATAAACAACATGTTAACTTTATTCTGTGGGTCGATACGATTACAGCGACACCAAATTTATATTGTTTTCTTACGTTTCACTACGTTCCCACAATAAAAATACTTTTCTAAAAAAAATCATGTTTTAGTGTCGCCATTTTCTGACAGCCATAACTTTTTTGTTTTTTTAGTTGATATCGCTGCGGGAGGGCTTGTTTTATGCGTGACAAACTGTAGTTTCTATTGGTGCCATTTTGCATTACTTGCAACTTTTTGAGCACTTTTTATTAAATTTTTTTTGAGACAAGATGACCAAAATATAAAATGCTGTCATAGTTTTTTATTAAAAAAATTGACGGTGTTCCCCGTGTGGTAAAAATAATGTGACATTTTTATAGATCAGGCCGTTCCGAAACCGGCGATACCTATTATGTATAGTTTTTTTTCATGTTTTAATTTTTTTTCTAATAATAAAGGAGTTGATCAGGGAAACAGGGCAAGTGTTGTTTTTATTAGTTAAAACTTTTATTTATTTATTTTTCTTTCACATTTTTTTTTACTTTTTTAACTTTTTTTATTACACTGACCTGGGGACTTGAAGATCTGGTCTTCTGATCCCCTGTACAATACACTGCACTACTTATGTAGTGCAGTGTATTGTAACTGTCATTCATCATCTGACAGTTAGTGTATTAGGTCCTGCCTCGGGCAGGATCTAATAGGCTTCTGTACCTGGGCAACCAGGAAGCCTAGCAACGGCTTCCTGGTTGCCATAGCAACCATTGCCACCCGCGATACATCACGGGGGGCCCGGGGGGTACAGAGGGAGCTCCCTCCCTCTGTCAACCACTTCAATGCGGCGGACGCCTTTGACAGCCGCATTGAAGGGGTTAAATGGCTGCGATCGGCGGTAACTGCCATCACAGCCATTGCAGCGGGATGTCAGCTGTGTATGACAGCTGACAGCCGCTGAAGATAAAGCGCGCACAGCTCCTGTGCCCTCTTTATCTACAGGGCGTGACTGTACGCCAGTGTGCGGATAAGCACTTTGAATTTGGACGTACAGTCACGCCCAATAGCGGGAAGGGGTTAAAGTGTAGCTAAACATTTGACAAACTTCTGACATGTCATAATGACATCTCCGAATTTTGGATTGGTGGGGGTCTGAACACTGAGACCCCCACCAATAGCTAGAACGAAGCAGCTGAAGAGTTTGTGTTAGCGCTCAGCCGCTTCGTGTCTGTTCGACTTTTTCCGGAAATAAATGTATCGGTGTACGGACTCAATAGAAAATCTCTGAGCCTGTACTCAGATACATCGGCTTTCCGGACACGAAGACACGAAGCGGCTGGGCGCTCACACGAGTTCTTCAGCTGCTTCGTTCTAGCGACTGGTGGGGGTCTCAGTGCTCGGACCCCACCAATCCAAACTTCTGACATGTCACTATGACATGTCAGAAGTTTGTCAAACGTTTAGCTACACTTTAAGCAAGACAAAATCTTTCCACATTGTAAATTGCAAAGTATGAGCACAAACAGAATTTAGCATTAGTTTAAGGGTATGTTCACACGGCTTATTTTCGGACATTTTTCGGTCCGTAAACTCAAAAAATCGGAAGCAGAATGCCTCCAAACATCTGCCCATTGATTTCAATGGGATAAACGGCGTTCTGTTCCGACGGGGCGTTTTTTTATGCGCCCATTTTGAAAAACCACCACGTAAAAAAACGCCTGCTAAAAATAAATGCATGTCACTTCTTGAACCATTTTTGGAGCCGTTTTTCATTGACTCTGTAGAAAAACAGCTCCAAAAACGGCCGTAAAAAAACGCCACGAAAAACGCGAGTTTGAATAAAAAAACAGCTGAAAATCAGGAGCTGTTTTCCCTTGAAAACAGCTCTGTATTTTCAGACGTTATTTGCGAAGCGTGTGAACATACCCTAAAGCTTCTGCTCTCAGAAAATCCATAAAAATATTTTTTTTCTTTGTTCCGCCAGAAAACAGCAATACCTTTTTTTTTATTTTTTTAAGTTTACTAGAAGACAAGTTTAGACTTGCATAGTTGTAGTTCATAGCACATTAAATTCAGTGCTCAACATTCTTCACAAATATATATAAATGTATTCTTGCTGAATGTATCTCAGTGAATACAGTTGCCTTTGAAGTTTACTAGAGACGCTTCAGACAGTCTCTCAATGTACTGTATAATTCCATGTAACATGAAAGCAAAACACGGAGTCTTAGAAGCATCGCAAAGTGCCCGGATTTAAATTGCTTCCTCATTGAACTATATAGGAGTGAAAAGAAGGATGAGTATTTAAATAGGGGTCAAATGTAGCCTCATACACCTGAGAAGCAGAACACTTGAATGCTGGGTGATGCACTTTATATTTTAAAATAGCTTTCAAATTAGCATTTTCTTGATTTTGCGTGCATACTGGGACTGTGAAAGACATGTTAGATATCTGTACACAAATTATATAATATTACATGCAGCCTTGGGCTTCCGTAAAGCTTAGAAAAATGTCACTGTCACTTAGGAATTCATCCTTTCCTTTATTTCTTTGTTTGTAGGTACAGTGAGGAACAGTTTAAAATGGGAGAATTCGATGGTAAATTATGACAAAGCATAAAGGTATATAGAATAAAGTAAATTCTTAAATGCTTGGAAGAATAACTCCAAACAGCCATTTATTTATTTTTTTCCAACAAACGGGACCACAAAAAGGTTGAGCCTATGCAGATTTGTATAAAAGGTTGGACCTGCAATTTGGGATTTAGATTTTGGTAGGTGTTCTAAAGATGTCCCATCGACATTAAATGAAAAAGTCAGTGGTATTAAATTATTTCAACAAATGGGTTTTCACAGTCAGTGACAGATTCGGAGTCCAGTGGCTAAAAGAATCAGGCAGGACGGTGATAATATGAAGTGTACTTAAGTAACAGTCCAGGTTCGACCATAGGTGGCAACAGTTTACAGAGTAGGGCATAGACGTGGTCAGGAAACAATCCAAGTTCGGTACACAAATAAGCACAATAGTTTGTAGAGTAAGGCAGAAATGAAGTAGACTAAAGGCAGAAAGCTCAATAATTTGGCCTCTGGCATGACCTAGCAGGCATTCACTACAGGCAGACCTGGGGGCCTTTATTAGGCCACCGGCTGCCATCAGAGACACAGACACTCAGTGATCTTGTCGCCAGGTGTCAGTGGGATGAGAGGGAACTCCCTCCCTCTCTCCAAAACCACTCAGATGCGGCGCTCGCTTTTGAGTGCCGCATCTGAGAGGTTAAACGGGTGAGATCGATACTGATATCGATCTCACTCGTTCGAGCAGGGACGCCCCCAGCTCCCAGCTACATCTGGTAGCTGAGAGCAGGGAGATTTAAGGTCTCCCTGCTCTGTTTATCTATTCTGATGCAGCGCTGTGAAAAGGCTATTGCATCAGAATAAAGCCCACTAATCCCCGCCGTGAAAAGGCGTATCGGCGGTCATTAAGGGGTTAACTTGATTATGATAGCTTTCTGCAGTGTGATATCACACAACAAAAGCCATTGAAAAGTCATTCAAAAAGCCAAGATAAGAGATCTAGCCATTGTTTATTTAATGCGTTAAAAGTCAAGGTAAAGACGGCTACATCTGTACTTGTATACAGTATGTATGGAGTCATCACCCTAGTGAATATCCTTGTTTTGCGATTTCTCCCTAATGTGAACTTATATGCCATTAAGCAATCAAAATGTATGCAGGGAGCATAGATGCAGAGCACTTTATCAGCTTCTTCACTGAAGCATCAATTTATTGCCTGGAAACCATCAACAAGCTGCCATTGTCAGTTCTGTGATTCTTATGATATGTCTTTATTTAGTAGGGTTGAATTAGTGATCAGTGGTATACTTCTATAAATGGTCTGTGGTTCATACTGCCTCAATATCCTCTGTAGCTTTATATACACAGCTATTCTTATGCTAATCAAATGATTTACATGTTCCTGTATATATGAACATTAGGTATTATTTATTGTGTTTGAGCCATGTTGTCCTGGGTAACAACACAAGTCATAATTGGAATAAATATAAAGTCATAATCAGATCAGTCAACAAAACTATATTTGTTTAACCACAGTGAAATTCTTTTATGTTGCGCAAATTAAAAACAAATTTAAAATCGAGCAAATATAGTAATAAGGCTGATCCAAGCAGGTCAGTTTGGTACAGTTTTATATTGATAACTGTAATCATTTTAAGTACATATTATAGCTTGTTAGAGCAGCAACAACACATCGTGTCTGCTTGATTTATTTATTTATTTATTTTAAGTTCTGTTTTTATTTATCACAAGTTTGTAGTAAAAGCATAAACAAGTCATGACTTGATCATATACAATTTTAACATGTGAACACAGAAAAAACAATAAAGGAAGGACCAGAGGTGACACCAATCATCCTAAAAGTCCAACTGAGCAGAATTGGCAGAGATCACCAGAAAGAAAGGATAGGGGGATAATAAGGATGGAGAAGAATATGAGAGAGCCTGAAAGGAAAGAACGAGAGGGGGTGAAGGAGGGGGGGAATGGAAGGGAACAATCCTCAGCAACCAACCCATAAGCGGTCGTCCCGTAACAAATATAATATTAGGACAGCAAGGAGATATACTCCGAAGAATTCTCAAAGCTTACCCAGGTAGACCAGGAGCGCATACATTTATCGTGTGTGTCCCGTATGGACGCCTCGAGCTCCTCCATACGTTTCACTTCTTGGATCTTCTGAAACCAAAGGCGCATTGTGGGTGGATCGACCAGTTTCCACATAGCTGGAATGCAAGCACGAGCTGAGTTGACTAGGTAACGCACTATCGACTTCTTGTATGTGGAGATAGGGATGTCACACAGATGAAGCAGGAAGAAGCCAGGGGACCTGGGCAATGTAAAGTCAGTAAATTTGGTAGCTACATACCATACATTGTCCCAAAAGGCAGCTAGTCGTGGGCAATTCCAAAAGGTATGCAAAAGGTCACCCACCCCTCTACTACACCTCCAACACATGGGGTATATCTCGGGATAAAATTTGTGAAGTTAGGAGGGAACCCTGTACCATCTCGTCAGTATCTTAAAGCCTGCTTCCTGTATTCTACTCGATATAGAAGATTGATGAGTCATGGCATACAACCGGTTACGAAGGTCCGCTGTGAGAGTTAGGATAAGGTCTGTCACCCATTTGGTCAGGTAAGTTGGATGAGAGTCTTCCACTGGGGAATTCAACAAATTATACATTAGAGAAAGGGTGTGGCGAAGATGCCCCGACGTTGTGCAAATGGTCTCAAAAGCGGTTACAGGTCGAGAAAATGCGGAGGCTGGGGGGAGGGATAAGGGAAAGGGACGTTATTGGGAGGCCTGCCAGAACGGAAGGTGTCCCGGGTCTGCACTGTCAGTAAGTTGAGATAGCGTCTTCCAACTGTCGTTTAAGATGTAATGATGGGCTTGGGTCTCGAGGGCGATGCGTCTTTGATTAAAGGCACCAGGCTCGCAACCTGGCTGAAAAGAAGGATTGTCCAGTATACGGTACAATGGCGATGGGGAGGGTGAGATAAGGAAATGTTTAAATGATTTAATTTTTTAATAGACTCTTTAACTTTTTGTGATCACATAACCATATAGGATACAATGTAGCAAAACAAATGCATGTCCAATACAATTATGAGGAAGGGAGGACAAAAAGATTTTACAAAAGCTGTTACAATATAGTTACACACATATTGGAGACATGTACAGTATCCCCAAAAAAAAGTGAGTTTAAAGAGAGGGAGATTGGAATTAATTAGTGCAATCCACGCATGCAACGTAGGGAGCTTAGGGTGTTTCCAGTTCAGAAGGATAACCTGCTTTGCATAGAACAATATAAGCATCAAAAGGGATCTGGTAGCTACAATATTAAAGGGTTATTCCCAACTTCCATGTTCATTTTTTTTTTTAATGGTAAATCATTTAGCTATTAAAAAAGTAATTTCCCTACCAACATTTCATATGGATCCCTGCTCTTTTCCTCCTGTGTCTTATCCCAGCATCTGAAGAAATGTGGATGTGTCGCCTCCCCTTCTTTCTTTTCACCAGCAAGTGGCGCTGTGATTATCTCACAGCGCTGTTTCCTTGAAAGTGAGCGCTCCCAATGCTGCCATGTAAATATTCTAATAGCAGCATGAGAATTCCAAACAATGTGTACAAGCAGCGATTTGTCGTGGCAACCCCAATACAGCACATGCCCCAGTGAATCCTTACTGTTTTAGTCACTGTCTTCCTCATCACTGTGCCCAAGCGCTGTGTGTCTGAACTGATTTGTTCTCCGAAGCCCTGTGCCAATTGCAAAGGGTAACAGCTCCAGGCCTACTGCGCATGTCCGGAAGCAGCCACATTGAAAAGATAAGCAACTACAGCACGCTCCCAACACTCCGGCCTGCTTTACTGAGAATGGCTGTGGGAGAACTACGCAGGCATGGCAGCGGCTGCTAAACGGCGGTGGTGGTCGGATCCATAGCAATGACGACCTAAACAAATCGCAAGGCATGGGGTGGACTCAATCAAACATCTCGAAAACGCTGCACTACAGAAAATGGAAGGTATTTACAAAGATTAATATATTTAAGATAGGGTACTGTTGGGGATTGAAGTATAAGTTGGGAATAACCCCTTATTGAGATCTTCTACCAGGAGAAGTAAGCAGACCTTGTGATCTAATATATGGGGAAGTCTGATTTTGGACTCGATAAATTCCAACACTTCAAACCAAAAATCAGAGATAATTGAGCACTCCCAAAACATATGAAGGAAGTAATCCCCCCCCCCACCTCTGGAAACCCGAGCACGTAAGGGAAGAGAGCTTCCCCATTCTAAACTGTTTAGATGGGGTGTAGTAGATTTGGTGGTAGAATTTGATTTGAATGAGCCAATCTCTTGCTGATATCAAGGGACCAATCAAGGCACTCACCGTACCTCTGCAATTTATCCATTTACTCCAAATTTTAAGAAATGTAGCCTTCTGATTTTTCTGTCTATTGAGTACATCCCTTTTGCTAGAGGGAGAGAGGTTAATCTAGTTTCAGAAGAGTGAGAACCCATTGGCTATTGGTTGCCTAGCGTATTTTGTTATGAAAGAGCAGTCAGCATAAAAGGGACAATTACCAAGATCTGCCAGTAGCAAACATGTTTTAGGGTTATCACAAACAGAAACTGCCAGTAGGATATTGTTTTTTGAGGGTAAACAATCGCCATGAGATATATAAAATGTATCATCATCTGTACCAGGTGATTTTGATTTATAAGGGGAGAAGATGGCTTCCACCAACTCTTCATAGGTAATGGGCACAGCCAAGGCTTCTCTATGGGGTTGAGGAAGCATAGAGAGGGGGCTAAAAAAAAGGTAGTCCTTAAAGGGGTTGTCCACGACTGAACAATTCATGACATATCCACAGGATATGTCATCAGTATATGATCGGTGGGGGTCCGACAGAAATGAGCACAAGACACTTCACATGCAAGGTAAACTGTAAATTTAAACTTTTAAATATGAGACTCTGAAATTTAAGTTTATTAACTTTCCTATAACTTCCTGTAGAAACAAGCATATAGCAAAGGTAGTCCTAACAAGTCTACTTATATTCCAGGTGGAGTTTAGTTGACACGTATCAAGAAATGTGAAAATATATTAGACAACGCTCTTACCCCCCCCCCCCCCCCTCTTCTCTGTTACATTAGAACTTGTCTTGTTGATAAGACGATTGCTTTTTGGGTATTCTTAATCCGTAATCTGTATATGTTCTGCATTGTTATACACAGATATACTGTATATTCACTCACTTACTGTAGGTTCCTGTTTCTCAGTCATGAATTTAGATGTTAGGGCCAATTACAATTAACCCAAATATTGCATATATCTGTGTTTAGCCTTCCTCCATGGTACTTTCTTTCCCAGCGAAAACGGCCACCGTCTCAGCAATACTTGCTGCACTACTCAGATCGCCACCTCCTGTCTGGCAGAGAGAACACAGATATTTGCCTTACTTATACACTACCGTTCAAAAGTTTGGGGTCACTTAGAAATTTCCTTATTTTTGAAAGAAAAGCACAGTTCTTTTCAATGAAGATAACATTCAATTAATCAGAAATACACTCTATACATTGTTAATGTGCTAAATGACTATTCTACCTGCAAACGTCTGGTTTTTAATGCAATATCTACATAGGTGTATAGAGGCCCATTTCCAGCAACCATCACTCCAGTTTTCTAATGGTACATTGTGTTTGCTAACTGTGTTAGAAGGCTAATGGATGATTAGAAAACACTTGAAAACCCTTGTGCAATTATGTTAGCACCGCTGTAAACAGTTTTGCAGTTTAGAGGAGCTTTAAAACTGACCTTCCTTTGAGCTAGTTGAGAATCTGGAGCATTACTTTTGTGGGTTCGATTAAACTCTCAAAATGGCTAGAAAGAGAGAGCTTTCATGTGAAACTCGACAGTCTATTCTTGTTCTTAGAAATGAAGGCTATTCCATGCGAGAAATTGCCAAGAAACTGAAGATTTCCTACAACGGTGTGTACTACTCCCTTCAGAGGACAGCACAAACAGGCTCTAAGCAGAGTAGAAAGAGAAGTGGGAGGCCCCGCTGCACAACTGAGCAACAAGACAAGTACATTAGAGTCTCTAGTTTGAGAAATAGACGCCTCACAGGTCCTCAACTGGCAGCTTCATTAACCCCTTTAGGACACAGCCTGTTTTGGCCTTGTGGACACAGATGATTTTTTCAAATGTGACATATGTCACTTAATGTGGTAATAACATCTCGGAACGCTTTTACCTATCCAAGCGATTCTGAGATTGTTTTCTCATGACATATTGTACTTTATGTTAGTCAAAAAATTAGGTCGATAAATTCAATAATTATTTGTGAACAACTTCAAATTTTAGCAAAAATTTGCAAAAATTACCATTTTTCTAAATTTAAATGTGTTTGCTTGTAAAACATATAGTAATACCACACAAAATAGTTACTAGTTAACATCTCCCATATGTCTACTTTATGTTTGCATCATTTTTTTTTCACGTACTTTTATTTTTCTAGGACGTTACAAGGCTTAGAACTTTAGCAGCAATTTCTCATATTTTCAAGAAAATTTCAATAGGCCATTTTTTCAGGGACAAGTTCAGTTCTGAAGTGGCTTTGAGGGCCTTCTATATTAGAAAGTCCCCATAATTCACCCCATTTTGAAAACTGCACCCCTCAAGGTATTCAAAACCACATTCAGAAAGTATTTTAACCCTTTAGGCGTTTCACAGGAATTAAGGCAAAGTAGAGGTGAAATTTACAAATTTCATTTTTTTGCCGAAATTCATTTGTAATAAAAATAATCTGTAACACAGAAGGTTTTACCAGAGAAACGCAACTCAATATTTATTGCCCAGATTCTGCAGATTTTAGAAATATCGAACATGTGGCTCTAGTGTCCTAATGGACTGAAGCACAGGTCTCAGAAGCAAAGGAGCACCTGGTGGATTTTGGGGCCTCCTTTGTTTAGGAATATATTTTAGGCACCATGTCAGGTTTGAGGAGGTCTTGTGGTACCTAAACAGTCGAAAACCCCCCAAAAGTGACCCAATTTTGGAAACTACACCCATCAAGGCATTTTTCTAGGGGTATAGTTAGCATTTTGACCACACAGTTTTTTTTGCAGAATTTTGTGGAATTAGTCTGTGAAGATGAAAATCACCTATTTTTCTGTGGAAACATAGAATTTTTTCATTTTTACTAGGAATAAAGGAGAAAAAGCACCCCAACATTTGTAAAGCAATTTCTCCCGATTACGGCAATACCCCAAATGTGGTCGTAAACTGATGTTTGGACCCACAGCAGGGCTCAGGAGGGAAGGAGCGCCTTTTGGATTTTGGAGCGCAGATTTTGCTGGATTGGTTTTCAGTGCCATGTCGGGTTTGCAACGCCCCGGAGGGACCAAAACAGTGGAAACCCCCAAAAGTGACCCTATTTTGGAAACTACACCCCTCATGGAATTTTTCAAGGGGTATAGTGAGCATTTTGACCCCACACGATCTTTTTTAGAGCTAAGGTGACCAGAAAACAATGATTTTGGCGCTTTAAATTCTTTATTTCTTATTTCAGTGTTCACCGGGCGCAATAAATTAAATTTTACTTTATTCTGGGGGTCGGTACGATTACGGCAATACCATATGTGTATAGTTTTACGTTTTGCATCGTTTGCACAATAAAATTACGTTTCTATAAAATAATTTATTTTCTGAGACACGCTATTCTGAGCCGTAACTTTTTTATTTTTTCGTCAAAAAAGCTGTGGGAGGTCTTGTTTTTTGCAGGACGGGTTGTAGTTTTTATTGGTACTATTTTGGGGTAAATGCAACTTTTTGATCACTTTTTATTCTATATCTTGGGAGTGGTGGTGACCAAAAAATAGCAATGCTGACATAGTTTTCCGTTTATTTTGTTTGCGGCGTTCACCGTGCGGAAAAATTAACTTTATAGTTTCATAGTCTGGGTCGTTACGAACATGGTGATACCAAATATGTGTACTTTTTTTTTTTTTAATGTTTTCATTTTTTCCCTATAATAAATGACTTATAGGAAAACAAAAACTTATTTTGACACTTTTATAAAACATTTTTATTAACTTTTTTTTACTTTTTACACTTTATTTTTTTTACCTGCAGCTCTGATCGCTGCTAGAATACATTACACTACCTTGGTAGTGTAATGTATTCCAACTGTCAGTGTGACAGTGCTGACATACATGGCAGACCCGGGGGCCGTTGTCTGGCCCCCGGGTGCAATCACAAGCAAAACGCCAGTGACAATGTCTACAGTGAAGAGGCAACTCCGGGATGCTGGCCTTCAGGGCAGAGTGGCAAAGAAAAAGCCATATCTGAGACTGGCTAATAAAAGGAAAAGATTAATATGGGCAAAAGCACACAGACATTGGACAGAGGAAGATTGGAAAAAAGTGTTATCGACGAATCGAAGTGTGAGAACAGAAGAACATTTGTGAGACGCAGAACAACTGAAAAGATGCTGGAAGAGTGCCTGACGCCACCTGTCAAGCATGGTGGAGGTAATGTGATGGTCTGGGGTTGCTTTGGTGCTGGTAAAGTGGGAGATTTGTACAAGGTAAAAGGGATTTTGAATAAGGAAGGCTATCACTCCATTTTGCAACGCCATGTCATACCCTGTGGACAGCGCTTGATTGGAGCCAATTTCATCCTACAACAGGACAATGACCCAAAGCACACCTCCAAATTATGCAAGAACTATTTAGGGAAGAAGCAGGCAGCTGGTATTCTATCTGTAATGGAGTGGCCAGCGCAGTCACCAGATCTCAACCCCATAGAGCTGTTGCGGGAGCAGCTTGACCGTATGGTACACAAGAAGTGCCGATCAAGCCAATCCAACTTGTGGGAGGGGCTTCTGGAAGCATGGGGTGAAATTTCTCCCAATTACCTCAGCAAATTAACAGCTGAAATGCCAAAGGTCTGCAATGCTGTAATTGCTGCAAATGGAGCATTCCTTGACGAAAGCAAAGTTTGAAGGAGAAAATTATTATTTCAAATAAAAATCATTATTTCTAACGTTGTCAATATCTTGACTATATTTTCTAGTCATTTTGCAACTCATTTGATAAATATAACTGAGTTTTCATGGAAAACACAAAATTGTCTGGGTGACCCCAAACTTTTGAACTGTAGTGTATATATTTATTTATCTGGGATTTATTTACAACTATAGTGAAGTTATTTGAGTGCCTATAGAATTTGTCGTTCCTCTCCCTCAAAAAGTTCCATTCCCTCGATGAGGGAATCCTGCACAGGATAGCAGAAGTGAAAATTTGTTTCTTTAAAGAGGCTCTGTCACCAGATTATAAGTGCCCTATCTCCTACATAATCTGATTGGCGCTGTAATGTAGATAACAGCAGTGGTTTTTATTTTGAAAAACAATCATTTTTGACCAAGTTATAAACAATTTTAGATTTATGCTAATTAGTTTCTAAATAGACAACTGGGCGTGTTTTTACTTATTACCAACTGGGCGTTGTACAGAGAAGTGTATGACGCTGACCAATCAGTATCATACACTTCTCATTGTTCCTGCCTAGCTTCTCTCTCTGCACAATCACACTGTAACAATGGGCTGGAACAATGAGAAGTGTATGACGCTGATTGGTCACTGATTGGTCAGCGTCATACACTGCTCTGTACAACGCCCAGTTGGTCAAAAGTAAAAACACGCCTAGTTGTCTATTAAGAAACTAATTAGAATAAATCTAAAATTGTTGACAACTTTGACAAAAATTATCGTTTTTGAAAATAAAAACCACTGTTATCTACATTACAGCGCCGATCACATTATGCAGGAGATAGGGCACTTATAATCTGGTGACAGAGCCTCTTTAACAACTACAAGCAGAGATGTTTAAAACGAGAGATTGATACTCAACATCAACATATATTAGAAAATTGCATAACTTTTCATTATACAATCATAACAATTTACGTGCTGAAACTGGTGTAAAATGTATTTCTTTCTATTTATTTTTAACATTAATTCTTTAGTTTTAATAAAATAAATTGCTACATTCTTTTCATATTCCTTTTCTCCGTTCTTAGCCTAGCCCCTACAAACATTATCAGCATCACCTCCAATCCGTTTGCTATTGCTGGCATGCTTCACTAAGTCGCTCCAGTCTTTCTGCCTTTTATACACCTTGATACATCAATGAGAATATAGCACATTACTGGTTGTAACTGGTAGTTCAAATTACCATGTCCCCACTAACAAATCACACTGAAAAGTAAATATTTCAACTTTTATTTTGCTTATCACTCAATGGAAATATTTTCCTTGCACTGGCACAACCTTGGCTATCAGACGTAAGTCTTCATTTCAGAGAATGAAGAGGTTTTAGGAACAGCAAAACATATAGAAGATTGGTTTACTGCAGCTCCACACTGTTTGCTTGCCAAATTTGAATCTGTCCTGTAATGGACCACTCTCGCTTACCTCCAAGTACGCCAATCACCTGATTCCATCTAGTGAGCTGCCTACAGTCACTGCATTGTTCCCATTATCGAGAGGAATATGTTTTATATTATATTACTTATGTCTAATATAGTAGATTGACAGACCACAATTTTTTACATACTGGACAAATTGCAAGTCGAACCGTAAATAATGTGCATTTTCAATTCAGAAATGTTTTTTCATGCGTATGTATATATATATATATATATATATATATATATATTACAAAAATAACAATGTCAAACAGGGTGAACTTTTTCTTTCCTCCCCCTAGATGTCAAAGTAACATTGTTTTCTCATTCATTACAAAGCTGCTCACTGAATTCTGCTGCAAAAGTCCGACAACCCTTCACCACAACCAGCAACAGAGGCATAAAGCTGCTGTGAGCCTGCCATGCATATGCCGATTTGTGTTGTGAACAGATACACCAAGTCCCAACTATTTGTAGAAAAATTAATGAATTTCATAAGTTTGTCACCAAGTTCCTCACAAAATCTATAAAATATTTATAAGTAGATGGTTGCTGTGTGTGGTAAAACTGAAGTTACAGAATTCTAGTCAAGTACTACAAATTTATCTACGCTTATTATTAGCTAAGATGGGTAAAGACCTGGTTTCACTGATTTAAAGCAAATTTTCTCCTTTCCTGCCAGCACAGTGTCAGTCCAGATGGGTAATTGGAGACAGACTGGGGAATACACTGCCTAACAGCTACAGCCTAATAAATAGGGTTGTCAGCAGGGGTGTAGCTATAGGGGGTTACAGTCGCACCTGGGCTCTGGTGCCTGAGGGGGCCCACATGCCCCTGTGTGCCACTCTGCCACCATACCTCCCAACTTTTGAATCTGGAAAAAAGGCACACAGTGCGCCGCAACAAATTTTAAGCCACGCCAACTAACCACGCCCAATATCCTGCACAAGCACATAAAATCCCAGCCAGCTCCTCCTTCAAATAGCAAAAGCATACTCTCACTGCGGATCTCTAGGCTTACAACATTTTTTTACAAACTACAAGCATGGAGGGGGTTTCTTCAAATTGTCTAGCATGGTGCAGCGCCATTTTGTGAGTGACTGTATAATGGTAGGACATGATCACGGCAGCAGAAGCTACAGGTCACACCAAAAGGTTGAGTATGATGAAAGTCAAGAGGGAGACCCTGTGGTGGATGACTTTTCAGTGACATGGTAGGAGAGTTACATGATGGGGATTTTTTTTTTCCTGTCTTGTAACTCTGCTACCTGTAAATGTAAAAATCATCCACCAGAGGGAAAAATGTTTCCCCATGGAGAAGGACAATGAATGCGTCAACTAGTAATTAGACATGAGAGAGAAAAATAATTCCCCATTACGTAACTCTGCTACCTGTCAGCAGAAAAATCATTCGTAAGAGGGAAAAATGCTTCCCCATGGCGGAGTACCACAAAAAAACACCTGGGTATCAGACATGATGGGGAAACATTTTTCCCTGTGGTGGATGACTTTTCAGTTGATAGGTAGCAGAGTTACATGCAGGGGAGAAGACAGAAGTCTGCTGTAGGTGAGTATTTTTATTTTTCATACTACAAACTTTTTGTTTTGTTTTGCAGGTTCCGCTGAACCATTTGGACTACATCATAGATTCGGTGGAATACTGCGATGATGTACGTTTTTTTTAAAATAAAATGGTCAATGGAATTTGTGGGGAATTTTTATTTCAATAAAAAATTATTTTCTTACATGTCAGATTTTTTTTAAATACTTTATCAGCGCCCTAGTAATGGCACCTCTGCACCGGCTAACACTAAGCCCCGCCTTAGTAATAGACGTTGTTAATCAGAAAACTGCCATTACTAAGGCGCTAATAAAGTATTAGAAAAAAAAAGACAAAAGAAAATATTTTTTTATTGAAATTAACTCCCCCACACAACCCACTTTCACTATTTTATTTAAAAAAAACAAAAAAAAAACTTAAATCATCAAAGTAGTCCAGCGAATCCACGATGTAGTCCAAACAGTCCAGCGGATCCTGCAAAACAAAAAAATAAAGTTAGTAATATGAAGAATGAAAAAAATCTTATACTTACCTCCAGCGACTTCTGTCTTCTGCCCTGCGCCGCAATATAAACTAGACATCAATGAACTTCTGAAACGTCATATATTACAAATTGAAGGTGTTTTCCAACAAACACATGTATCCCCTATCCACAGGATAGGGGATACATGTGTGATCGCTGGGGGTCCGACCACTGGGGACCCCAGCAATGAAAACTGGGGCCCAAAAGTCCCTCGAAGTGGCCAGTTCTCCCTTAATTTCTGTAGGACCACTGTCTCCAGCAGCTCCATAAAAATGAATGGAGCAATGGTCGAGCAAGTGCACCAGCACTTCATTCTCATGAACCAGTTCAGGGAATTTCGGTCATCCGTTCTCAACACTGGGGGTCTCAGTGATCAGACCCCCAGCGATCACACATGTATCCCCTATCCTGTGGATAGCGCAGTCGACTGATATCAATGGTGAGGGAAACCGAAGCTGAGGTTTAAGTTTGCCTTTCCGTTGAGGGGTTAACCCGATGGAAACCTCAGACGAGAATTCTCAACTGAAGGACAACGCTGATGTGAACACAGCCTAAATGGGTTTTCCAGTCCCTGAATTCTGATTGGTCGGGATCAGACTCCCGGGACCCCCGCTGATCAGCTGTTTTGAAGGGGTGCAGCGCTCGTACGAGCACTGCTTCCCCTTAATTTCTTCTTGCTCACTGTCAATGGTCGACACGGATGTAGCGGTGATTCACAGTATTGCAGAGATCTTCCATTGAAGTGAATGGGAGAAGAAGGCTGCAATACCAGTAAATCGCAGCTACATCCGTGTCGATTCAGTAGAAATTAAGGGGTCGCAGCACTCGTACGAGTGCTGCACCCCCTTTAAAAGAGATGATCGGCGGGGGTCCTGAGAGTCCGAAACCCAACCAATCAGTCGGACCCCGATCCAACAGCTATGGATAGGCCATTAATTTTTAGGGACGGGAAAACCCCTTTTAACTGCATAGCATCCACTTGGGTCTATAATATTTAAAAAGAATGTGCCTGGAGACAATCATAAAATAATGTCATTTATTTTATGATTTTAGAAATGCTAGTGTTCCCAGGCACTAAATTGTTTAAACTCTCTATTCATTGTCCCATGGTTCCTTTTTCTCTGCAGTGCTCCACTCCGGAGTATTTGCATACGTCGTGCTCCCTCGCTCCAGGTAGACTGCAGCTGCTGTGTTGCACTGAGCGTCACAGTGACATGGTCACAATGAGCGCAGGCAGCTCAAGGGACAGGGATAACGTCGATGCGGGGGCGGGGGGCGTGGCTGGTGACAGGAGGGGTCCGGGGCATAACGGGCACGGCGGGACATCTTTCAGCCTGCCCTGGACAGCGGGAAAGCGGTGAAAACCCGGGACTGTCCCGCCGGATCCGGGACGGTTGGGAGCTATGTCTGCCACATGAGAAAAGATCAGTATTACAAATTGCATATAGCCCTGGCCCAAATGGAGAATCAAAGGCCCACAATTATCATATAGAAAATTGAAATATAAAGTACACCACACTAAAAAAAATATCAAAAATATTTTTTCACCTATAGTGCTGTCACTCAACAGATCCTATAACATCCCTATTTAATGGAGATAAAACACACATGTGTGGCATATTCCTGCCAGTGGGACTTAATCCATTTCATTCACGGGATGTAGAGGGTTCCAGTGGTTGGAAATTTTGGTGGGAAGTCCTTTTTAAAGAAAATCTGACAGCTCTCCTGACTTGTCTGTTTCAGTAAATACTTGCCTTCCCCATAAAATAACAATTCTTGAGCATCTTTTCTTAGTACTCTGCATTGTGCCAGCTCTCTGTTATTCCTCCTGGAAATATATGAATAAATTGACAACTGGGTGTTACCATGGCCTTTGTCAATTGGGAGTTTACCTACACAGTCTGGCTCTGTCCAACCATTGCTGACAGTGCTAGACTGTGTAGGGACACATCCTATTGACAAGGATAATGGTAACACTCAGTTGTCAATTTATTCATACATTTCCGGGAGGAATAACGGAGAGATGGCACAATGCAGAGTTCTAAGAAAAGATCCCTCAGATGCTCCGAAAACACAAATATCTGGAGAACTGACAGGTCCTCTTTAAAATTTAGGTGTAAATGCAATCAAATAGACACTACATTTTCAAACAACTTTTGCTAATCTAATAGTATACCTAATATATAGCAACTTTGTAGTTTACTTACAGTTACAATTTAGTTAATTTATCAATGCAAATTCTGTGTAAAGTTACAGCCAATAGGTGTATCCCTTCCTGTAATCTGCTATCCACCCCCTGTTGTCAAGCAAAATCCATCGCTAGTTACAGAGCAGAGGAGACAGACTACATGAAGTCTAGGTGTGTCTCTTTACAGCCTGCCTATGGAAGTCTATGGACAGGGGAGGGGGAGCAGGAGGATGAAGCAAGGAAAGAAAGTCACATATGATGCTTCCTATAAAAGTCTATGGAGTGGGGAAGGGGAGCAGGTGGAGGGAGCAGAGAGAAAAACAGACATGTTGCCCATAAAAGTATTTGAAAAGGGGAGGAGGGAGCAGAGTGAGAGACACGGGCACACACTGGTGTGCTTCAACTTCTGGTAAGTGTTCTATTTTACCCTAGTGCCAGATGCTCAGTTGCACTGCTCATTACTGCTGTGTAATCTGATCCATGCTGCAGCAGCTTGTGTATATATATATATATATATATATATATATACACACTACCGTTCAAAAGTTTGGGGTCACCCAGACAATTTTGTGTTTTCCATGAAAACTCACACTTATATTTATCAAATGAGTTGCAAAATGACTAGTAAATATAGTCAAGACATTGACAAGGTTAGAAATAATGATTTTTATTTGAAATAATAATTTTCTTCTTCAAACTTTGCTTTCGTCAAAGAATGCTCCATTTGCAGCAATTACAGCATTGCAGACCTTTGGCATTCTAGCTGTTAATTTGCTGAGGTAATCGGGAGAAATGTCACCACATGCTTCCAGAAGCCCCTCCCACAAGTTGGATTGGTTTGATGGGCACTTCTTGCATACTATACGGTCAAGCTGCTCCCACAACAGCTCTATGGGGTTAAGATCTGGTGACTGCGCTGGCCACTCCATTACAGATAGAATACCAGCTGCCTGCTTCTTCCCTAAACAGTTCTTGCATAATTTGGAGGTGTGCTTTGGGTCATTGTCCTGTTGTAGGATGAAATTGGCTCCAATCAAGCGCTGTCCACAGGGTATGGCATGGCGTTGCAAAATGGAGTGATAGCCTTCCTTATTCAAAATCCCTTTTACCTTGTACAAATCTCCCACTTTACCAGCACCAAAGCAACCCCAGACCATCACATTACCTCCACCATGCTTGACAGATGGTGTCAGGCACTCTTCCAGCATCTTTTCAGTTGTTCTGCGTCTCACAAATGTTCTTCTGTGTGATCCAAACACCTCAAACTTCGATTCGTCTGTCCATAACACTTTTTTCCACTCTTCCTCTGTCCAATGTCTGTGTGCTTTTACCCATATTAATCTTTTCCTTTTATTAGCCAGTCTCAGATATGGCTTTTTCTTTGCCACTCTGCCCTGAAGGCCAGCATCCCGTCCATACAGTCTTCACTGTAGACGTTGACATTGGCGTTTTGCGGGTACTATTTAATGAAGCTGCCAGTTGAGGACCTGTGAGGCGTCTATTTCTCAAACTAGAGACTCTAATGTACTTGTCTTGTTGCTCAGTTGTGCAGCAAGGCCTCCCACTTCTCTTTATACTCTGGTTAGAGCCTGTTTGTGCTGTCCTCTGAAGGCAGTAGTACACACCGTTGTAGGAAATCTTCAGTTTCTTGGCAATTTCTCGCATGGAATAGCCTTCATTTCTAAGAACAAGACTAGACTGTCGAGTTTCACATGAAAGCTCTCTTTTTTAGCCATTTGGAGAGTTTAATCGAACCCACAAATGTAATGCTCCAGATTCTCAACTAGCTCTAAGGAAGGTCAGTTTTATAGCTCCTCTAAACAGCAAAACTGTTTACAGCGGTGCTAACATAATTGCACAAGGGTTTTCAAGTGTTTTCTAATCATCCATTAGCCTTCTAACACAGTTAGCATACACAATGTACCATTAGAACACTGGAGTGATGGTTGCTGGAAATGGGCCTCTATACACCTATGTAGATATTGCATTAAAAACCAGACGTTTGCAGCTAGAATAGTCATTTACCACATTAACAATGTATAGAGTGTATTTCTGATTAATTTAATGTCATCTTCATTGAAAAAAACTATACTTTTCTTTCAAAAATAAGGAAATTTCTAAGTGACCCTAAACTTTTGAACGGTAGTGTGAATATATATATATATATATATATATATATATATATATATAGCAGATATAAAAAAATGGCGACAGCACCCTGCAACACTAATGCCACCTAAACCACTAAATATAAATAGATATGCACTAAAGCTAAATCTACCTACAAATAGGGAGGTTCTTAGTGCACATTTTGATCAAAAAGTGTTAGCCCACCTGCCACGACAAGGCGACCTCTATAAGGTGGGAACCTACGCTGCACATACACCCAGAACTGGGACTAAGCCTACATATATACCTGGGGATGGTAGGATCCAGCATTGAACTGATTAAAATCACCCAGGGCAGAATGGGAGGAGTGCAAGAACAACAAGTGGAGGCAGTCACTAACCCCACATATATGGATACCATAAACACAACAAAAATTGAACAGCACATTCCAACTAAATGATACAAAATACGCAGGTGCAAGAACACCTATGACTGCAGATATACAGCAGATATAAAAAAATGGCGACAGCACCCTGCAACACTAATGCCACCTAAACCACTAAATATAAATAGATATGCACTAAAGCTAAATCTACCTACAAATAGGGAGGTTCTTAGTGCACATTTTGATCAAAAAGTGTTAGCCCACCTGCCACGACAAGGCGACCTCTGTAATATATATATATATATATATATATATATATATATATATATATATATATATATAAAATAGAGATAAGACTCTCCTCTTCTATGTGTGCTGTGTATCGAAGACATGATAGCAGTTAGGCTCCACCCACTAGCTCAGAGAAAACAGCATTAGAAATAGAGCCTGCAGAGGGGAAAACTGCTAAAAAAAATGCAGAATACAAATCATATAATGGTCAGAAATAGTGTTTTTCCTCACGTACACACATATCATAGCTTATTCTGAAAAGTAATCTGAAAAGTTAGGTATGCTTTAAATCGAATATCTTTTCCGTCTTGTCACATTTACAGTATCCATGAGGCTCGGTTATGGATTATTTGGTGGGGTCATAACATTGTCGTGCTACTTATTGTAGCTGTCTGTAGCTGTGCTTGACTGTGACATGGAAACACTGTGGACATTTGTAATGTACTTTATCTGATTTGTAAAGGTCAAGGTTTCAAAAAGAGAGTCTCTGTGACATATATAAAAAATATATATGTTATATTCCTAGAAAATAATGAAAACAACAGTGCTCAATATAATGACAATATCTAATAGATAAGGGAGCGAAAAAGAGGTATAATGCCCGGCGCACATAGTACATCATCAAATGAGAAGGCAATGGGGGCTTGGGGTTAAGAGGTATGCTTACCAAAAGGCATTGTGCTGGGGGCACAACACCCTCTTGTTATGGTGAGAGGCTGCAGCTAGGATTCCATCCGGAAGCCACACAGGCACCGTGTCGCGATAAATGTAAGAGGAAGTTAAAAAATTTTAATATTTCCCCAGTGCTGCTTCTTTGCAGGGAGTGAATGTAGATGGTGTGAAGCAATCAGTCCATGGAAGGCATATACACCGTGTTCCAAATTATTATGCACATTGGATTTAAGTGTCATAAACATTTAAGTAGTATTTTTCCAATTAAACTCATGGATGGTATTGTGTCTTAGGGCTCTTTGGATCATTGTAATCAATCTCAGACACCTGTGATAATTAGTTTGCCAGGTGTGCCCAATCAAAGGAAAACTACTTAAGTAGGACGTTCCACATTATTAAGCAGGCCACAGGTTTCAAGCAATATGGGAAAGAAAAAGGATCTTTTTGCTGCCGAAAAGCATGAAATAGTGCAATACCTTGGACAAGGTATGAAAACATTAGATATTTCAAGAAAACATAGTAGTGATCATCGTATTGTGAAAAGACTTGTGGCTGATACAGAGCGCAGACGGGTTAGTTCAGATAAAGGCATAATGAGGAATGTTTCTGCCAGACAAATTAATAGGATTAGGAGAGCAGCTGCTAAAATGCCATTGCAAAGCAGCAAATAGGTATTTGAAGCCGCTGGTGCCTCTGGAGTCACGAGAACCTCAAGGTGTAGGATCCTCCAGAGGTTTGCAAGTGTGCATAAAGCTATTATTCGGCCACCCCTAAACAATGCTCACAAGCAGAAACGGTTGCAGTGGGCTGGGAAATACATGAAGACTAATTTTCAAACCGTGTTGTTTACTGATGAGTGCCATGCAACCCTGGATGGTCCAGATGGATGGAGTAGTTGATGGTTGGTGAATGGCCACCATGTCCCAACAAGGCAGGTGGCAGAGTCATGTTTTGGGCTGGAATCATGGGAAGAGAGCTGGTAGGCCCCTGTAGGGTCCCTGACGGTGTGAAAATGACCTTTGCAAATTCCGTAGAGTTTATGACTGACCACTTTCTTCCGTGGTACAGAAAGAAGAACCGTGCCTTCCGTAGCAAAATTATCTTCATGCATGACAATGCACCATCTCATGCTGCAAAGAATACCTCTGTGTCATTGGCTGCTACGGGCATAAAAGGAGAGAAACTCATGGTGTGGCCCCCATGTTCCCCTGACCTCAACCCTATTGAGAACCTTTGGAGCATCCTCAAGCAAAATATCTATGAGGGTGGGAGGCAGTTCACATCAAAACAGAAGCTCTGGGAGGCTATTCTGACATCCTGCAAAGATATTCAAGCAGAAACTGTCCAAATACTCACAAATTCAATGGATGCAAGAATTGTGAAGGTGATATCAAAGAAGGGGTCCTATGTTAACATGTAACTTGATTGAAAGAGCTTTTGATTTCTGTAAATATGACCTCCTGATGCTGAAAATTCAACAAGTTACCATTTTAGTTCTCTTTACAACCTTTAAAATGTTTTGATCTCTGTTGTGCTTAATAGTTTGAAACAGTGCATTTTGAGTTTTTTACTTCTAAAAATAATCTGTTGTCATTAGGAGATTTGTTCAATAAAATTCACATTATACTCCAACGGTTGATGGCTTGAAGATTATACTGGCTGTCATTTGCATCGACTATTTAGGAAAATCAGCGAAAAATAACATTTGCAGAATAATTTGGAACGCGGTGTAGTAAAATGCTAGATGTTTTTATTTCTATTTTGAATAAACTACACGTTACGAGGTCGGACTGACCTCTTCATTAGGTAAAAAACATATACCAATATAATGACAAGACAGTTATCTATGCATTATTTTATACGTTTATGAGCTTGTTTACTGTACATCTTGCCTTATGTGGACTATCTTATAATTTGTCTGCATTTCTAATAGTTATAGAGGAATAGAATGACTCAACAATGAAACAATTAGCTATGTAAGACCATCACCATCTGTTCATTGAATTTCCTCAGCCTTAAAAATTGCCTGTGTTAATGTGGCATAATTCATCTTGTTTAGCAATGTATGGCAGATGTTGTAAATTTGAGTCTCAATTTTTTATGTAACTTGGAGCGGAATGTATTTAAATTATACTGCTACAAATGTTACATGTGTTCTAAAAAATAACATCTATTATGTTTTCTATACGTGATTATCATATTATGCTAATGTAATTTTTGCATCAATGCATACACTACACAGGGAAATGTGTTGGGAGTTTTGTTCTGTGTTTTGGATATTTGTAGCTTTTTAATCGATGGCAGCTTTAGCTCATTTCTTACCATTAACCTTTTGTGGAAGGGTGCGTAGCTTCGCAAAAAGGGGCAAGGCCACAGCAGGCCAGAAAACTGGCATAAATTATAGTGGAAATCTACGCTAGTTGGCATAGATTTCACTCTGTTGGGCGTTGCAAGGTAGAGGTCTGTACCGGTCCCTGTACCTTACCCCTCCATATTGGACTACCACCCCATTTAAAGTATCCCACCACTGGAAAATAAAAAAAATTAAAAAAAGTGTTACTCTCACCGCGCCTCTTCTCCCCTCCAGGTCCCCTTTGGCTCCCTCAGCATGCTGCGGCTCATACAATGTGATGATGCCAGGCAGCGTCTGGTCATTGTATGTGACACAGCACTGATGACGTTGAGTGTTGCATCGCATATTAAGTCCTGACGTGGCTCAGGATCTTGTGTGAGCCATGGCGTGTTGCAGGAGCCTGAGGGTACGTGGAGGAGAAAGAGGAGCAGTGAGCTGATTATACTAAGTTTTTAATTTTATGTCCAATTAATAAATTTGTCGCTTTCTACTCTAGTACAGCTCTGGACAGCTAGGACTGGCGTATGAATCATCAGTCTTAGTAAATCCGCCCAATAGTACTTTATGTTAGTGGTAAATATTGGTCGTTATGCTTCCTCTTTATTTATAAAAACAAATCTGCATTTTCCTAAATTTAAAATCCTCTGCTTCTAAAATAGATAATGATACCAGACAAATTACTAAATAAATAATTACGGTTTACCATACGTCTTCTTTATGTTGGAATATTTTTTTTAATTTAAATTGTATGGTTTAGGACATTATAAGGCTTATAAGTTTACTAGTTGTTTTTACACTTTCAACAAAATTTGCAAAACATCCTCTTAGGCATTAATTCAGTTTGAAATGGGTTTGAGGGACCTATATATTAGAAACCCCTTATAAATTACCCCATTTAAAAACCACACACCTAAACGTAATAAAAACACCCTTTAGGTGTTTCACAGAAATAGAAGCAAAGTGGAGGTGAAATTTGACAATTTTAAAAAAAAAAATCAGATATTAAAATGTAATCCATTTATTTCAGTAAAACAACAGGTGAAACACAACTAAATATTTATTACTCAGGTTCTGCAGTTTTCAGAACTATCCAATATGTGGCCCTAGTGTGCTTCTTGACTCACAGGCCTCATAAACGAAGGTGCACATTGTGGATTTTGGGGCCTCCTTTTTATTAGGATGTTTACCAGGCACCATTTTAGGTTTGAAGAGGCTTTGAAGTGCTAAAACATAAGAAACACCCTGAAAGAGACCCCATTTTGAAAACTAAACCTCTCAAGGAATTTATCTAGGGGTAATATTTGCATTTTAACCACACAGATGTTTCATAGAATTTATTAGAATTGGGCCGTGTAAATAGAAAATATCAATTTTTCCAATGATATGTAGTTTTAACTCAAAATGTTGCATTTCCACAAGGAATTCCAGAAAAAAACACCCCAAAAAACTGTAAAACTGTGCAACTGTGCAAAAAGTTATAAACTGCTTTTTGGGCACATGGCAGGGCTCAGGAGGGGAGGAGCACCATTTGGCTTTTGGAGCGCAGATTTTGCTGGATTAGCTTTCAGACACCATGTTGCATTTGCAGAGGCCGTAGGTACCAGTACAGTGGAAACCCCCAAAACGGTGGCCCCATTTAGGAAACTATACCCTACAGGAATTCATCTAGCAGAGTAGTGAGCATTTTGACACCACTGGTGTTTCAGCAAGTTCATTAGAATTTCGCTGTAAAAAAGGAAACGTTTACTTTCTAATAATATGTAGTTGTAGCTAAAGTTTTCAATTTTCACAAGGAATATAGGAGAAAAATCACCCTAACATTTGTTGAGCAATTTCTTCAGAGTAAGGCCATACCCCATATGTGGTCATAAACTGTTTGGACACATGGCAGGGCTCAATAGGCAATAAAATTAGTTTTTTGGAGTGTAGTTTATACTGGAATGCTTTTCAGACGCCACGTTGCATTGGCCTAAGGTACCAGTGCAGTGGAAACCCCCAATAAATGATCCCATTTTGGAAACTACACCTCCCAAGAAATGTATGTAGATGTGTAGTACAAAAACACATCAATCTCGCCAAAGGCAAAAAGATTAGCCCTTGTTTCCCAGACACCTATTGAATGCTTACTAGTATTATGGCGTATAGCTTTATTTGGATAACTATAAGCATACAAATGAAGATTAAAAGCGGACTACAGCCACGAATCTTAGTTGTTTTATATAGGTGGTGCGGCCACCAGGGAGGGTGGTTTGACTTTGCACTTAGACGGTACTGACTACAAAATATCATTAGTATCATTGTATGGAGACTTCTCAGTTCACATTGCGTTTTTAATCTTCATTTGTATGCTTATAGTTATCCAAATAAAGCTATATGCCACAATACTAGTAAGCATTCAATAGGTGTCTTGGAAACAGGGGCTAATTTTTTTGCCTTTGTCGATATTAATGTGTTTTTGTGTCTACTTCAGCCCACCAGATACCTGGATCCTCTCCTTGTTTTTTGTAGATGTGTAGAAGGCATTTTAACCCCACATGTATTTTGCAAACATTAGTGTGCAATAGATTTTGGAGAGGGAAAATTGCAATTTTTCCATAGATTTACCTTTTCAGTGCCCAATATGTTGTACTTAGGCTTTGTTCACATCTGCGTCGGGTTCCGTTCATAGGTTCTGTCAGACCTTATTGCCAGGGGAACCCATGAACGGAGACCATAGCTTTCCGTTTGCATTACCATTGATTTCAATGGTAATGCTTCCTTTGCTAATGGTTTCCATTTGTCTCCGTTCTCTTTGTCTTCCGACTACGCTATGGATTCCAAAAAAACAAGCTATTGTTTCTGTTTGGTTTCCATTTACGGGTTCCCCTGACGGAAAGTTCAGACGGAACCCATGAACGGAACCCCAACGCAGATGTGAACGAAGCCATAGCTTGTGAAACTGTAAAAAACAAATCTTTAGTTATGCATAGTTTCTGATTTTAAAAACACCTTACATGTGGCCCGAATCTTTTGCCAAGACACATGACAGGGCTCAGGATTGAAGGAGCACCATGTGGCATTTGAGGCCTAATTTGGTGATTTACACAGCATTACTCACAACTACAAAGGCTCTGAGGTGTTAAACTAAAAGAGACCTCAAAGAAGTCACTCCATTTTAAAAAACGACACCCCTCAAGTCATTCATTTAGGGGTGTAGTGAGAATTTTAACCCCATAGGTGTTTTCTAGAAATTAGTGCTCAATTGATGTTGCAGAGTGGAAATTGCCATTTTTCCATAGATATGCCATTTCAGTGCCAAATGTGTTGTTCCCAGCTTGAGCCACTGGAGACACATACCCCATAATTATTCAACCGGGTTCTCCTGATTATGGTAAAACACCATAGGTTATAAACTGCTGTTTTGGCCCACTACCTGACTCAAATGGACCTCCATTTGGCTATTGGAGTGGTGATTTTTTTTTGGGTAGTAATTTGGTGTTTTATTGATATTTCAAATTATAATGTGGGGACATATGTAAATGGCATAATAAGATGGTATATTAATGCGGTAAATAAATAATAAAAATAATAATCCATGGATGTGTGGTACTCTTTGAGGCAATCCTTTATGCACAGGTCAGGTTTTTCAGGGCCGGTATTTGGAACACACTGCACCTTTTGTGTGTACTTCTCTTGTTTGCATTTTGGATAACATTGCTTGGAAAGTGTTGCCCTTGTACAATACTGGCAGCCTCGCTTCCAGTGGAGATGATGGTTTCCAAATATTAGGGTCTTGATTACCACTTATTGAAAATGAAGGAATGTTCCCGTCTGGCCTGCACATTGGAATAGCACATAAACTTTATACAATGTCATGTGTACGATGTGCACAGCCTTCTTTTTGTATGATGGAAGATGGTGAATCTGGATATTTTACTAAATATCTGCGCTAGTATTGCCTAATCTTTGGCTTCTTCACTTGCCCCATATGAAGCACAAGGCCCTAAACCTTCATTATCTCTGCTGCATCTGCATCACCTGTAAGGTCTGGCAAATAATAACATAGGGTTTTGTGTAAGAAACTGCTGGACGCATAAATTAGCCAGCATAATTGCGTTCCGAGAGTCATAACTTTTTTATTTTTCTATTGACGGAGCTGTGTGAGGTCTTGGTTTTTGCGGGACAAGCTGTAGTTTTTTTTTTATTTTAAGCTTTACGATTTTGGGGTACTTGTAATTTTTTATCACTTTTTATTCCATTTTTTGGGGAGGTGAGGAGACCAAAAATCAGCAATTCAGGCAGTTTTTCTTTTTTTTTCTTTACAGTGTTCACCGTACAGTATAAACAACTTGCTAACTTTATTCTGTGGGTAAACACGATACAAAATGTATATATTTTTTTATGTTTTACTACTTTTACACAATAAAAGCACTTTTTTCTAAAAAAAAACAATTATGTTTTGATGTCACCATATTCAGAGAGCTATAACCTCATGTTTTTTACATCGATGGAACTGTGTCAAGACTTTTCTTTTGCAGGTCGTGCTTTAGTTCTTTTTGGGCACCATTTTGGGGTGAATGCAAATTTTTATTAAATTTTTAACCCCTTCCCGACATTTGCCTTTGCCATACGTCATAGACGGGTCGGGGAAGTATGGAACGGCTCCCGGAGTGAACCCACAGCATACGATGCGGGTGTCGGCTGTATGTTACTGTCGACACTTTACAGTAACGAGCGGTATCGCGCTCGGGCGCAATCCCACTTATTTAACCCGTTAATTGCCATGGTCAATAGCGACCGCGGCATTTAAATTGTTAGAAAGAGGGAGCGACCCTCTCTAGTAGATCATCACGCCCCCCGCAATGCAATCGCATTAATAAATAAATAAACATAATTGGTATCGCCGCATCCATAAAAGTCTGAACTATTACAATATATCATTATTTAACCCGCACGGTGTACGCCGTAAAAAAAAATCTAATTCTGAACGACAGAATCGCTATTTTTGGTCACCTCATCTCCCACAAAAAATTTAATAAAAAGTGATCAAAACGTCGCGTGTACCCCAAAATGGTACCCTTAAAAACTACAGCTTATCCTGCAAAACAAAAGCCCTCATCACACTTAATCGACAGAAAATAAAAAAGTTATGGCTCTCAGAATTTGGCGACACAAAATAAATTTAATTTTTTACACTAAGTATTTTACTTGCAAAAGTAGTAAAATATAGAAGAAAAAACTATAAACATTTGGTATCGTCGTCATTTTATTGAACCGCAGAATAAAGTTAACATGTTGTTTAAATTGCACAGTGAATTCCATAAAAATGAAGAGCAAAATACAATGGAGGAATCGCTGTTTTTTCAATTTTCTAACCCACAAATATTTTTTCCCGTTTCTTAGTACATTATATGGCACAATAAATGGCACTACAAAAAACTACAACTCATCCCACAAAAATCAAGCCCTCATAGGATTATATAGATGGAAAAATAAAAAAGTTACGGCTTTTGGAAGGTGGGGAGGAAAAAAAGAAAATTTAAATCTGAAAGTTGTTTATGATGGGAAGGGGTTAATTAAGGCAAGATGACCAAAATAAAAAAAATATGCCACTTTTTGCAACGTTTACTATGCGGCATAAATAACATGATAATTTTATCGGTTATTTTTTTTTGTACTTTTGTTTTTAGTCCCACTAGGTTACCTGATCTTCTAATCGTAGGTATAATAACATTGAACAACTTATATAGTGCAATGTATTATACCGTAAGGCTAGAGTCACACGACTGAGTACAAATTTGTCGTGTAAAGCAGCCAATTTTCATGTACGAGTTGCACCCGTGTGGGACCCGTTTTCACGCATCCCTCATAGACATAAGTCTATTGAGGGATCCATGAAAATGGAAGAAAATAGGACATGTCCTATTTTTCCACTGACCTTTCACACGGGGTCCCTTAAAATAATGACAGTTTGAACGGCCCCATTGAAATAAATGCGTCCGTATGATGGCCGTTGTTTTAACAAGCCCTAACTATCGGTTTTATATTGACAGGCAGCCTATTGGGGCTTTTATAGGCTTCTGTACATGGCAAACCAAGATCCCAGAACTATGCCATAAATGTCTGAGATTAGAAAACTTCCATCACTTTAAGGTTGTCATGACTACAAGCCAAGCTTCTGGGTGAGCCAATCTCATTTCTCTGTCTGCGTCCTATCAGGGCCAACGGTGGAGTATTTCAATCTGTTCAGTTTGTCTCATTGTTGCTTGTGATTTCTTGTGTTTGCATGTGTCTGATCAAGCTCCTGGTTAAACCCTGTATCACCTTGACTGTTTGGAATCTTTGAACTGGACTTCGGCTTTGTGTTTTGGATTTTACCCTGATTACTGATTTGGACATTCTGCTCTCGCCTGGTTTTGACCTCTGCAAGTCCGTGTACACTTCTGTTTTGTGATTTATACTTTTCTCCTGGTTGTGAACTCTGCTTGCTGATTACCCCTCTGGCTTGCCTGGTTATCCAGTCTGGTATTGCCTGCATTGCATAGCTTTAGAGTAGCTTTAGACTCCGCTGATCAGAGTTTTGACGGACTTGAGGTAGATGATTTACCTGCACACTTGATCCAGACAGTCTCCAGCTGCAATGCACCATCGTTGCCTGAGTGTATTCAAGATTTTGAGGATGTCTTTTCGGAAATATGTTGTGAATCTCTCCCTCCTCATATACTGTATGACTGCCCTATTGTACTCCTCCCTAATCCTAAACTTGAGGGGTGGATTTATAATTTCTCCTCATGATTTTCGTATGGACTCCGCTAAGGTTCAGGCGATTCTTGATTGGGTTCGACCCACTTCACTAAAGGCTCTACAGAGGTTCCTGGGTTTCGCTAATTATTACGGAAAATGTATTCATAATTTTTCCACCTTTGTCAAACCTTTGACGGATCTAACTTTGTAAATTGGAAACCTGGTGCGGATTCCGCCTTTAAAACCTTGAAACTTTGTTTTATGAAAGCACCTGTACTTTTTCAACCTGACCTTTCTATCCCCTTTATTGTGGAGGTTGATGCCTCATTTGTAGGTGTGGGGGCTGTGTTGTCTCAAGGATCGTCTGTACTGACTTTTTTGCGTCCCTGTGCAATTTTTTCTTGCAAACTTTCTGCCACTCAGAAAAATTATGATATAGATAATCGTGAGCTTCTTGCTATTAAGTGGGCATTTGAAGAATGGCGCCACTTTCTGGATCGAGCTACATAGACATCAAATTACTGTACTTACCGACCATAAAATCCTCACCTTCTTCTTATCAGCTAAGAGACTCAATCCCAGAAAGGCTAGGGGGCCTTGTTTTTTTTTACCAGATTTGACTTTATAGTAACGTACATTATCAAGCAGTTTCTGTTCCTCACAGGTCCCTGACATTCATCCTGAACCTATTTTGTCTAAAGAGACAGTGGTTTCTGCAACATCACTTGATTTTGCAACTGAGATTAAAGAATGTCAGCAGCTCGCTCCGCAAACCATACCTGCTGGGAAGTTGTTTGTACCTCCTCAGTTCAGATTTTGTTTGCTCAATGAGTTACATGATTCTGTTTTGTGCGGTCATCCAGGGATAACTGGTACTAAAAAATTAGTCTCACGGCTCTACTGGTGGCCGTTTGTATCTCGTGATGTTAGTTCCTATGTCTCTGCTTGTGATGTCTGCGCTCGCATCGGTGAACTACTTCCATTGTCTGTACCACAGAAACCTTGGTCTCATCTTTCTATGGATTTTATCACTGATTTGCCTCCCTCTGAAGGGAAAACTGTCGTTTGGGTTGTGGTGGACCGTTTCAGTAAAATGTCTCATTTCATTCCATTGCCTCAACTCCCAAATTCCAAAACTCTGTCTGAATTATTTATTGATCAAGTGGTTCGTCTGCATGGTATTCCATAAAATATTATTTCTGATAGAGGTGTACAATTTGTGGCTAACTTCTGGAGAGCTTTCTGTAAGAAACTTGGTGTACAGTTATCTTTCTCTTCTGCATTTCACCCTAAGACTAATGGTCAAACCGAGCGCTTTAATCAAACTTTGGAACAGGATCTTAGATGTTATATTGCTGATAACCTGGCTGAATGGGTCTCGTATATTCCATTAGCAGAGTTTGCTATGAATAATCACCACCATGTTTCTCTTGATACCTCACCGTTTTTCTGTAATTATGTTTTCCATCTTCATTTTGCTTAATTTTTCACCTCTTCTAGTGATGACCCTGAGGTGGAAGTTGAATCAAATAAACTGTGCACAGTTTGGGCTCAGGTTCAATCGATCCTGAAGAATTCCCATTTAATTCAAAAGAAAAATGCTGACGAAAAACAAACGGTGGGTCCTGTGTTCAGTGTGGGTCATAAGGTGTGGCATTCTACTAAGAATCTCCGACTGAAAGTACTGTCTCATAAGTTTGCTCCTAGGTTTATTGATCCATACAAAATTGTTGAAGTTATTAACCCTGTGTCTTTTTGCCTGGCTCTTCCTCCATCTTTTAAAATTCATGATGTTTTTCACAAATCTCTCCTTAAAAAAATTGTACCACCATCTAATCCACTCAAGAAACCTCCTCCTCCAGTTCAGGTAGAAGGAGATATGGAATTTGAGGTTCAAAGGATTGCGGACTACAAAAGGGTCAGGGGTACACTCCAGTACTTGGTGCACTGGAAGGGGTATGGGCCAGAAGAACGAACTTGGGTTCCTGCTCATTTAGTCCATGCTAATCGTTTAGTTAAAGTTTTTCATTTGAAGTTTCCTTTGAAACCTTGCCCGAGGTTTAAGGTTCCAGTGGCCCCTCGTTTAAAGGGGGGTACTGTTAGGAAACGTCTGTCACTTTAAGGTTGTTATGACTACCATAAAGCTTCTGGTGGCCCTTTTTTTTGATGCAGAACTAATCGCATTTCTCTATCTGCGTCCTATCAGGACCAAGGGTGGAGTATTTCAATCTGTTCAGTTTGTCTCATTGTTGCTTGATATTTCTTTTAGTTTGCATGTGTCTGATCAAGCTCCTGGTTACACCCTCTATCACCTTGACTGTTTGGACTCTTTGAACTTGACTTCGGCTTTGTCTTTTGGATTTTCCCTCTGCTCACTGATTTGGACATTCTGCTCTCGACTGGTTTTGACCTCTGCAAGTCCGTGTACACTTCTGTTTTGTGATTTGGAATTTTAGTATCTCCTGATTGTGTTTGCATGTGTCTGATCAAGCTCCTGGTTAAAACCTGTATCACCTTGACTGTTTGGAATCTTTCAACTGGACTTTGGCTTTGTGTTTTGGATTTTACCCTGATTACTGATTTGGACATTCTGCTCTCACCTGGTTTTGACCTCCGCAAGTCCGTGTACACTTCTGTTTTGTGATTTATACTTTTCTCCTGGTTGTGAACTCTGCTTGCTGATTACCCCTCTGGCTTGCCTGGTTATCCATTCTGGTATTGCCTGCAATGCACCACCTGTCCAACACCATATTCCATAAAAGCAACCTGGGTTCTATGCAGCCAAATCCAAATTGCCTTGCGGTGGGCTCTGGTGAAGACCATAGAGTAGCCTTAGACTCCGCTGATCAGAACTTGAGGTAGCAAATTTACCTGCACGCTTGATCCAGTCTCCAGCTGCCTTTGGGGAATTGCTCTAGTAGTGATTCTTTGACATAAGGTTTCTTCTATTCACAAATGTGAGGTTGTTTGAAGAAACTCATAACCTAGTGATCAAGAAACCACTGGCAATGAAGCAACAATTTAATTTTGTTTTTTTTAATAACATAAGGTTTTGTTCACACGGCGTGTATTTGACGCGTTTTTGACACGTTTTACGCATAGAAAAAAGTGTTAAAAATGCATGCTTTAAAGAAGCTCTGTCACCACATTATAAGTGCCCTATCTCCTACATAAGGAGATCGGCGCTATAATGTAGATGACAGTAATGCTTTTTTATTTAATAAAACTATCTATTTTCACCACTTTATTAGCGATTTTAGATTTATGCTAATGAGTTGCTTAATGCCCAAGTGGACGTATTTTTACTTTAGACCAAGTGGGCATTGTACAAATCAGCGTCACGCACTCCTCTCCATTCATTTAGGCAGCACATAGGGATCCTTTTAGTCTTATACTAACACATTAACAATACTGAAGTGTTTAGACAGTGAATAGACATTCCACGAAATGTCTATTCACAATCTCTGCACTTCGTTACTCTGTCTGTGGTAGTTACAGCAGAGGAAGCGTAATCTCGCGAGATTACGCGGTAAATGACAGGATACAGCGAGGTTACCCTTTGCTCTGCTGTAACTACCACAAAAACAGTAACGAAGTGGGAAAACGCATTGTAGTTCTTACAACGCATATTTTTTTACGGTCACTCTAACACTACAAAAGTTAGCCTAAAGTACAATAAAGAGGTTCTATAACAATTAATTTGAAGAACTGCAGAACCAGGCAAAGCAGTGTGTAAAGATGAGCTGCTGTGTCTGTTTAAAGAATGAATGGGATGCATTACTCACAAGATTAGCAGGGGTCAAGGAGGTTGGACTCCCTCCTATCAAACACGTGATCTGTTATCACAATTTACACCATCTGAGCCATCTGAGTTAACTGAAAAGCTAATTAGCTTAAGGCCTGATTTACACGAGCGTGTGCGTTTTGCGCGCGCAAAAAACGCTGCGTTTTGCGCGCGCAAAAGGCACTTGGCAGGTCCGTGTGTCATCCGTGTATGATGCGCGGCTGCGTGATTTTCGCGCAGCCGCCATCATAGAGATGAGGCTAGTCGACGCCCGTCACTGTCCAAGGTGCTGAAAGAGCTAACTGATCGGCAGTAACTCTTTCAGCACCCTCGACAGTGAATGCCGAACACAATATACACCAACCTGTGAATAAAAAAAGACTTTCATACTTACCAAGAACTTCCTGCTTCCCCCGGCCGTTGCCTTGGTGACGCGTCCCACTCTTGTCATCCGGCCCCACCTCCCAGGATGACGCCGCAGTCCATGAGACCGCTGCAGCCTGTGATTGGCTGCAGCCTGTGCTTGGCCTGTGATTGGCTGCAGCCTGTGCTTGGCCTGTGATTGGCTGCAGCTGTCACTTGGACTTAACTGTCATCCCGGGAGGTCGGACCGGAGTTATCGGTAAGTCAGAACGTCTTTTTTTTTTTACAGGTTCATGGATTTTCACTGTCCATGGTGCTGAACCAGTTTAACGCTTTCAGCACCGTGGACAGTGACTGTCTCCTGACGTCGCGTACCCGAACATTTTTTACCGGTTTCGGTCAAAACGAGTTTGGCCGAACCCGGTGAAGTTCGGTGCGCTCATCTCGAATTTGACACTCCGTTTGGATGTTTGTAAACAGAAAAGCACGTGGTGCTTTTCTGTTTACATTCAGGAGTTTGACAGCTCTTGCGCGAATCACGCAGTTCGCACGGAAGTGCTTCCGTGCGGCATGCGTGGTTTTCATGCACCCATTGACTTCAATGGGTGCGTGAGTGCGCGAAAAACGCACGATTATAGAACATGTCGTGAGTTTTTTTCTGCGCACACGCGCTGAGCGCAATTCACGCATCGTCTAAACTGCCCCATTGACTAATATAGGTGCGTACGACATGCGTGCAAAGCACGCGCGTCGCACGCGCGTATATTACGTTCGTGTAAATGAGGCCTAAAAACAAGGTTTGGGTGAAGATAAGGGAGTATGATTATGCTCACCTGAGGATGTTGTGCTAGGAGCACACCATCCCAGTAGTCGTGTAGTATAATGGTTGGAGCTGCTGGCCTCGGGTTCGTCCAGGCATAATCTGTCCCGATGAGTATACAGCAAAGACAATGTGTAAAAAAGTAACCCTTTCACGACAATGCTCCCTTCAGTACACAGCACCGCCCCCAGCAGAAGACACAGCCCGCGCCAAGAAACCGACCTAATGTCTGCAGAAGGGAGCGTTGTCAATAAAGTGTTACCTTTTTAACCTTTTACTTTAACTGATTCTACACCTATTTGTCTAATATACATTCAACTGGTGCTTATTATTACATAATTACATAAAAATAAACTAATGTCAACCACAATTCCCTCTAAATAGCAATCTAAATATCAGTCTAAACTTGATAAAATATTCAATATTATTAGCTCCTATCAGGCATGTGTTCATTTCATCCATACTGGATATGTAAGCAATAACATTATATTGTGTGGTTTTCATTTCAGAGATCTAAAAGTGTATTTATGGAACTTTGCCAAGCTGAATATCATGTGTAATTTAATATTGACATTTATTAAAACTGAAAACTTTATTTAAGTGTTTTAATACTTAAAAATAACTTCTATTCCATCCATGCATGACTTTGTAAGAATATGTTCACTGTGTTATTCATCTGTAGCCTGTGGATTTCCAACACAGCAGTTATGCGTTACGGGATTGAATTTCATGTTATACAAAAGAAAGATATAAAGTTCAAGAATGGTTAAATGGTCACACTGAGCACAAAGGAAAGGTCAAAGTCATCTGCTGTTCTTGTTGGGATCCATTTAAATAACCTATAGTTGGGTTTCTGCTTTTCCAGGGTAAAAATAAATTACTGTTTCAGTCTTTGTGCAATTCTCACTTGTCATTATCCACTTCACCCTTGACATTACAGTGAGGTATTGTGGCCAAAAGTCTAATTAATATATCTTTGCAACTTGTTATTTTCCTTCACAAGTTGTTGACTTCAGTCCCCCATCTTGTTCTTTCAGAATGCCTCCAGTAAAAGACGATGTTTAAAATCATTGGTCCTAATTTCCTACATTGTGGCATTTCATGTTGCTCTTGCTCATTGGAGAACGTATCAATAAACATGTAATAGAAAAGCACTGATGCCTTTGAATTTTGCCATTGGCAGGGGAAAAATACCATATAGTGCTTCCTACTGTCTATTCGATTACTTGTAAGGGACTGCACTGTTTCCTATCCATGTCTCACAATAACTGGTGGATTAGCATAACAGTGAGGGATTTTTTGGAATGAGGTGGTCAATAGATGGCACATGCTTTCTTCAGATTATCACCTGCAAAAACAGCCTGCCCATATCCTGTTCTTGCACAGGGGCAATCTGTTGTCTGCCCCCCCCCCCCCCGCCCTCTCCAGCGGTGAACTCAAAGAGTTGAAGGGACAATAGGAAGTTGACAACCCCAAAAAATGTATACGTGAAGATGCAAAAGTATGAAAGGTTCTGTCCGGAAATTCTATAAAAACACTAAACATGGGGGCGTGCATGAGTGAGGACGCTTGTCTCTGAGCTCCTCCGGTATCCAGCACTACAACGGTCTTGTAATTACCTTAATTCACCATGGGACAAACTAAAAAAAGCAAGTCAAGACCCCCGTCGCCTCAGAATGCACCAGATGACATACAAACATACTTTCATCGGTAGGGGACATAGGAATCCTCAGCCCAATACTCACCTCAAGATGACCGACGGAGTCGGGCACTGGCGGAGGTGAGAGATGACCCTGCTGAGGCTTTGAGACACCCGGCCACGCTCTCTGTTCCTGATGGGACAGCAAAGTCAGTTGCCCGGGGAGAAACTTACAACCCATGCCCTGGACCGGAAATGGAGCCATATTCCCACACTATGCGTGGTTCTCAGACGATGCAAACACGCGGTTGAGGAGCTTTGAGTCAGCCGCCATTCAGGGACTCCCCGGCACCACCTTCCGAGCCGCTGAACGCCACGCAAATACAGCTGGACAACCTTGCATTCCACTCTGACCTGCAACTGCGGACCCATCCGGCACCACGTGGCCAGACACCGGACTGCCACTCCGCTAACATCTTGGGACAAACAAGGTCTGCAACATCGACCACATCACCACAGATACGGTGCTCGGCATTGGGAGAAGGTCTGGTGGGAAGTGCCCAGACAGTATAAGGGACCATAGCTTGCCAGCTGGGGACTCTGCTCCTCCAAACTAGGACTCTATTATGGACCATCTGTTCATACCACCATCTACCTCATATCTGACAATAGGATTGCTCCCATGGATCACCTATCAGGGTTCCCAAGCCTATTGACAACACAGGTTGCTGCACCTGGCCACTCTCTGGAGTCCTTTGGCCCCTTGGATGGTTCCCAAACCATAGAGCACATACTTCTGTTAGAACCACATAACACTGCTGCCTCTTCTGAACAGGAGGTCAGCTAGGCCAGCCACATTGGTGGATATTCAGTTTTTGTTATGTAATACTCTGCACAGAGAGGATATAGCGGAATATGCCAGAATTATCATTGCTGAATGCAAACAAGAAATCACTCAATTTGAATTCGACCTTTCCGCCTCGTCGTCTCGTGTAGACATTGTGGAACAAACAATGATGACAACTTCACAAACTACTACAGCTCTACATCACACTGTTCAAGCTCACGCCATGCATATTGTGGCCTTACAATCCCAATTTGACCATTTGCAAAAACCGCAACAGGCGTAACAATCTCTGCATCAGGGGCCTTCCAGAAACAGTGGCCACTCAAGATCTTGCTCCAACATTACTTTGCATCTTTAACGGCATTCTAAATTCTGAGCCTACCTCTAAAATTTAACTTGAGAGAGCACACAGGGTCCTCCGTCCTCCAGATCCTGACCCTAACAAACCAAGAGACATCATATGTCGAGTACATTACCACAAGATAAAAGACAATATTCTTCTAATAGCACGAGACCACCGTGCAGCGGTCTTTGAGGGTCATCCAACCCAGATTCTTCCAGATCTCTCCAGGCGCACATTAATGATGAGAGCAGCTCTCCGCCCTCTCCCTACCATGCTCAAGGACCGAAACATCCCATTTCGCTGGGGATTTCCCTTTGCACTTATGGTGAGACATGATGGACGCTCTTCCACTCTTCGTACTCCAGGGGACTTACCCTCCTTCCTGGACTGCCTGGGACTACCTCCTACTCAATTGCCTCACTGGATATCATTCTTCACCTTGAGCAGAGAGCCTGCTCATTTCTACCAAGACCGGCCTCAAATCCCTTCATACCCCTCTGGTTTACCTCAGTGACCGTCCAGATGACGACATTCCCAAGGCTACCGACCTCCTAGCCCGTGGTCACCGCCTCCTGAGAGCCCAGCAGTGTCCACTTAATTCTTCAACGACTGATTGTCTCTCTGTAAACTGTTTTGTTTTTCTCCACATGAGATAGCTGATTTGAATTATTGTCTTGCATTTATTAATACTTGACTAGTTATTCTGTTCAGCTCCTGCCCAACTGGACTGGGGGGGGGGGGCGGTTACCTCCCCGGCAATGACCCAACGATCATGCTTTGCCGGGAAATATTTGCGCCATTATTATGTCCCCACATACTTAATTCGACTTTATTATTCTTATTCTTACAATGGTTAGTAGTTTAGACCTGCTTATTGTGCCTATATGTACTTAATCACTGTAAATAGGAGCCGAGTAACTCTCCACGTATGTCTGCCATTTTCCCCGGGTAGGTAAACAGCAGGCAGTTTGGGGCATTCCCTCGACTCAGCTGCATATGCTTTTTTGTACTCAGTACTCGACAGTGGGATTCCTACTCTGTTTTTTGTTGTTCTTCCTTAATGTTCCTTTGTTGCATTTCTCTCACAGCATTTCCAAATTACCTATTGCATGGCACTTGGCGTTTGAACAGACTGGACCTCATGGGGCCTTGATCATATGGCGACACTCAAGTAGGCCTCCTTCAACGTGAAGGGGCTGAACACCCTGGAGAAGAGATCTAATGTACTCTGATTTCTGTACAAACACAAGGTACATATAGCCTGTTTGCAGGAAACTCACTTTAGCGACAAACATCCATCACTTAAAAACAGATATTACACTCATTGGCACCTCAGTAACAACCCTTCTTCCAAATCCAAGGGGGTGGCCATCATAATACATAAATCCCTCCCACACCAAGATCTGGAATGCCTGGTGGATCCAGAGGCCAGGCATCTCATTCTCGTCCTTAAAATAGAAGATCGTATTTTCATTATTGTCATTGTCTATGCCCCTAACCAAGGCCATGCACAATTTCTTACGGGCTTAGTTAATCAGATCGCTCCACAGATCAAGGGAACTGTTCTCCTATGTGGAGAACTGAATCTAACCCTGGACCCCACACTAGATAATTTCACGGGGCGTGCCATGCTCTCCTACTCGGCCATTAAATCTGTGAGAAGGGCTTTTCAAAAGTTACATCTGTGTGAAGCGTGGCGAACAAACCCATTTGTCTTGCAAAGATTATACATTCTATTCGGCCCCCCATGATTCTTACAGTCGCATCGACTACATCCTAGTGCAGCATGAAGCGTTCTCGTGGTCACCTGCCACCGATATTGTTAACATTTTGTGGTCAGACCATGCTCCAATATTCTGCTCCCTCACTATTCCTTCCATGTCCAGGCTGGTGTGGTCATGGAAATTGAACGAATCTCTGTTGCTGGATAATTTTTGTGCAAAGGATGTGGTCGATTCGATTGGACACTTTATTAGAGATCATAGTGATGACTCCACCTCATCCCCCATCAAATGGGAAACGTTAAAATGTGTGCTTCGAGGTACCCTCATAAAACATGGCTCTTGCATAAAGCGAGAACGGGCCCATGCACATTTGCAAGTCTTACGTAAAATAGAATCTTTCGAATTGGTTCAGAAAAGTGCAATATCACCATCAACACTTCAAGAACATTTCGTTGCCCAGCAAGATGCTCGACAGTTGCTGGAGCAGGCTCATAAATGTCTCTTACAAGTATGTTGCAGTAAATTTTATGAATATGGGAACAAAAGTGGACGAATGTTGGCCAATGCCCTTAGAGCCCAGATATCACAGAACTATATCCCACTTATTAAAACCCAAGCGAATCAGACCCTACATACGACTCAAGAAATAACCAGAGAATATCATTCTTGCTACTCCGGATTATACAATCTGGATGGCCCTCATTCCCAGCCATACAGACAACCTACGCTTCATACCAGTACTTCCGTACATGCCTCTCTTTCCTCTTCCTCTCAACCCCCAGTTTCTGTACCCCCTTTGTATGACCCCTTCTTAGAGGAGGAGCTCCAATTTGCGATCCACTCCCTAGCCGGGGGTAAAAGCCCAGGCCCAGACAGCTTCACAGCTAAATTCTACAAAATGTTTTGAGCCCATCTCTTACCTTTACTTCTTCAGGCTTTCAATGATGTCTCTGACACGTCTCCCTTTCCTTCACAAGCAATGATGGCTCATGTCACGGTTCTTCCCAAACCGGGTAAGGATCCTCATCTATGTCCGAATTACCGACCTATCTCTCTGCTGAACGTAGATCTGAAATTGTATGTTAAAATGTTAATTTCAGACCACATTCACCATGATCAGGTGGGATTCGTCTTGGGGTGGGAAGCCCGTGACCACACCCTGAAAACTCTGGACATCCTTCAGTATGCCCAATCCAAAGGTGTCTCTCTCATGGTTCTCTCTCTTGATACCGAGAAGGCCTTCGATTGAGTTTCATGGTCGGCAATATACTACTCCCTAAGAAAGTTAGGTGTAGGGGAGTCCTTCACAACTAAAATCATGGTCTTGTATTGCGCTCCTTCGGCTAAATTGAAAATAAATGGGACAGTTTCTGCTCCTTTCTCGATCACCAATGGTACGAGACAGGGTTGCCCCCTATCCCCCCCTTTTGTACATAATAGTAATGGAACATCTTTTGACTTCTATTCGTAACAACCGGGATATTAAGGGCATCTCCATTGGGCATGCTGAATACAAATGTTCAGCGTTTGCAGATAATCTATTACTCTACATTACCCAGCCTCACACATCCCTGCCATCACTAATGGTGGAGCTTGACCCTTTTGGTTCATGGTCAAACTTTAAGGTTAATGCGGCCAAATATGAGGCACTTAATGTCTCGTTTCCCAGGGAACAACAAACCCTACTCCAGAAAAACTATCCCTTTGCCTGGCCATCCACGGGTATTCGTTATTTGGGAATGCGAATACATAGTGATTTAACCCCTTAGGATATGTTCACACGCAAACTCAAAAACATCTGAAAATACGGAGCTGTTTTCAAGGGAAAACAGCTCCTGGTTTTCAGACGTTTTTTTCAAGCCACCCGCGATTTTCGCGGCGTTTTTAGCTGTATTTTTTACGGACGTTTTTGGAGCTATTTTCTATAGTCTATGAAAAACAGCTCCAAAAACGTCCCAAGAAGTGACCTGCACTTCTTTTTCGCGGCCGTTTTTTTACGCGGTCGTTTTTCAAAATGACTGCATAAAAAACACGGCCCATCGGAACAGAACGTCGTTTTTCCCATTGAAATCAATGGCCAGATGTTTGGAGGCATTCTGCTTCCGATTTATCGGCCATTTTTTGGGCGTTTACGGCCCGAAAAACGTCCGAAAACACTCTATGTGTACATACCCTTAATGACCAGGCTTGTTTGGACCTTAATGAGCAAGCCAGATTTGTCAAATCTGGTATGTCTGAATTTATCAGAGAATAACTCTGTGAAAGTTCTGAATATCCAAGTAATTCTGACATTGTTTTTTCGTCACATGTTGTACTTTATTTTAGTGGTAAAAGTAGACTGATACGATTTGCGTAAATGAATTAAAAAATAGAAAAATTTAAGGAATTTTGTAAAAATTTTCATTTTTCCCTATTTTTAACTGCAATATGTCACATATGTACATACATACTGCACAATTTTTTCATTAATATATATTTCCATCTCTTTATTTTGGCAGCACTTTTGAAAAAATAAAATACATTTTCAGCAATTTAGAGGACTTACAAATGTAATAATAATTTTATAAATTTTGAAGTACATTTTGTTTTCCAGCACCAAGCCAGGTTTTCAGAGGCTCATAAGTGTAAGAATGATAGAAACCCCCACAAGTGACCCTATTGTGAAAACTAGACCCCTTAAGGTATTTATCTAGGGGTATATTAAGTATTTTTACCCCACAATTTTTTTGCTAAATTTAATGCATAGCAGGGGAGAAAAAAAATTAAATTTCACTTTTTCATAAAAGTATCATTTTGAAGATTGATTTCTTTGTAAATAGAACATAAAAATGAAGAAACACACCCCAAAATCATTCACCCTGTTTTTCCTGTTTTCAAAAATACCCACGTTATGGCCCTATGCGTTGCCTGGACACACGGCAGGGCCCAAAAGGAAGGGAGCACCCGGAGGCTTTTAGGACTCCTATTATGCCTGAAAATGTTTTAGGCCCCACTGTACATTTGGAGAGGCTTTGAGCTGCCAGAACGATAGAAACTACCCATAAACTACCCCATTTGGAAATAAATACACTTTACTACCTCCCCATGAGAATCCCTCCCTCCCTTGGAAAGTCCAGAAACGAAACAAAAAATATGAAAAATGAAATTGACTCCCTAAAATGAATCCCCCACCCCACCCTTTATGGTGTTCCCTAAATTATATATAAAATGAATAATTTGAAACGGTGTGATAGGTCTCAAAACAGGGGAAGTTGCACAGGCCTGGATTTGAAGGGCACATGGGGCAGTAAAACCGGGTATCCCTCCTCCTTCCATGTTTACTACACACCCGGTGACAGCTGCGTCCACCACCATAGTGCTGGGGGGTCCAGTGGCAGAAGCTGAACTTGTGTCGCTTTCTGAGCTAAATTCTGCTTCTGACGCAGTATCCGTACCGCTGCCGGAACTGCTAGAGCACAGCATGCTCTGCAGTGAACATTCTGCGGCTTCTGCGATTCATTTTTTTGCTACATTAAACTAACATATTAAATTATTTTTTTTGTATTACATTTTTTTTAAAATATATACAACACTAACAAAAAAAATAAAATGCGGTAAACCGCAGTTAATAACAGCAATTAAAACAGGGAATCAGCAAAAAAAAGTATTACTGAGATCACGGGTAATTACGGGTAATCTGTGGTGATTACGGGTAATCTGGGATGTGATTACGGGTAATATAGGAACGTGAATATCTGGTGCGTTTTTCCACAGTAAAACAGCACAAGATTTGTATAGTATCTCTCTCTCTCCTCTCACAGATCAACTACAGTGAGAGGAGGGAGAGAAAGAGCACAAATCCTGTGCTGTATTTTGTAAATATGGGACTATGGTCAATGTGATAGGTATATCACAGTGACCATATGATCAGGGACCAATTATAAGGGTTCCTGATCCATTTCTATTTACAGGCAGAATAGCTGTCGTAGACTGACAGCGCGTGCGCGCAAAATTGTCTTTTTTTTCCTGGCAGTTAGGGGTGGGGGGAACAGGGGGACGTGGGGGGCGTGATCGGTGGCAGCGGGGGCCTAACAAGTAGTTTTTTTATCTCCTCTCACCAAACATACATGGTAAGAGGAGATAAAAAACTCATTTACATTGGCACATACATTGTAACGGCGGTGGCCGGTATTCGTTGAAACAGCGGTCCCCAGTCACTGCTCCAAGCCCTCAACTACCTCCAGTATCTGAGAGCAGGGAGCTAACACTCCCCGGCAGCGCTACTTTATTCCGAAGCAACGCCGTAAAAAGGCAATTGCAGCGAAAGAAAAAGCCTGTTAGTGACCGCAGTAACAACACTATGGGGTGGTCACTAACGGGTTAAATAAATTGTTTGAGCTTAACTTCCTCCCGCTTCTAATACAGATCCGCAAGAACTTGGAGTCTTGGACTGTGGGTGATTTCTCCTGCTTTGGTCGCATTAACATTCTGAAAATGAATCTACTTCCTAGATTGCTGTACCTTTTCTAGACCATACAAATCCATATCCCTGCCCCATTTTGACTATCCCTGTGTCGTCTCTTCCGAGACTTCGTGTGGTCTGGTAAACACTCAAGTCTACGATGGGATGTTCTCACTAGGTCCAAATCTAGGGGTGGTCTAGGCCTTCCCGACTTTAAGAAATATTATCTAGCTTCTGTCCATTCCCGTGTACTAGATTTTTTGAATGGACACAAACACAAACTTTGGGTACAGATTGCTCAAACAATATGTCCTAAAGCTCTGTCTATACTCCCATGTTCCAGAAGACTGGCCGACCTCTACTTGCAATCTTTGTCATTTAGTTAATACCACACTCTCCTAACCTTGAAATATGAATGCCAGACAGATACTTTACTAGATTTGAACGGACCTGTCTCCTCCAATCGTTTTCTGGGAAGGACAACATTTTCCCCCTCTGCATTTCACACACGTTTTATCAGGTAATACCTTAGCCCCCCTCCCCTAAGGTCTTTGGTCCCAGAGGAAGGAGTCTTGCCAAGGGCACCGTATGACTGTGATCAGCTTACACAGTTTTACAACTCGGTTAAACCGAGCACACAGCTCTATAGAGATCTCTTAGACTTTGAGCAGTTATGTCTGGCGTCATCCCTGCCCTCCCACACAGTGTCCATGCTGTATACTCCCCTACTGACGAACTCCACCGATACGTTACCTCCGTATTGTAAGGTTTAGGAGAAGGAAATTAATAAATCTTTTGATGAGGACTAATGGCTATCGTGCTTTCGGTTTTCACAAAGCCCTTATAGCCAATAAAGCACAGGAAACCTCATTCAAAATTATCTCACGATGGTACAGGGTCCCGGCTTTGTTACATCGCTGGTATCCTAATGTCCCTGACACATCTTGGAGGTGTAGAACGGGAGAGGGGACGATGACACACATTTGTTGGGAATGCCCCCTAATAAAGAGCTTCTGGACTAGGGTTCTTTTGTTACTCACTAAAATAACTGGTATCTCTATACCAAATATGCCAGGGGCCCTCCTTCTTTTTATGATACCTACAGGTTTCTTTAAATACAAAAGGTCCTTGGCAGGTTTCATCCTTCAGGCGGCAAAAAATGTTATTCCAAGACAATGGAAAGGCTTGGAACCTCCTACTCTGGAGAAATGGTACACCTTTATAGAATAGAAGACCTCATAGCATACACTTCTGACCTAAGGGAAAAGTTTGTACATACCTGGGAGGCATGGGTTGAGTTCCAACACTCGGATGCTTTTAGGGAATTGACACTTCGTGTTTGATTTGGGTAAGGCCTTATAGCAAGGTCGTCCATAACCATGATCTCATCTCCAGGAATCACCTCCTTTCTCGATTGCCCCATGACACAAAGGTTTATCTATCACCGCCATCTGTTTGGTATGTACCTTTAGACTCCGATTGAGTTGTCTTTTCAGGAATACAGCGAAATGCAATGCTGTGTACCCTTTCTTCCTTCCCTCTCTCCTGCCCCCCTACCTCTCCTACTTTCCCTTACCCCCTCATATACCATGTTAATTTTTTGAAGATCTATTGTAAAGCTGTTATATATAAATCTGTCAGGTGATTCTCGCCTGATTGTCTGTTATATCCTTATTTTGATAAAAATCAATAAAAACACTAAACATTTGGTCAAAACCTGAAATTAGTTTAAATTAACTTGCTGACACATAAAGATTAGTCCGAGGATTAAAAAAAAAAAAAGGATGCAATTACGCAACAAGAACTTGACTTTCTGTTGCTAATTTATGTTGGAAAATTACTGCAGCCCACTATAATATATGGTAGGAGAAGTGTATCCCCTTACTCAGACAATTATGTATGCCCACAAGTTTTTTAAAAAAAAGGATACAGATCAAGTTACAAACAATATCAGCGTTTTTACAAATAATTTTCTTTGGGTCAGCTAATGTAATATTGCACTGCAATAACATTTCTTTCACGTTTGCTAAGTGTAATTGATAGAACGACATCAAATCATTGGCTTGTGAACGAAGTCACTTTGAATGTTTCTTAGCTGCTGCATTAATCTTATCCTACCAAGTGATTGGCCTCCACTGGCTGAGCAATTACTCTGCTGCAGTATGTACTTATTGATTAACCATGGGTCCTGAACTTGTCCTTACTTTTTCTTATGTGTCTCTTAAAATATTAATTAACCTCTCTTGTAATCAGATATGGTTTATTTTCATACTAATTTGCCTTCAATTCATTTCAATTGCCATGAAGATGTTACAAATGTTCTCATAGCTATTTAATTGCACATCCCAGACTAATGTACAGTTTTACTCTAGTCATTCCTCTCACATCTGTATTACCCTAAATAATGCACATTTCATGTTTTCAAAAGTACATGGGAGAAATAATATGTAATAATTAAGCTTAAATGTGTTTTTCTTTAAAATCGTATTTAATGTTTTAGCTTTTTTTGTGTTTGTTTTAATACATTTAGCATTATTGATGCACAGTATGTTATTGGTATGTACACATTTGCAGCGATTTTTTTTTCACTTGTTCATTTGCTTCCTAAATGCAAAATTAAGCAACTTCCTAAATAGTCTTTATTAAAAATGTCCTACCATTTTGCTACTGTAGAGTATGTACAACTGCAGTATATAGCTGGCTATGCTGCTGCTTCTGACATAGTTTCTAACAGCACTCTGCTCCTGGCTGCTGTAAGCTCAGGTCCGAAGTCATCAATCTGCTTTATTGAGACATTCAACATATATATGCAGAAAATACATTAACAGCAATAATATAAAAAATCGTAATACATCCCCAAAAATTTTTTTATTATATAAAAATTAAGGACATCTGCAATTTCTCCACTTCTGATTTTCAGTTGAGACCATACACAATCTTCGCTGGTATATAGAAGAGTGAACACACTCACTGAAAAGGATAAACTGTAACATAAAAAATAGATATAAAAGACAAGAAAAAAAACCTAGAGAAAATAAAATTCACGCATGGTTAAAAAATTACAAAAAGGGCCTGAAACTAGTGGCTTCGTTTAAGCCAAATGGGGCACGGTGTTCAGTAACGTGATCCATTTCATTTATTTTCTCAATAATGCCAGGCGTACATCCCCACCTCTGCATCCCAGGGAGATTTTATCAATTCCACGTACCTCAAACCCTTTGGATTACAGGTGTGAAACTCACGAAAATGTCGCGCAACAGGCTGGAGTTTATCCACATCCAAAGCATAAGAAGCTGATTTAATTTTGCTTACATGTTCCAATACCCGCACCTTCAATTGCCTACTGGTCATGCCAATATAGATAAGGTCACAGGGGCAAGTGGCAAAATATACCACAGCTACTGTATTACAAGTAATGTTGTAGACAATTTTATAGTCTTTCCCTCTATTTGAGCTGTAGAAGTTGAGGGCACGTGGAACATATTTGCAAGCAGAGCATTTGCCGCAGTTGTAAGAACCCCAGGGAGGGCCCTTACTCCCAAATGGATTAGGGGGGGCACTGGGGATATAGTGACTTGCTGTCAAGAGGTCCCTCAGATTTTTAGAGCGTCTCCATGTAATGGAGGGATAATTAGGTAAAATCCCTGCCAAATCTCGATCGGTAAGAAGGACCCGCCAATGCTTTTGTAGGATATCACAGATTTTAGTCCAGTGAGGATTAAAAGTAGTGATAAATCTGACATTCTGATCAGTATTATGCTTTTTAGGCCTTCTCACCAGAAGTCCATCACGAGTCGAGTTTTTAGCTCTAAGATATCCTCTCTTTATAACCCTCTGACTATAACCACGACTCTTAAATCTTGCCGTCAGAACCAATGCTTGGCGCTCAAAGTTGCTGTCATTGGAGCAGATACGCTTTGCCCTTAGGAACTGGCCCACAGGTATAGATGTTGTAACCTTTGGATAATGGGCGGATGTAGCATGGAGGAGGGCATTTGTGGAGGTTTTTTTCCTAAAAATATCGGTGGAAATGAAACCGCTATCATCTCTGGAAATACAGATGTCCAAAAAATCAACACGAGTTTGACTGTACTGCCACGTGAGTTTAATATTAATATCATTCCTATTGAGGGAGCTGAGAAAAGATTCCAAATTAGACGTGGAGCCCTGCCAGATAAATAAAATATCGTCTATATACCTCGACCACAGGAGCACGAATCATGACCCGGGGTCTGTAGGACAGTATCCCTCTCCCACAGCCCCAGGAACAGATTAGCATATGAAGGCGCACAAGTAGCCCCCATTGCTGTCCCCTGGAGCTGTAGGAAGAGGCGGTCCTTGAATACAAAGAAATTATGTGTCAATGCGAAGTTAAGGAGACACAATATAAACTCTGTAAGATCCAGGTCATGATTAGTCATCTGTAGGAAATGTCTAGATGCTCGGATCCCGTGGTCGTGGCATATAGACGTGTACAGGGACTCCACGTCACATGTGACCAAAAACATGTCATCCTCAAGATGCAACCCATCAAGTCGTTGTAACATATCTGTGGTATCCCTAATGTATGACGGCAAGGTTTCCACACATTTCTGCAGATAAAAATCCACAAATCTGCAAATGTTCTCACACAAGCCTCCAATCCCCGATACTATTGGACGACCGGGTGGGCTAGTTACATTTTTATGCACTTTAGGCAATAAATAAAATGTAGGTTTAATAGGGAAATCCACAGAAAGACCCTCCCTCAATGTGGAATTGACAATATTTGCATCCACACCCCTTTGTAATAAACTATCAAGTTCTCCTTTAAAAACTAGCGTGGGGTCCGATGGTAACATACGGTAACAATGGCTCATATCAAGTTGGCGAAAGGCCTCGCATTCATACATCTGTGCCGGCCATAATACAACATTGCCCCCTTTATCAGCTGGTTTAATAATCACATCCCTGAGTTTTCTAAGTTCTAAAATTGCCTGCCTTTCTTTGTAGCTAAGATTACACGGTGTTCCAGAGTCAGAAATAGTTTCTAAATCTTTCTTAACTAGTTTAAAGAAAATGTCCACTGAAGGGCACAGCGCAAAAGGGGGGAAATGTTCCTGTTCCTCTAGTAATGAAATAAGGGCATCAAATGCCTGTTTATCTGCCGGGGAACACATAGGGACACTATGATCCCTTCTACCAAAGTGCTTCTTGAAAAGTAATTTTCTAGAAAAAAGAGCCAGATCTTTAATGATGGTAAAAAGATCGAATTTACCCGTAGGGGAAAAGGACAAGCCCTTTTGCAAAAAATTGATTTGAGAGGACGACAGAGTATAGGAAGAGAGGTTAATTACCTTCAGAGCCTCCTGTTTCTCTTGTCCCTGTTGAACACCCCTCTGGTCTTTCTTTTGACTGCCGGTGTTCTGGAGTTGAACATAGTGTATGGTCTCAACTGAAAATCAGAAGTGGAGAAGTTGCAGATGTCCTTAATTTTGATATAATAAAATATTTTTTTTTATGTATTACGATTTTTTATATTATTGCTGTTAATGTATTTTCTGCATATATATGTTGAATGTTGTAATGTGGAGTTTCATATACGTATAATCATATTGTATTATATAACATTATATCTAGTTTTATATATATATTTTTGCAGTATCTTTTATACAATATATTATATATTATATTATTTATTTTTGCTGTTTACTGTATTTATTATCATTTTATTATATTTTGACGGTTTTGTTTATATACATGTTTTTGTATATTTTTATATTTATTTGGATGGATTATATTTATTATTATATATTGTGTCTTATATCACTAGTTCACTTTATTATATATTTATATGTATATATTTATTTATTTATATTATTCACTATCTATTTATCACTATTAAATCTTTATTAGTATCGCGCACGTTTTTTATATTATATTTTTTTCACCATATATTCACTTGTGCACTTTGTTCACTTCATATTACACTACTTTAGTACTCTTCATTATAAGCGCCGTCTTCATTTATATATATTCCTCCATATTCTCCACTCGTTATTATTTATTAGTTATTATTTTCCATTATTATATATCCTTTAATTATCTTTGACCTGCCCTATCTCCATAGTAATTCCCCACTCTGTCATCGCTATTACCTCAGTCTTGTCTTGCCATTTCTGTTGCCTCTCCTGTGGTGTTTGCACAGACACTCGACTGCGCGTGCGTGGTTGGGCTCGCATCCGGGAGTGCCGCTTAGCGTCCAGCGTCATCATGGTGATGTTCTCATCATGCGGCGCACTTCCATCTGACGCGCGGCGCGTCCCGTGATGTGCGCGTCACCGGGCGTGTGTGTCGAGCGCCGATTTTCATCCATCACAGGTGAGTTCAACTTCATCCTACCCTTATATAAACCCTTTGAGTTTTACTAAATTTAGCCTCCTGACGAAGCCGGTCTACAGGGCGAAACGCGCGTCGAGGTGTTTATTCACCCATCCATCCTTCTGATCTCTCGCGCTCTTCACCATGTCCCAGGGTATGTGCATGTCTTTTCAGCTTTTTTAGCCTTCATATCATTGTGCTATTGTGTCCAGCTGTTGGCAGTCACATTTCCTTGGCTATTTGAGCCGTTATGCTGCCTGTGCACGTCCTTAGCTGCACCTTCTACGTACTATTATATACTTTGTAGGCTACGATAATATTTCTGTATATCGTTATTTTCAGCTGACAGCACTACACTATGTGTGGGACTTACCACCCCACACCCTTGGGCTTATAAATTGTTTTATTAGTATTTGAGCGTGATTTGGTCATTAGTGGACGGTTGATTCTGTTGGTCATGGTCTATTTCATCTGACCCTGTTGTATATGTCTCCGTGTATGTTGTATCATATCTCTTTTTCCATTATTTGTAATTTGTCATTATATTCAATAAAGATTTTTTGTACTTTTATTTTTGAGTACACTATTTTTCTAAGGGCTATGTCCCTTTATGGTTCGTTTCTAGGTCTATATAGTGGGAGATATTAGCAGATAAGGGAGGAGGTTGTGCACAGCAGAGCAGACTGTATTACTGTAGAGAAGGTGAAGAGCACCAATGGTAGAGTCTTCCTGGGGGATAAGTACAGATTACACAGACTGTATCAGGGTGTAGAGGGAGGAGAGCACAAAAGACCGATTTGATACTGTTCCTTGCATGCGGTTATTACAAATTATGATCCTTTGGTTTAGATAGTACAATTTGGGATTGGATCCAAAATTGGCCAAAAGACTGTATTCAAAGAGTAGTCATGAATAGGTCATATTCAAACTGGATTAATGTTATAAATGTATTACCCCAGTGACCTGTACAGGGATAATTACTGTTTACTCTGTTTATAAATGATGCAGAAGTTGGACTTTATAGTGCTTTCTCTGTATTAACACAAAGCTTTATAATGTTGTAAAATACTGATCAGTATGCCTTATCCCTATAGAAGGCCCTGGATTAACTGGCCAAATAGGCAGAAAATGGCAGGTGAAGTATAATGGTGATGTGTAAGGTCATATATTTTGAGGCAAAAAAATGTACATGCTATTTATACCCTGAATATTATATATACTATACTATTTATACCCTGATTATTAAACAACCCATTTAAGATACAGTATTGCAATGGTTCACCTACATCCTAACATGTGGTAAAATGGCAATGACAGTGAGTTGTTCAATGATAAAATGAGCTCTGCTGCTTTTTTGCCTGACTACATTTATATAAGCATAGGATTAATTACCAGGGGAGCTGGCATAGGCAAGAAGCAATTGATGATCACTGTGGATGATGGATGGGAGCATGAATAAGGCAGTTCAAAATTGAATGCCATTTGCTGGTAGACCAGGTAAAGGAGGAAAAGATGCAGGGAACTGAGCGGACCCCAAAATAGTTTTCATATCCTAAACTGGTTTGCTTCTGAAGGGGGTTCTGGTGAAGTGGGCTCCATTCTAAGTATCTGTGGGGAACAAATTCAAGAAGCTTTCCTTCCTAGATAACAGCAAGAATTGTATAATATAATATTATAATAATAATAATAATAATAATAATAAAATATAGTATATACAATTAAACCCTTTAGGACACAGCCTGTTTTGGCCTTGTGGACACAGATGATTTTTTCAAATCTGACATGTGTCACTTTATGTGGTAATAACTCCGGAACGCTTTTACCTATCCAAGCGATTCTGAGATTGTTTTCTCGTGACATATTGTACTTTAGGTTAGTGAAAAAATTTGGTCGATAAATTCAATATTTATTTGTGAAAAACGTCAAATTTTAGCAAAAATTTGCAAAAATTAGCATTTTTCTAAATTTAAATGTATTTGCTTGTAAAACAGATAGTAATACCACACAAAATAGTTACTAGTTAACATCCACCATATGTCTACTTTATGTTTGCATAATTTTTTTTCACGTACTTTTATTTTTCTAGGACGTTACGAGGCTTAGAACTTTAGCAGCAATTTCTCACATTTTCAATAAAATTTCAATAGGCCATTTTTTCATGGACCAGTTCAGTTCTGAAGTGGCTTTGAGGGCCTTATATATTAGAAAGTCCCCATAATTCACCCCATTTTGAAAACTGCACCCCTCAAGGTATTCAAAACTACATTCAGAAAGTATTTTAACCCTTTAGGTGTTTCACAGGAATTAAGGCAAAGTAGAGGTGAAATTTACAAATTTCATTTTTTTTGCCAAAATTCATTTGTAATAAAAAAAAATCTGTAACACAGAAGGCTTTACCAGGGAAACGCAACTCAATATTTATTGCCCAGATTCTGCAGATTTTAGAAATATCCAACATGTGGCCCTAGTGTCCTAATGGACTGAAACACAGGCCGCAGAATCAAAGGAGCAGCTAGAGGATTTTGGGACCTCCTTTTTTTAGGAATATATTTTTGGCACAATGGCAGGTTTGAGGAGGTCTTGTGGTACCTAAACAGTCGAAACCCCCAAAAAGTGACCCCATTTTGAAAACTACACCCCTCAAGGCATTTTTCTAGAGGTATACTTAGCATTTTGACGCCACAGATTTTTTGCAGAATTTAGTGGAGTTAGTCTGTGAAGATGAAAATCACCTATTTTTCTGTGGAAACATAGAATTTTTTCATTTTTACAAGGAATAAAGGAGAAAAAGCACCCCAACATTTGTAAAGCAATTTCTCCCGATTACGGCAATACCCCATATGTGGTCGTAAACTGATGTTTGGACCCACAGCAGGGCTCAGGAGGGAACGAGGGCCTTTTGAATTTTGGAGCGCAGATTTTGCTGGATTGGTTTTCAGTGCCATGTCGGGTTTGCAATGCCGCGGAGGGACTAAAACAGTGGAAACCCCCCAAAATTTTGGAATCTACACCCCTCAAGGAATTTTTCTAGGGGTATAGTGAGCATTTTGGCCCCTCAGGATCTTTTTTAGAGCTAAGGTGACCAAAAAACAGCGATTTTGGCGCTTTAAATTCTTTATTTATTACAGCGTTCACCGTGCGCAATAAATTACATTTTAATTTATTCTGCCGGTCGGTACGATTACGCCGATACCATATGTGTATAGTTTTTTTTTAAGTTTTGCAGCGTTTGCACAATAAAATTACGTTTCTATAAAATTATTTATTTTCTGAGACACGCTATTCTGAGCCGTAACTTTTTTATTTTTTCGTCAAAAAAGCTGTGGGAGGTCTTGTTTTTTGCGGGACGGGTTGTAGTTTTTATTTGTACCATTTTGGGGTAAATGCGACTTTTTGATGACTTTTTATTCTATATCTTGGGAGGGGTGGTGACCAAAAAATAGTGATGCTGACAGTTTTCCGTTTATTTTGTTTGCGGTGTTCACCGTGCGGAAAAATTAACATTATAATTTCATAGTTTGGGTCGTTACGAACACGGTGATACCAAATATGTGTACTTTTTTTAACGTTTTCATTTTTTCCCTATAATAAATGACTTATTATAGGAAAACAAAACCTTTTATTTTTACACTTTTATAAAACATTTTTATTAACTTTTTTTTTACTTTTTACACTTTATATTTTTGTTTATTAACTTTTCTCTTACTTTTTACACTTCATTTTTTGACCTGCAGCTCTGATCGCTGCTAGAATACATTACACTACCTAGGTAGTGTAATGTATTCCAACTGTCAGTGTGACGTCACAGTCACTCTGACAGTTGGTCTACGAGGATCAGCAGAGGCTGATCCTCATAGGCTGACATACATGGCAGACTTGGGGGCCGTTGTCTGGCCCCCGGGTGCCATCACAAGCATCAGAAGCCCCCACGATTGCATGGGGGCTGCTGATGCGCTACAAACCCGCTACAAGCGGAGATCGCAATCGAGCCCCGCATGTAACGGGTTAATTGCCGAAATCAGCGGCGATGAGCCGCTGATCGGCAACACTGGAGTGTCAGCTGTCGGGGACAGCTGATCTCCAGGTTCCCGATGCACACTGTCGCCGACAGTGTGCCATCGGGAACGACACAGTGACTTCCTGTCACTCTGACAGGAAGCCTATCAGGACCAGCCGAAGGTTGGTCCTGATGGGCTACCGTCCATGGCAGACCCGGAAGCCATTGTTTGGCTTCCATTTGCCATAGTAACTATCGGCAAACCCCGCGATTTCGGACCATGGTCTGCCGATATGTTAGAAACCCCCAAAATTCGGCGATTGCACCCGATCGCCAAATTTAAGGGGTTATTTCGCCTAAATCAGCTGACCTCCCGGTTCCCGGTGCACACTGTACGTCCTCATGCGGGAAGTAACCTCCCGCAATGACGGACAGTTACGTCCTGGTGCGGGTACAGGTTAAATCAAATACATGCCTGCAAATGAGCTGTAACTTTACTTACCAATTTACAATACTAAGAGAAAATCAAAGTATATAGAAGAAAACAAAATAAACCAGAAAGAACTTACAAACACTTTGGGGAGACGTATTAATACTTCACCAGTCTTAATTAAAAAAAAACAAGCTGGAGAAAGATACAACAAATTCGGGGGCGTAGCTAGGAAAGACGGGGCCACATAGCAAACTTTTGACTGGGCCCCCCCTCCCCTGGGTGTCACACAACCCCCCCTTGTCGATAGTGCCTTTTTACAGCCCCCCTGTAGATAACGCCATACAGACCCCTCTGTAGATAACGCCATACATCCCCCTGTAGATAACGCCTTACAGCCCCCTGTAGATAACGCCATACATCCCCCTGTAGATAACGCCATACAGCCCCCTCTGTAGATAGCGCCATACATCCCCCTGTAGATAACGCCATACAGCCCCCCTGTAGATAACGCCATACAGCCCCCCTGTAGATAACGCCATACAGCCCCCTGTAGATAACACCATACAGCCCCCTGTAGATAACGCCATACAGCCCCTTCTGTAGATAGCGCCATACAGCCCCCTGTAGATAACGCCATACAGCCCCCCTGTAGATAACGCCATACAGCCCCCTTTGTAGATGTCTACAGAGGGGGCTGTATGGCGTTATCTACAAAGGGGGCTGTATGGTGTTATTTACAGGGGGACTCTGTATGGCGTTCTCTACAGTGGGGGCTGTATGGCGCTATCTACAGGGGGGCTGTATGGCGTTATCTACAAAGGGGGCTGTATGGCGTTATCTACAGCAGGAACTCTGTATGCCGTTCTCTACAGTGGGGGCTGTATGGCGTTATCTACAGAGGGGGCTGTATGGCGTTATATACAGGGGGGCTGTATGGCGTTCTCTACAGGGGGGCTGTATGGCGTTATCTACAGAGGGGGCTGTATGGTGCTAACGCCATACAGCCCCCCTGTAGAGAACGCCATACAGCCCCCCGTAGAGAACGCCATACAGCCCCCCCTGTAGAGAACGCCATACAGCCCCCCTGTAGGGAACTCCATACAGCCCCCCCTGTAGGGAACGCCATACAGCCCCCCCTGTAGGGAACGCCAGTTCTCCATGACTAACCTCTGACTTCCGGCGTCTGCGCAGCTCAATAAAAATGAAAGGAGCACTGGTCACGCATGCGCACAAGCGCGACCGGCGCTCCATTCATTTCTACGGAGCTGCCG